>NC_134086.1:136853676-137168187 GCF_000715075.1 Nicotiana tabacum
CGGGAGAAGGTGTTAGGCATTCCCGAGTTCCGTGGTTCTAGCATGATCGCTTTGATCATACTTGGCTTATTAAATTGTCTAGTTATTTATTTAAGGACCTAGGTGCTTTTACCTTTTACCGCCTTTTAATTAAGAAATTATCTTGAAACGGGTCACGCGCACATGTACCCATTTGTTTGGCGCGTCAAAAATCATGTCACGTGAACGTGTCCACAATTAATAACGCTTTATTATTATTAAGAAAAGTTTGGCCAAAGTTGCGAGAACACATACTCCGATTTTGTTTTTAAAATCGTAATCATGTCACGCTAACGTGTCCACGACCACGATAATATATTAAACGTACCTAAAGCAAACTACGATCATTTGTTATTTTTATATCTAGGTTATCAATATGAGGGCCATGAATAATTAAATTATAGATGGCACACCTCAAAACTATATAAACTAAAATTAATTAGTGGCCTATTAAAATAATTTCAATATTAAGAGAGTTTAACCGAAGTTGCGCGAACGCATACTCCGAATTAATTTTTTAGAATCGTAATTATGTTACGCGAACGTATACACAATCACGATAAGTATATTAAGAGCATGCCTAAAAGCTTTTCTACGAAGTTTATGAATTGTTTATTTCGTATCAACTGGAATGATCTATAAGGTCCAAAGGTCCATGAAATTCAACTGATCATAACTAGCCAAAGTCACACCTTAGTTTATTTTGAAACTTCATAGACAATGAAAACTATAAAGTCCGCATCTTCAACAGAAAAATCAAAACTTCATTGCAAAAGCAAATGAAGAGCAGATATTCTCTTCCGTTTGTCAATACCAAAGAAAGGACCTGCCTGCTACTAACAGATTGTGCTATACATATGAGAAAATAAAATTACCTTCTGTATAAAAATCTTCCTACTTCAATTCTTCATTTTGGTTCTATACAAATACTCTCAACCAACAAATGTACTTATGGAACAAAACAAATAGACAAACTTATATCTGAGTGTTTATCAAACGAATTAGACTAACAAATAGACTGGGCATAAATAAGCACATCAAAGAACTCAAATGATGTCAAATTAGGAAGTAAATTATGTGCATCAACTTTAAACTAGTCAGTACTATACAGGGCAGTGCCCAAAGATCCAATTTCCTTGTTGAAGATTATCATCCTGTGCTTCTTAAGCAAATGGAAAGATCGAGAAGCAAATGAGTTCGCTCACAAGACTCGAGGTTACCAATTATTTAAAACAGAAATATGAACATATTGTCTGCGATATTTGTATAGCACTCATTCAAGAGATGAATTAAAAGAGGGACATCAAAACTTAACAAGAAAGCATGGTACTAAACAGTCACACATATTAGCTTACTTCCTTTATCAAACAAGCACATGACTGCTGCACAGATATATATGCCTAGCAGGAATTTGATAATCACAACACTTAAGGTTAATTGGAAGCCGGATTCACAAATTTCAAATTATGCACACACAAAATCTGATTTGGCGTGTACATGGTCGAAATGATCCTAACACTTCAAGAAGATTTCTCGTTTGAGAAACAAGGGGAATCAGTAAAGACAACTCCAACTGGATTCAACTATTCTATTCCAAACTTGGCTCGCAAACATTAAAACATTGATAGCAGGATTCAAAAGGATATAGGCTAAAACTGAGAGTAAATGACTTTAAAAGAATCCAAATTTCCACCTAACATATGCAATTTGAACAGAGACCAAACGAGCCCTCGATTTACTGGAAATCTATGTCAAAAACCAAAGAACTTCATGAAAGAATCTAATGCACCGAGTCGATGGTTCAAAATACTTATCTCTTTACTTAAACCATTAAAAACTAACACCAGTAAGAGCAAAACAAATACTGCAGCCAAATGATGGACATACAACCATGAATTGGAGGATTCACATTTCAAGTTTTCAACACAATTTCATGAACACCATATTCCGAATGGATTAATAAAACGGACGATTCAGCATTTAAAGTTACATTCAATCCTTCAGGAAAATGACAAATGAATACAATCAAAGCCACAAAAACCACGGCTCATCGCGTGTTCAACCAATCATCAAAACAACAAAGAAAGAGCCAAGAAATGAACCTGAAGTTGTGAAACTCTTCGCTTAAACCCAGCTAAATCCAACAATGGATATTCGAAGCAACAACAGAGGACAAACAGGAATCAAATCAGTGACCCAACTTCAAATGTCGAACTTAATTTTCGGCTTAATCGATTTCCATGTTGAAACCAAAATTCAAAAATCAAACTGAAGATGACTGAACTGCCTATATATTTTTATTTCTTTTTCCGACTCTGAAATTTAAAGAAATGAAATTAAACAAATAGGAAAATCCAAAAAAAAATGAGAAACAGAGGTTCAAAAGAAGATCCTCTTGAAACTTCCTAAGTCTCGAGCAATTTTTTTCTGAAAAATTCTCCGAAAACTCTCTCCGAAAATCCTCTAAAAAAAAAATCCCCCTTACACAAGAAATGACCTCACCTTATATATACCTCCAGGCTTCTCGAACCTTCTCCTTTTATCTCCAAGAAATACCCAAAACAAAAATCCTCCTCCCAAAACAGATTTCTCACCCCGTTTTTGATGAAAGAGAGACAAATGGAGGGAGTAGATTAGTTCAAATCTAATCTAACGCTCCCTATTTTTCCTTATTTTCATCTGGAGGGTGAAAAATCTGAGATAAATCAAAGAAGCATGTAAGGGGAAAGGGAATCTATCAGAAACGGTTAGAAATATGGTGACGGGGAGAGAGGGGAACGCGTGAGGTGAGATTGGGGCTCACTCGCCTGAATTTTGGCAATTTTTTGGGAGTGAATTCGGGTGTTTTGGAGAAGAAGAACAATAACGCGTCTCTAAATCTTGGGAGATTAGGGCTGTCCATTTATTTTGTGTTTATCAGCTATTTGGAATGGGTCGGGTTTGGGCTGGGGCGGGTTTTGGGGAAAACGAACTGGGCCTGAGCAATTCAATTGCCAAAACCCAAAAATCAGCCGTCTTTTCAATCTCTTCCTTTTCCTTTAATTCCTCTTTTTCTTTTCATTTATTTTATATTAAAATTAAAAATAAACCTAAATTAATTCCTAATCACAATATCCTATCAAATTGAATTAATTAACTTTAACTAATAATTACCACAATTAATTAAAAACCAAATTAAAGGAAAACTACTAAAGTTGAAAGTGTAAAAAATAAACTAATTTTTGTGATTTTCTCATTTCTATATGACAACTAATTTGCTAATTAGTCTAAAAAATGTAAATTTAAATCCTAAATGCAAATGCAACATTATTATTATTTTTGTATTTTTCATTAATTAAACAAAATTAACACATGCAGATAAATGCAAACAATTAACAAAACAAATGCTACAAAAATCTACGAAATTGCAAATAAAGGGAGGATATTATTTTCTTGGATCTATGGGAGTAATTCATATAGGACAAAAATCACGTGCTCACAGCTATCCCTCTTTGCTCGGAAACACGAAGAGTTTTCGTGCAAAGATAAAGTGAGCGGATACGAGCGATTTTTGACTGTTTCAATACTCCGTGGGAAGCATTTTTGAAAGATTTGGCCGCACCCTGCTTCCAAGGTTGCCTACATATCCTTGGCTATAAAGGAATCAGGTTAGTGTAGTTCGGGGAGTTTTGGTAGCTAGGACTACCATGAAGCTGTGATTTCACTGTTGTTGCTGCCGCTGCTACTTCTTACTGAACTCCTTATTACACCATGACAAAATAAAAGAAGCTAGACTAAACTATGATCTATGCATTACAAAAATCCTATCTATATCTTCAAACTTGATCTTGCGATGCTTGTTACCTTGTTGACTTGTATTTTCCCAGTGAAGTTCCTTTATTGCCGACTTGAATTGTAATCTGAGATGCTTTCCCCTTTCTCCAGGTGGGCGCCTGATTGTTGAACTTGAATTGTATTCCCTTGCTCTCCAGGTGGGCGTCTGATTGCCAAAACTTGAACTGTATTCCCTTGCTCTCTAGGTGGGCGCCTGATTGCCGAAACTTGAACTGTATTCCCTTGCTCTCTATGTGGGCACCTGTTTTCCAAAACTTCAACTGTATTACCTTGCTCTCCAGGTGGGCTCCTAATTGCCGAAATTTGAACTATATTCCCGTGTTCTCCAGGTGGGCGCCTGATTGCCAAAACTAGAATTGTATTCCCGTGCTCTCCAGGTGGGCGCCTGATTGCCAAAACTTGAACTATATTCCCTTGCTCTCCAGGTGGGCACCTGATTGCCAAAACTTGAACTATATTCTCGTGCTCTCCAGGTGGGCGCCTGATTTCCAAAACTTGAACTATATTCCCTTGCTCTCCAGGTGGGCACCTGATTGCCAAAACATTGAACTATATTCTCGTGCTCTCCAGGTGGGCGCCTGATTTCAACAAAATAGATAAAACAAAGAAAAATTTCTCCCCCAGTTTGGTAGCTGGGCACATCTGTGAGTGTTAAACTGAATCATGTTACCAAATATTACTAAGAATTTGAAAGCTAGATCCTATTATCCAGGAGGGTCGTGAAAACTCTTAGTTAAATGACAACCTTACATCTAAATTATATCTTCTAAAGGTATGACTCCACCAAACCTTGTTATTTGAGAGGGTCTTAAAACTACATCCCATTATCCAGGAGGGTCCTGAAAATCGAAAATCAAGTCTTATCTTAAGAGTGACAACTTTTACGGCTGAATTATACTACCCTACAACAGAACTTAAGTTAAATTTTATTATCTAATGGAAATCTTAAAGCTAAGTCCCATTATTTAGGAGGGTCCTGAAAGCTCTTAATTGAATACTATCTCAAGCATGAAAACTTGAAGCCAATTTATATTATTTTGGGGTACATTTATGCTAGATTTTGCTACTCATGATTGTTTTGAATTTTAAACTAGGTCCCATTTCCAGGAGGGTCCTAAGAATTTATGATCAAACCTATCTGGTGCTTGTTTTCCCTTACGGAGGGTTTTTTCGAAACAAACGAAACTTCCTGCCCCTGTTTCAATCAAAGAAAAATCTTGTCAGGTTAAAATGTGGTAGTTAGTTTGTGGCATTCTTGCTGAAGGTGACCTTTCCGCTGCCGTGCTTTGTTTTGATTGGCTTCCCCAGACTGGCCAAAAACCGTTTGACTTTCTGACTGAGTTTCACCCACATGACCTTGGATAACCCGAGTGTTCTATACCCAACTGTTTTGTTACATCTCTAACCTATCTATCTGCACCTCTGCATTTCCCACAAAATTACTAAACCATTTCACCGATGGAACTTTTGCTGACCCTTTATATCCCATTTCACATCATACTATCTCTAACAATGCTTTAGTCGCGCTGTGCTTTTGTGCAATTTTGGAAGTTGGTAGAGAGCTTTGAAATCCTTTCTTAATCGCTTAAACAGAACTGACATTAGAAACATCTTAGAGAAATAAACCCAGAAGAAATGAAATGCAATGACTTTGAGAGTTAGGGATAAGAAAAATCCAAAACTGGAAGACTGTCTGAAAAGGAAAAATAAAAGAAACTTATCTGAGTGGAGCGGCCGACACCAATGATCATGTCATGCATTTTGGATTAATCGGCCCAGTCTGTCCAACCAATCAACTTTTAGTTGTCGTACTTTATGCCCCAAGATCTTCAAAACCCAATTTCTTCACCAAAACCTTGTCCTTGTTCGGCCTGCGGTGCCCCGAAGGATTTTTACCACCAAACCTCTCTCATTTGTTCGTCTCTCAACTCACTTTCGCCTTAAGGTGCCCGTGAAGGTTTTCACCAATAAGACTCTCTCATTTTAATTTCTCTCAGCTTTCGTCGCCTTATGATGCCCGCGAGGGTTTTCACCAATAAGACTCTCTCATTTTCATTTTCTTTGTTTGGACCGAAGTGTTGCCCCTGATATGATTCGCCTCCACTTGCTCGACTTGGCATCTCTCGAAAACTGATCGGAAGGTCTTTCTTTGGACCGTAATGTGGGTTTGGATGGGGTTAGAAAGAAGGGTATCAAAAGGCTCAAAACAATTCAAATGGGTTCAAGATTATAACTTTCGAAATTAGATTTCTTACAACAACCACAACTTCTACCTTAGTTTCTTTGCTTGGGGACTTTTGAATTTTTATTTTGATGGGACCGAACTGTGAGGCTTGTTGATACCCAATTTTTCCCTAGGTAATTTTATGCCCAAAATATTTCCAAAATAGCATATATGTGCATATATCAGCACACCCAAGAATTTTGGTATTTTTAATGATTTTTTAAAACCAAGTTATTGCCTATTTTAATACCATAAATCCAATAATTGTTCCCAAAATTATTATTTTTGCTGAATAACTTATTTTATCCTCATATTTACACCAAAATACAATTAAGGTGATTTTTGCACATTTTTATAAATTCGTTTGGCATTTGTAAAAGCTAAATTGCATATATTTGCAATTATAGCCTATTTTGTAATTGATAGCATCTTATAATTATAACATTAACCCAACATTTTTTAATTAATATTTATATGATATTTGTTTACCCGGAACTTTTAATTTTTCTTAAAATCGTTATTCCTATTTTTTATAAAACAAAATGGGAAAAGTGGCTATTTACAATCTAGCCTCAATTGTATTTCAATTTCAGCCAATTTGGCACCCCTAATTAACCCAACTCAGCCCCAAATTCGAGCCCAAACTACCCAGCCCAATTACCTTTAACCCGACCCAGCACCTACTCAACCGACCCAGCCCAAAACCCCGTTCAATCTCGGTCGTTGATCACTTAGATCAACGACCACCATTGATTCTTTCCTTTTTAATTTCAAACGACCCCTAAACCCACCTCATTCCTTCAGAGACGCCGCCTTTGAATCCCTTCTTTCTCTCAACTCTCTCTCAACCCACCTCAAACCCTAGCCGCCGCCTCTCACTGAAAACCTAATCCATGGCTTCCCAGGCTCATCGGACACGTTTACCAGCCTCTCATGGCCCCTACGTGCTCGTCTTTGAGGTCCTATGACCAGATCTTGAAGGGGTTTCGACCAAGCCTTTTCTTGATGACTATTCTCCGGTCGTCTTCCACCTTTGTCCAGACCAGCCATGGCTATTCGAGTTCGATCTTTGACTTTCCTGCTTAGATCGATGGTTTTCAAAGCCTTTCTCATCGCCTGGGTTTCTTACGAAATCCTAATCTCTAAGGTTCCTTCGATTTTATCTGCCCCGGATCTATATGTGTTTGAACTTTCTATGCATCTTTCTCAAAGTTTCTTTAATTTTTTGCTTTCAAAACTATTTATTCTTTAATTAGGGTTTTATGTTAAGGTATTTCGAATCTCTTCTCTGATTCTCGACATGTTTTACTGTATTTTGCTTGTGTTGTTTTCTATCTGAGTTAGCATGTTTAAAACCCTAATTCTTGAGATTTTGTTTGAGTTTCTTAGTCTGTTTGTTAACATTCGTTTACCTTGTTTTTCTATCTGAGTTAGCATGTTGAAAACCCTAATTTTTGGGGTTTATTCGAGATTCTGAATTTGTTTGCTTGTTTCACTTGTTTATCGCCTCTAAACCTGACTGATTTTGAAAACCCTAGTTCTTTGGGGGTCTATTTGAGTTCTTGAAGTTCTTTGTCTGTTGAAATTGCTCAATGTGATTCCTTTACTTTAACTCTCTTTTTTCTTTATGTGACTCTTTTGGTTCTGAGTTCTTGCTACCTGTCAAACTCGACTATGATTTTCACTCGACTTTTTGCATGCCTCTAATTCTTTTCTCTATTACTAAGCCACTGAAACCTGACTATCATGTTTCAAATGCTTGCTATATGTTACTACTGTATGTTGTTTCTTTTGCCATAGCTTGGCCTCACATGTATATTACTTGTGCATTCCTTTATATACTGAGTCCCTTCTGTGATTGTTTTTAAACTCATAACTGATTTCAAAACTTTTCCCTCTTACTCGCCTGTTAAGGGTTAATTTATTCTCTTTCTTGGTTTGGCCTTACTAAACCCTTTCCAAAAATAAGTACAATCTTGTACTTGGACTTAAATACCTATTGTATAATTTTACTGCTCCTTTTATGGCAACAACCATTCTGCTTACAAACTGATTTTCTTTCCTTATTTTTGATCCTGTTAGTATCCGTTTGAACAATAATCCCTTAATTAAAGGGAAGTCTTGTGTTAATTGATTCTGATTGTGATCATGCCCATATTTGTGTTAAAGCTATACTTGTTACCTTATTCTTTACTCGTTTTCAAAACTATAAATACCTATACTCTTCTCTTTCAAAGACACGAACACACACAACATAAGTCACTATTTCTTCTCTCAAATACTCTTAGTTTTTCTTAAAAGCATTCTAGTTTTTCTCTGAACTCATAAGCTAGAGTCCTCTTCTCTGATTGTGCTTTGGCTGCAAGTATTCTGCTTTTCTTCTTGCTTACTTTTCTGCGACTGGTATGTCTCTTCTTGTTTAAATTCTGCCTCTCTCTTTTGTGTTTATGCTTCAGTCTTCTCTTTGTTTATTTTACTGTTTTTTGCAAGTTTGTTTATTCCTACTCCTATATGAATCCCCATCCTTAAACCCTTTGTATGTTGAGTTATGGTTCAGAAAACATGAAAACACTTGATGTTGTTGTTCATGTATATGGACTGGACTCCCTGAGTCCTAAACTCTTTCAATTCCCATTCCCCTTTCCCTTTATGTGTATTCTGAGCTTGAGACTTTGGTCTGGCAGTGTTCTAATCACTGTCCAGACCATAGTCTGACCTTCAATAGGTCTGTGCTCTTCTTTGTTGGCTGAAAAGACCTGGTCAGGGTGTGTCAGCCTATCCTATGGCTAGGCATGACCACCAGCCTACCATGGCACTCTCTAACTCCCCTCTTGCACTTACACTCATTCTTAGAAACTAAGTTCTGCCCCTCTCTTGTGACCCTTGCCTTGGGACCCCCTGAGCTTCCTCTGAACTTGGATACCTGAGGGCTGGCCCTTCCACACTGCACTATAACTCTTTCTAAATAATATCTTGGGTGTAAGCACTACCTGGAGTTCTTGAAACTCCTTGGATATCTGAAACACCCTAGATAAGAGAAGGCTTTGGAAATATGGATCTCGGAAGTGGTTCAATCTTATATTGTTAGATACTAAGTCTGAATTAGGCTGCTCGGATGTAGTTGTAATTTCTGATGTATTTTTATTTCTGTCTTATTTTTCTGATATATGATAATTTGTATAAACTCGGGATCTAGTGAAAAAGGGGATGAGATTTACTTTTATGCACAAAAGGGTAGAAACCATGCCTATAGGATTTTACTGTTAATCTATGCAATCTCACAAGTAGAAACCATGCATATAGGATCTAACTTTCTAATTTCTGCAACTATGCATACAGATACCATGCCTATAGGGATTTGCATTTCTGCATTTATAATGACATTAGGCAAACTGTTTGGTTTAATGATAAATCAACATATAGATATCATGTTTATAAGGCTGTTAACGTTTGAAAGGTATTAAAATCAGTAACTCGTAGAGATCATGCCTATAGGAACTTCAAATCGGAATTGCTTCACTCGTCTAAAACAGTACTGACTCTTTGCTAAAACAAGCGACTTTCTGCACGTTTTCTGAACCCTTAAAACTTTTCTTGCAACCAAATCAGTGCATCTCTTTCCTTCTTGATAAATATTCTCAAATCAGTGCATATTTTCTGAAAACTTACTGCTTTTCTGATAATTTGACAAACATTTTTTCAAATCAATATGAATTCACTTTTTTATACTTATCTTATAAACCTTTTGAATCAGTCTGCAATTCAGTTCTTTTGTTAAAACTCGGCAACTCTTTTTCTTAAACAAGTATGTTTTCTGAAACTCGTTTTAAACCATTTTCTTTGTATTAAGTCTGCAATCTTTTCTGAAACTTATCTTATTCTGCAACTACTTTATAATCAGTAGTTCTGTCCCACACTTAAGGTAAAGTTGACTAATTAAAGTGGACTAGTCTTTAACAACTGCATTCGAGCGAGCCTAATGCGGCTTCTTGTCTAAAAGTATGAGTTGAACCAGCCCACTTATCGCTTTAATTTTAAAGACCAAACCAGTACATGCAAGACATGCTAAACTCTATGGCTTATCTGATTAAGGAGGTTTACTTGAGCCTTACTTGCTTATCTGCCTCCACTTTTACTTGTATTATGTGTTTTGATTGACGCCTTAGTATTTTGTCCTTTGAAACTCTCAAAAGGCCCCAAATCCCTTTCCCTTTAGGATTAGTAGTCCTAAATGCCTCCGGGACTGATAGGATTGGGACAGGTACTAGCATGCAATAAGTAACGAAACTTTCCGCGCTTTAATACCTTAACGGGGTGGGAAGGGTAGAATATGGATATGATGACCGGTGCGCTAATATCACGTGTGACCTCTCTTCTGAGGAGAGATTACTGGATATTGCATTGATGTGATCCATATTGTTTGTAAACCTAGGACCCCCTCTCCCCTTTACTTGTTAATTCTTTTTTAAGTTTTCTTCTAAACTTTCTAAACTCCTTCTACTTCTTTTCTTTTTCAACTCTTAAACTTGTTTGCGAAACTATGTGAAAACCATTTTCTATTTATCTTCTTAGAGTCACAATTGTAGCATGGTTAGGAACCACACTAGTGGATCTTGAGGGGTTCCTAATACCTTCCCCTCGAGATAATTTCTAGCCCTTACCCAAACTCTGGTTCTTCATCTCAATTCTTTTCTTAAAAGTGTCCTAATGCACTATAATCATTAGGTGGCGACTCTTCAACTTCTAAGACCCAATTCTCGAAAGGGAATAGAGTTGTCCTCCCAATGTCGTATACCCGATTTTGACCCATGCGTAGAAAAAGGGGCGTCGACAAGGCTGCCTACGTATCCGTAAAAGAAATCTGGTCGAACGTAGTTCATGACATAGAAATTGCTTTGTTGTTGTGATTCTCTCCTTCCTCTCTCTTTTCTTTTCTCTTTTCCTTGCTTCTTTCTTTCTCTTTTTGTTGTTTTGTTGTTCTTCTTCTCTTTTTTTCTTTACTTTTACTCTTTTTTTCATTTTCATCATCTTTTTTCTTTTCCTTTACTTATCTTTCGTGCTTGCGTCTCTGAATTTTAGTCATTGATTCCAAAAGAGGGGTATGAAAGGAAATAAATAAGGCTCAAAAGGGGTAACAAAGGATAAAGTGTTTAGATAGCAGAACAAAATGTCCTCGTCATTCCAATCTTTAAAACATGCCAAGTACAAACAAGCACAATTTGACCAAAGAAATCATACATAATATCTTTTGACCGTATCAGAATTGATAGCCATTTCTACACATTTGCCTTCTACATCTGTTAAATACAAAGCACCATTGGACAATACTCTTGTTACGATGAACGACCTCTGCCAATTTGGGGCGAACTTGCCTTTTGCTTCAGCCTGATGTGGGAGGATACGTTTCAATACTTGCTGACCCACTTCGAACTTCTGTGGACGCACCTTCTTGTTATATGCTCTTCCCATTCTCTAATGATACAATTGACCATGACATACTGCTGCCAATCATTTCTCATCGATCAAACTCAGTTGCTCCAGGCGGGTTTTGACCCATTCATCGTCATCAATTTCGGCTTCTGCGACAATTCGAAAGGATGGGATTTCAAATTCTGTGGGTATCACTGCTTCAGTGCCATATACCAACAAATAAGGAGTTTCCCCTACTGAAGTACGAACAGTAGTGCGATAACCCAACAATGCAAATGGCAACTTTTCAAGCCACTGCCTGGATCCCTCCACCATTTTCCGAAGTATGTTCTTTATGTTCTTGTTGGCCGCCTCAACTACTCCGTTCACCTTGGGGCGGTATGGGGTGGAATTGCGATGCGTAATCTTAAACTGTTGACATACCTCTTTCATCAAATTACTGTTGTGATTAGCACCATTATCTGTGATGATCACCTTTGGGGTCCCAAACCGACAAATGATATTTGAGTGCACAAAATCGACTACTGCTTTCTTGGTCACGGACTTGAAAGTTTTAGCTTCAACCCACTTGGTGAAATAATCAATGGCACCAGAATGAACCTGTGCCCATTGGATGTTGCTGGTTCAATTGGTCCAATAACATCCATACCCCAAGCAACAAAGGGCCATGGTGCAGACATTATATGTAACTAAGATGGCGGAGAATGAATAAAATCTCCGTGTACTTGGAATTGATGACATCTGCGCACAAAACTGATACAATCTCGCTCCATGGTGAGCCAATAATAACCTGCTCGAAGAATCTTCTTTGCCAGAACGTACCCACTCATATGCGGTCCACAGACTCCAGAATGTACTTTGGTCATGATAGTTGTGGCTTGTCTAGCATCTATACATCTTAACAATCCAAGATCCGGAGTTCCTTTGTACAAAACTCCTCCACTGAAGAAAAATCCACTTGCTAACCGTTGAATTATTCTCTTTTGATCACATGTGGCTTGTACTAGATACACCCCCATTCTGATGTACTCCCTGATGTCGTGGAACCACGACTCACCATCAAGTTCTTCTTCCACCATGTTATAGTAAGCGTGTTGATCATGGACCTGAATATGCAAAGGTTCAACATAAGCCTTATCTAGGTGATGTAACATTGATGATAGAGTAGACAAAGCATCGGCAACCTCATTATGGATCCTTGGAATATTCTTGAACTCTACTGATCAAAACCGCTGACAAAAATCATGCAAATATTGTCGATAGAGTATGAGTTTCAAATCCCGTGTTTCCCATTCTCCTTGAATTTGGTGCACCAGAAGGTCTGAGTCCCCCAAGACCAAGACTTCCTGGACACCTATGTCCATAGCTATCCTCAAACCCAAAATACATGCCTCGTACTCGGCCATGTTGTTAGTACAGTAGAAACGAAGCTGAGCCGTAACAGGGTAGTGATGCCCTGTTTCAGAAATAAGTGTCGCTCCTATCCCAATGCCTTTCATGTTAGAAGCCCCATCAAAGAAAAGTTTCCATCCTGGCTTTTCAACTTGTTCCAACTCATCAATGTGCATCACCTCTTCATCAGGGAAGTAAGTCTTCAAAGGCTCATATTCTTCATCCACTGGATTCTCGGCCAAATGGTCGGCCAATGCATGGGCTTTCATCGTAGTCCGAGTCACATAGACGATGTCAAATTCTGTTAGCAAGATCTGCCACTTTTCAAGCCTCCCTGTAGGCATAGGCTTCTGAAAGATATACTTTAGCGGATCCAAACGAGAGATGATGTAAGTAGTGTAAGATGACAAATAATGCTTCAACTGCTGTGCTACCCAAGTTAGGGCGCAACATGTCCTTTCCAGGTAAGTGTACTTAACCTCATAAGTTGTGAACTTCTTGATGAGATAATAGATGGCCTGCTCCTTTCTGCCGGTGATGTCATGCTGACCCAACACACAACCAAATGAATTGTCCAGAACCGTCAAATACAGAATCAAAGGTCTCCCCGGTTCTGGTGGCACCAACACAGGTGGGTTTGACAAGTACCCCTTTATCTTATCAAATGCTTCTTGACACTCATCTGTCCACTTGACCGTATCATCCTTGTTCAGCATTTTGAAGATAGGCTCACAAGTTGTCATAAGCTGAGCAATAAACCTGCCGATGTAGTTCAACCTCCCTAATAAACTCATCACCTCAGTCTTGTTCCTTGGGGGTGGAAATTTTTGGATAGCTTTGATCTTTGACGGGTCCAATTCAATACCTCGATGACTGACTATGAATCCCAACAGTTTTCAAGACGGCACCCCGAATGCACACTTTGCAGGATTGAGCTTAAGATTGTACTTGCGAAGCCTTTGGAAGAACTTTCTCAAATCTCTAACATGGTCAGACTGCTTTCTAGACTTTATGATTACATAATCCACATAAACCTCAATCTCCTTGTGTATCATGTCGTGGAATATGGTCGTCATTGCCCTCATGTAAATTGCCCCAGCATTTTTCAAACTGAAAGGCATGACCCTGCAGCAATATGTTCCCCATGACGTGATGAATGTCATCTTTTCTGCATCTTTCTCATCCATTAGGATCTGATGATAGCCCGCATAACAATCCATAAAAACCCCAATCTCATGTTTGGCGCAATTATCAATCAAAATGTGGATGTTTGGCAATGGGAAGTTATCCTTGGGACTCGCCTTGTTGAGATCACGGTAATCAACATATACCCTGGTCTTACCATCCTTCTTTGGTACAGGCACGACATTGGCTAACCAAGTGGGATACCGCGTGACTCGAATGACCTTTGCCTCAAACTGCTTTGTGACCTCTTCTTTAATCTTTACACTCATGTCTGTTTTGAAATTCCTTAACTTCTACTTGTCGGGAGGGAGTTTCGGGTCAGTGGGCAATTTGTGAACCACCAAGTTAGTGCTTAGACCCGGCATGTCATCGTATGACCATGCAAAAATATCTTTATACTCAAACAATGCTTTAATTATCTCCTCCCTAAGTTGAGGTTCAAGATGGACACTTATCTTAGTTTCTTTGATATTATCTGGGTCCCCTAAATTGATTGCTTCTGTATCACTCAGGTTAGGCTTGGGTTTTTCTTCAAAATGGCTTAATTCTTTACTAATCTCTTCAAAGGCCTCATCCTCATCATATTCCGATTCATCATCACACTCTATTTCTTGAATTACTATTTCAGAATTAGATTGGCTTTTAAGACTGGGCCGAAGATTCCTCATGCATGTCATGTCATTGAAACCAGCATAAAAAGAATTGTACAAGGAATAAAATAAAAACAAAAATAAAACTATCAGGAATGAAGAAAAAGGGAAATTGCATTTCATTGAAATTAAAAGATAACAAGGTTTATACATCTAAATGGATAGAAATAGAATATGAATTACAATCCTGAAATAATCCAGATAAACTGAAAGAAAATCAAAGCAAACTACCAAAACTCCTTCCGGGTAGGGGGAGGAGTAGCTTCTCAATTGTTAATCTTTGCACTAGGCCCAACAAATTGCACATCTGCCTTGCTAGAACCCTCTCCAGCTTCCACCATGTTCACCTCGTCAAAAAACTTTTTAAACCTTTCAATCAACTCTTTATTAGGACCAACCACAAAGCTGGGAACTATTGTTACTAAGCGTTTCTTGGTGCCAGGCCTGACAAATGATCTGGAGAGATGTGGGACAGGCTTTGGGAGGACCCATGCCCTCTGTTTCAACTTTCTGGCTCTTTTCACGTCTACAACTGTGGGCTTGAATCCCAAACCAAATGTATCCAAGTTTTTGGGGAGGGACACCGGCTGTACGATACCTTGCAGAGATGCACCCAGACCCTTGCCAGGTACAAAACCATTTTTGAACATTTCAACGACTACCATGACTGATGCGGTAGCTACCTTCGGAATTGCAACGCACTTCCCTTCTGGAATTTTCTCTACCGACACCTTGTCAAAAACCTGATAAACCCATGGCCCCTTGTCGTCGTCAACCTCAATGAATGGTACAATGGCATCATTGTGAGCTCACAAGTTATCCTCGCCGTGCACAACGATTTCCTGTTTGTCCCATTCAAACTTGAACATCTGATGCAGTGTAGACGGGACTACTTTGGCAGTATGAATCCAGGGTCGACCCAATAGCAGATTGTAAGAAACAGCCATATCTAGCACTTGGAACTCCATGGTAAATTCAACTGGTCCTATTGTCAGCTCGAGCACTATGTCACCGACTGAATCTTTCCCTCCACCGTCGAAACCTCGAACACAAATATTGTTCTTGTGAATTCTTTCATCATCCACTTTCAATTTGTTCAGAGTAGAGATAGGGCAAATGTTCGCACTAGAACCATTGTCGACTAATACCCGAGTAACCACGGAATCTTCGCATTTCACCGTAATATAGAGGGCTCTATTGTGCTCAGTACCCTCCACGGGCAACTCATCATTAGAAAAAGTGACTCTGTTTACCTCAAATATCTTGTTTGCTATCTTTTCCAAATGGTTTACTGAGATATTGTTAGGAGCGTGAGCCTCGTTTAGTATTTTCATCAAAGCTCGACGGTGCTCGTCTGAATGGATTAACAATGACAACAGTGAAATCTGAGCAGGTGTATTCCTCAACTGCTCCACAATGGAATAGTCTTGCACTTTCATCTTTCTCAAAAACTCTTCTGCCTCTTCTTCGGTCACAACATTCTTCACTAGCAGTGGGTTATCTTTAGAGGTTTTAGCTTTTCTTAACTCCTCAGGGGAAAAGCATCTCCCCGACCGAGTCAATCCATGGGTCTCATAGACTTCTTCTTTGGCTTCTTTGCCTTTGTAAGTCACTGTCACCCGTTCATAATTCCACGAGATTGCCTTGCTGTTGACTATCGGTAATTGAGTTATCGGCTTGATAATGACAGGATCTGTGCGGGCACCCTCCACAATTACAGCAGGCTTGTTCGCCACTCCTGGCACAACCACTCTTGCTCTTTCTTGTTTTACTGCAACATCACTTGATGTCCGCTTCTTGACCACCGCAGATAGTTCATTGTTTGCCCCGTTCAACCTGATCACTGATTTATCACTTGTTGACTTCTCAATCGGCCTGGCTTCAATGGACCGAATCATCATGATGGTCTGCGAAGGCTTCTTAGGCTCTCCTCCCTTATGCACTATCTCGATCATATTTGTCTCATGAGGGGCCGACAATGGGTTCTAGTTGATATTGGTCGCCTCCGGAGCTTGGACTTCTATCCGATTGGTATCAATAATCTCTTGAATAGCTGTTTTCAATTGCCAACATTTCTCCGTGTCATGCGCTGGAGCACAAGAATAATATTCGCAACTTACAGAATGATCAAGATTTCTCGGGGGAGGATTTGGCAGTTTTGGCTCGATCGGCCTCAGCATATCCAATTATCTCAGCCTGTGGAACTAACTAGTATAGGACTCTCCCAATAGAGTGAAGATTTTCTTCTTCTGCAACCTCTCATTCTTAAATGCTTGATTAGGCCGAAAACCTGATCTAGGAGGGTTTCGGTAGGCTCTTAGGGGTGGATAGGCATTTTGTGGAGCTGGGTATGTATTTTGTGGGACTGACGCACGCCATTGTGCATGGGCCGGAGGTTGGCTGTATGTTTGGGCATGGTGGATAGAAAAATAGGGGTCTGGTGGTGGGTAGTAGTGTTGGGGTGGACTATACGGGGATAGGTTTGGTGGTGGGGTCGGGGAAGATTATAGTAATATGATGGGCCCCTGGGTCCGAACCAAGCTCCTGAATCGATCGCTGCTACATCCTCTTTCTTCTTCTTTCCAATCACTCCTCCAGTTCCACTTTGAATGGCCTGGGCGGTTGCCTTAATAGTCGAATAGCTCATGATTTTGTTTGACTGGAATTCTTCTTCTACCATACCGCCCATCTTTACCACTTCATTGAAGGACTTGCCTATAGCTGATACCAAATGACCGTAATAAGTAGGTTCTATGGCCTGCAGAAAATAATCCACCATTTCACTTTCTTTCATTGGAGGGTCCACCCTTGCTGCCTGTTCTCTCCACCGAAAACCATACTACCTGAAGCTTTCATTGTGCTTTTTCTCAATATTTGTCAAGGACAGACGATCCGGAATAATCTCGAGATTGTACTGGAAGTGACAAGAGAATGCTTGGGCTAGATCATCCCATGTATACCATCTTCGGTGATCCTGCCGGGTATACCACTCCAGTGCCGAACCACTCAGATATTGACTGAAATATGCCATTAGCAACTCGTTTTTCCTGCCAGTTCCCCTCATTTTGCTACAAAAACCTCTCAAGTGCACCACTAGATCACCGTGACCATCGTACAAATCAAACTTGGGCATCTTAAACCCTGCCAGCAATTGCACATCTAGAAATAGACATAGATCTTTGTAAGCCACACTTACCTGACCTCCCAACCCCCCGTATGTCTCTGAATAACTGTTCCAGGCTTTTAACTTTCCTGAGCATCTCCTCCTGTTCGGGGTGTTTAGATGGCTTCTCAGTTTCCATAGGGAGATCCAAACGGGGAGTGTAGGAATAGGGTTCTGGGGCTTTGAAAGTGGGCTTCAGGGGTAATATTGGTTGTCATGGGCTTGGAATAAGGGCTCACTGGAAGATCTGTGGAGTGTAGCAGGTGGGGGTGCCACGAAGACAGGAGTGGCTGGTGGAGGAGGGTATGGAACTGGTTTGGGTGGTGGAGCTTGTGGTATATGGTATGTGGTGCCCTGATAGTGGTGGTAAATGGGAAAGCTCGGGGATGAATCGGTAGCAGGAGGTTCCTGAGACTGAGCCAATGGAGGGACGAAGGCAGGGTTGGCGGGATAAAGTGGTGGTGGGTGCCCTTTTACCCATGCTTGATACATCTCGACCATCTGTTGTTTCAACTTATACACTTCTTCTTGCAAATTGACATCCGACTCTTCCCCCTCCCTCGAAGGATCGATAACACTCGTATCAAGTTCCTGGTTAGCCATGATCGACTTGTTTTTGGATCGGGTGTTGTATGGGTGAGTTTCCAAAATGCCAAACAAACTAATCACCTGCTTGTACTGAAGTTGTCAACAACAAACTTGTTAGCGATCAGGGTTTAACAGATAGGCAACCGCATATTTGGGGAATGTAATGCACCTAAACAGTTAACCCTTTCTATTATGCATTTGATCGGCTGCTTGGTCATCCTGCTTTCCTCAATTTCCATTTGACAACTTTTCTTTTTCCACTCTTGCCTTTCTTTGCTTGATTTCTCGTTGTTCTTTATTCTCTCATTTCTCTTTCTTGTTTTGCCATTATTTCCTTCTCACGGTTTCTTATTTTCTCTTTTTTTTCTTTTTCTTTTCTCTCTTGTTTTTCCTCTCTCTTTCCCCTTTTTTTTCTCTCTTTTCTTTTTGGTTATGATCGAATCCTATGGAGATTGCCTACGTATCATAACCCCGCATGAATCAGATCTTTCCGTAGTTCTGGGGGATAAGTGTAAAAATAAATAATAAAACATTTTGGGATTTTTAAATTTTTCATAAAAGGAAATGTTTTGATTACAACGACTCAAAAACTAACAGACTCAAAAAGGAAAGTAACAGACTCCAACATCAAGATGAAAATACAGACTCGAAAACAAACTAACACACTCCAACAGAAAGAAAATACAGACTCGAGTAAAAATCATGAATACATCAATGCCCAAATGCTCCTGGAGCCCGCGGGACATCATTCATTCTTGCCACAAGCCTACACACTAAATCCCCTTGGATGTGGTAGAGATCTTCCATTATCTGGCGGACAAAGGTCATTACAGTGGCAAAGAACATGGATCTAGTCATATCCTCACAACTACTGCACTTCATCGCGATGTAGTCGGCGATTCTTCTGACTCTCTCTCTTATGAAACCCATTTCCTACAATAAACGCCCAATCTGTTGGGCCTTGGCTCCCAAAGTTTTTTGGCTACATGATTCTATTCTTGAAGTTGTTGCAAATCTCTTTCTAATTGTGCCATTGCTGTATAACAGTGTTCTCTTTCAGCCTTAAAGTCTTTCGCCTGCTTGATCATTTTGTTCTCAACGGTGATGACCCTTTTCTTCAACCCTGCAACCTCATTGTCATATTTCTCTTTTAACTGTTTAACCAGGCGTGCTCGTTCCTCCGCATTCTTGGCCAATTTTGTTTGAGCTCTTTCTAGTTCGCCTTCGGCCTTGTTCAAATCAAAACCATACTCACTAACCTTCAACCTAAGGTTATATATAAGCTTTCCATCTTTTGCACTTCTGGCAGGGTTTTCGGCTGCTATTTTCATTTCCCGAATCTGGGCTCGTAGGGCCTCATTTTCTTTGGCTAACCTTTTCTTTTCGCCTTCGGCTTCTTGTGCTTGGAGATCATTGTCGAATTCCATGTTTCTCAGTTTTTCTTTCAAGGCGTGAATCTCGGCTTGATATGTCTTTTCTTTTTCCCACCATGCCAACCTTTCTTGGATTTTGTCATTAAAAGCATGAATATGTGGTATTTTGGCAGGCCTCTCGGGCTCGGGCTCTGGATCGTTGTTTACGCAAGATCTTTTCTCAAACCTAGCAGCATAGTTTGGATCTACTTCCCCCTTTACCACATCTGGTACCTAAGTGCCATTTTTCAGATACCGGCAGCTATTCCAATCCCACTGAACTAAGACCTCGTGCAATACAACTTCTGGATGCAGCTCTATGACCTGGGTTCTTAGATCTTCATCTTCGGGCATAATCTAATATCTTCCCAATTGCCTCAAGACCCTCTGCGGTGCATATGGCTGGATACTCTTTACACCCATCAACCTCAGGTAGCCCTAGGTAGTAGTCATGTATATGGCTTCTGTCCTTGGGAGCCATCCTATAGTCCACTCGACCTAACCTGCTTTGAGAGCTTTCAAGTTGTAGACCCATGCTTCAAACCCTTCTGGCACGTTGTAATCCTTTACCCTCTCCTCGCAACGGGTGATGAAGTTACTCGGGATCGAACCATAACTCGTGAATCTGGGGTGATGGCGAAGATGCTCGATCAACCACATTTGTAGAAGGACATTGCAACCTTCAAAGAATTGAACCCCGGATTTGCATAATGTCAATGCTCGATAAATATCCACCAGCACCAACGGGACAAGTGTATGATCTTCCTTGGTAGTGAGGATTTATGCAATTCTAACCATAAAGATATCCATTGTCCCTTCCTCATTTGGAAAAACCATAATCCCCAAGAACGCCACAATAAATGCAAACAGACGATGAATTTGCCAAAGGCCTTTATCTTGTTTATTGCTCAAACCCTTTTCATGCGTTTCGAAACCAGCTGAGTGCCCGAACCTGAAGTATAAGAAATGGAAAGCACAACACTCTTTTTTTACATGGGCTTTCTTCATCTGTTTACTGATATTCAGGAGGTCAAAGAACTTGTGCACCGACGGAGCCCTCGGAAATATAAGTTGTTCCTTCCTCAAATCCTGGCCAAACTCAATGTATCCAGTTATTTCCTCCAAAGTAGGGGTGATCTTGAAGTCCGAGAAACGAAAAACATTGTGGGCAGGGTCCCAGAAGTTACCAAAGCCTTAATTAGATCTTCCCGTGGTTTAATCTCAAAAATGTTTATACGGGCACCCAACTGCTTTTTCACCCATTTCTGACTATCTTCATCTAGATCATTCCACCACATATGCAAGTGCAACTGAGCCTGTTCTCTGACCACTTCTAGCGGATCCTGGATAGTATTCATTTGTTCCTGTGGAAGGTTAAGGTTAGGGTTGACTCTAGTGGACTTTTTTTTTGTAAAACAGGTTTCCAAAAATTTTGTTTTTTACGCGAAAAAATCAAGGACCATGATTCCTTCCCATATATTCCAATTTTAGCCAAATGACTGTTTTTACAAACGTGGCCCCTTCCCAATGCCATATGAATTTTGAGGCCGGGGAGGACTATTTTATGACACTTCACAAGCTTGTCCGTTCTTTTTCCGAAAATAGCCTTTCGACAACTGGAAATACTCTAAGGCTATCTCGGCAAGAATGATTTAAGACATTGCCGGAGCTGGATCAACTTATTTTGACCAAAACTCCAAACTACATTCACTTGACCACTAACTCACTTTTTCTTGTTTTTTTTTTCCAGAAAAAATAAGGCCGAACCTTACGTAGGTTGCCTACGTATCCCACATTCGGTGAGAATCAGACCTGCGTAGTTCGATCAGCTTTGACACATTTGAAAAGGACACAGTGTTTGACTCTTTTGAAATAACTCTCTTTTTTTTGAACAATTTTGGCAGAGTTTCGGGATGTTTTTAGATACCGGGGTTTTTCTTTAGAGCCAGGCTTTATTTCCTTCCCTACATCACTCTTGGTTTTTCTTTTTGCTTTATTTTCCCTAGCCAGTCAGCATGCAAGCCGAAACAAATAAATGTTCACATAGCTCATACAATGCATCAGGATGGTCTGTTATTTTGGGCACACCTGTCCTAGACGGACCCAACCCCTGTGTTGAGTCCCATAAGTCAAATGCACATGATGCAAATAAACGTTCCTACTAGGGATCCGACATGAAGCTGTGTTTTTCTAGGTTCAAATCCTGGGGTTTTAGTCTAGACTTGGGGTACCCGAGCGGACAACTGGGGCTAAAGAGGGGGCGACGTACAGGGAGCACTGAAGTCTACCCGGCTTTGTCGCTTGCCCAACCTCATTCTATTTGGTATAATTTCTACAAAAAAAAGCGTGCTACGCGAACGTCTGCACCATTTCCAAAAGACTCAGAGGGGTGGCGTAAGAAAACAGTTGTATACAATTTATACAATATTTAAGCAGTAAACAGATAGCATTTAGCATAAAAGGTTCACAGAATACAGTAATATCAACAATAAATAAAGCCAAGCAAAATCATATTAACAAGCTCGAATTCGAAACCCTGAACCATAGATTCTAGGTTCTTGTCCCCAGCAGAGTCGCCAAAGCTGTCACACCTCCTTTTTACCGCCCTGGAAGGGAGTAAGGGAGTTTTTTTCAATTTAAGTGATAATCGAAATGAGATTATTTATTTAAAAATCAGAGTCGCCACTTGAGATAATTATGGTGTCCCAAGTCACCGGTTTAAAATCTCAAATCGAGAAAGTTGACTCTTATTTATGGTCTACGAGCACAGAAATCCGGGTAAGAAATTCTGTTAATCCGGGAGAAGGTGTTAGACATTCCCGAGTTCTGTGGTTCTAGCAAGGTCGCTTTGATCATACTTGGCTTATTAAATTGTCTAATTATTTATTTAAGGACCTAGGTGCTTTTACCTTTTACCACCTTTTAATTAAGAAATTATCTTGAAACGGGTCACGCGCACGTGTACCCATTTATTTGGCCCGTCAAAAATCATGTCACATGAACGTGTCCATAATTAATAATGCTTTATTATTATTAAGAAAAGTTTGGCCAAAGTTGCGAGAACGCATACTCCGATTTTATTTTTAAAATCATAATCATGTCACGCTAACGTGTCCACAACCACAATAATATATTAAATGTGCCTAAAGAAAACTACTATCATTTGTTATTTTTATATCTAGGTTATCAATATGAGGGCCATGAATAATTAAATTGTAGGTGGTACACCTCAAAACTATATAAACTAAAATTAATTAGTGGCCTATTAAAACAATTTCAATATTAAGAGAGTTTAACCGAAGATGCACGACCGCATACTCCGAATTGATTTTTTAGAATTGTAATTATGTTATGCGAACGTATACACAATCACGATAAGTATATTAAGAGCATGCCTAAAAGCGTTTCTACAAAGTTTATGAATTGTTTATTTCATATCAGCTGGAATGATCTATAAGGTCCAAAGGTCCATGAAATTCAACTGATCATAACTAGCCAAAGTCACGCCTTAGTTTATTTTGAAACTTCATAGAGAATGAAAACTATAAAGTCCGCATCTTCAACAGAAAATCAAAACTTCATTGCAAAAGTAAATGAAGAGCAGATAGTAGATTGGTACTTCTCTTCAGTATGTCAATACCAAAGAAAGGACCTGCCTGCTACTGACAGATTATGCTATACATATGAGAAAATAAAATTACCTTCTGTATAAAAATCTTCCTACTTCAATTCTTCATTTTGGTTCTATACAAATACTCTCAACCAACAAATATACTTACGGAACAAAATAAATAGACAAACTTATATCTTAGTGTTTATCAAACGAATTAGACTAACAAATAGACTAGGCATAAATAAGCACATCAAAGAACTCAAATGATGTCAAATTAGGAAGTAAATTATGTGCATCAACTTTAGACTAGTCAGTACTATACAGAGCAGTGCCCAAAGATCCAATTTCCTTGTTGGAGATTATCATCCTGCGCTTCTTAAGCAAATGGAAAGATCGAGAAGCAAATGAGTTTGCTCACAAGACTCGAGGTTACCAATTATTTGAAACAGAAATCAGAACATATTGTCTGCGATATTTGTATAGCACTCAATCAAGAGATGAATTAAAAGAGGGACAGCAAAGCTTAACAAGAAAGCATGGTACTAAACAGTCACACATATTAGCTTACTTCTTTTATCAATCAAGCACATGAACTGCTGCACAGATAGATATGCCTAGCAGGAATTTGATAATCACAACACTTAAGGTCAATTGGAAGCCTGATTCACGAATTTCAAACTATTCACACACAAAATCTGATTTGGCGCGTACATGGTCAAGATGATCCTAACACTTCAAGCAGATTTCTCGTTTGAGAAACAAGTGGAATCAGTAAAGACAACTCCAACTGGATTCAGCTATTCTATTCCAAACTCGGCTCGCAAACATTAAAACATTGATAGCAGGATTCAAAAGGCTCTAGGCTAAAACTGAGAGTAAATGACTTTAAAAGAGTCCAAATTTCCACCTAACATATGCAATTTGAACAGAGACCAAACGAGCCCTCAATTTACTGGAAATCCATGTCAAAAACCAAAGAACTTCATGAAAGAATCTGATGAACCAAGTCGATGGTTCAAAACACTTATCTTTTTACTTAAACCATTAAAAACTAATACCAGTAAGAGCAAAACAAATACTGCAGCCAAATGACAGACATACAACCATGAACTGGAGGATTCACATTTCAAGTTTTCAACACAATTTCATGAACACCATATTCCGAAGGGATTAATAAAACGGACGATTCAACGTTTAAAGTTACATTCAATCCTTCAGGAAAATGACACATGAATACAATCAAAGCCACAAAAACCACGGCTCATTGCGTGTTCAACCAATCATCAAAATAACTAAGAAAGAGCCAAGAAATGAACCTGAAGTTGTGAAACTCTTCGCTTAAACCCAGCAAAGTCCAGCAATGGATATTCGAAGCAACAACAGAGGACAAAAAAAAATCAAATCAGTGACCCAACTTCAAATGTCGAACTTGATTTTCGGCTTAATCAATTTCCATGTTGAAACCAAAATTCAAAAATCAAACTGAAGATGACTGAACTACCTATATATTTTATTTCTTTTTCTGATTCTGAAATTTAAAGAAACGAAATTAAACAAAATGGAAAATCCAAAAAAACGAGAAACAGAGGTTCAAAAGAAGACCCTCTTGAAATTTCCTATGTCTCGAGCAATTTTTTTCTGAAAAATTCTCCGAAAGCTCTCTCCGAAAATCCTCTCCAAAAAATCCCCCTTACACAAGAAATGACCTCACCTTATATATACCTCCAGGCTTCTCGAACCTTCTCCCTTTATCTCCAAGAAATCCCCAAAACGAAAATCCTCCTCCTAAAACAGATTTCTCACCCCGTTTTTTATGAAAGAGGGACAAATGGAGGGAGTAGATTAGTTCAAATCCAATCTAACGCTCCCTATTTTTCCTTATTTTCATTTGGAGGGTGAAAAATCTGAGATTAATCAAAGAAGCATGTGAGGGAAAAGGGAATCTGTCAGAAACGGTTAGAAATATGGTGACAGGGAGAGAGGGGGAACGTGTGAGGTGAGATTGGGGCTCACTCGCCTGAATTTTGGCAATTGTTTGGGAGTGGATTCGGGTGTTTTGGAGAAGAAGAACAGTAACGCGTCTCTGAATCTTGGGAGATTAGGGCTGTCCGTTTATTGTGTGCTTATCAGCTATTTGGAATGGGTCTGGTTTGGGCTGGGGCGGGTTTTGGGGAAACGGGCTATGCATAGGCAATTCAATTGCCAAAACCCAAAAATCAGCCTTCTTTTCAATCTCTTCCTTTTCCTTTAATTCCTCTTTTTCTTTTCATTTCTTTTATATTAAAATTTAAAATAAACTAAATTAATTCCTAATCACAATATCCTATCACATTAAATTAATTAACTCTAATTAATAATTACCACAATTAATTAAAAAACAAATTAAAGGAAAACTACTAAAATTCAAAACTAAAGTTGAAAGTGCAAAAAATAAACTAATTTTTGTGATTTTCCCATTTCTATAGGACAACTAATTTGCTAATTAGTCTAACAAAATGTAAATTTAAATCCTAAATGCAAATGCAACATTATTAATTTTTTGTATTATTAATTAATTAAACAAAATCAACACGCGCAGACAAATGCAAACAATTAACAAAAAAATGCTACAAAAATCTACGAAATTGCAAATAAAGGGAGGAAATTATTTTCTTGGATCTATGAGAGTAATTCATATAGGGCAAAAATCACATGCTCACAGGTCCTTCTTGGCATGTGAAGGACTTAAGGAAAAACAACTAAAAAGCTCCTAAAAACATGTGAAAGGGGTGAAATATACATGGTGTAGCATATGAAAGTATGAGGGAGCATGTGACTACATGTGAAAGTAGGGTGTTGCATGTGATGAAGCATGTGGAAGCATGTGAAAACAAGTGGAAGTGGGGCCCAGATAGTATGGAAAGATGTGAAAATTTGTTTTGGCATGTGTAGATGATTTTTGAGGATTTTTTGGTAGGTAATGTAGGATTAGGGTGGGATTAATAGGAATTTAGATAATTATCCTTCATTGATTCTACGGTTGTCTTCTAGGCATCTTTTCAAAGACCTTGTGTAGTAATGCCTAGAACTTGACGATCCTTCTCTACTGTGTTCTTTCTCCTTTGGATTGAGAGATGTAATTCGCAACTTTAATCTAGAAATGTTGTGAGTGATCTTTTCTCGGATGACTTCGTATGGGGTTTGATTTTCTTTTGCTGCTTCCCGGACTCTTTGCCAGTGAGGATGAGTGTTGGTATAATTCCGGCTTGCCCAATCTTTTGGCCATATCTCTCTCGGGATGCACCTATTTTGCTAGAAAAGGATTATTTGTGCATCGCTATATTCTTCCTCCATTGATAAAATGGACACGGGAAATTTCCACCAGAATGATGCCTCTGCTTGCGCCTTGAGTTTTCCATTAATAATCTTTATTGGACTATGGAACGTGAATACTTTTGTTGTTTAGGAATCGTTGAAACATGTTATCCAATATATTCTAGGTTTGAACCATAGCAAAAATACTTTAAGAGCTGGTACAATGTTATCAAAATCCTTGAAGACATTGCATTTGAATTCCATGAAAATATAATACTAATGGCATAGGTACCAGAAAAACCATAATAGTTCTTGTGGAAAATCCTTGGCTTGAGCTATGAATATATGGCAGAACGGATATTCTGGATTGACCCCATAAGGCTTAAGGATGGATCCTCCATGTTGTCAGAAAACTTGGAGCTCATAATAAGTTTTTCTTTCCATTAAAAATGTTGGATAAAAGGGATCCATGAGGTTGAACAACTCCGGTGGATGATCTGTCGGTTTCAATGAACTTGTTCATGGTACATTTGAAAACATGAAGATGTGGCTGATTAGATTATGTTTTGACTTCATTTTTGGGGGGAAAATCTCTTTGAGAATTCTTCCGGTTGACACAGAAAATCTGCAAGAATATTATCCTTTTCTTTCAGTGCTTGACTTGAAATTTTTATGGAGAGAACCACTGTGCCCATCTGAGAAGCTGAGGATTGGGAATAATTTTTGCATTTATCTGGATCATCTTTGGGAAGGCCTTCATATCCATTTCTATCAGAAATTCTGTATGTATCAAGAAAGAGTTGAATTTCTTGATTCCATTCTTTACTGCAAGAATTTTCTTGAAAGTGGAGTGATAATGCTGCTCGACATCTTTGAACTTTCCACTGGCGTATCCACATATTTTCCTCTGGCAATCTTTTTCTACAAATAGAATAGCACTCCAACATTCATTGATGGCATCAGTTTGCAGTATCTTCTTTCCATCTAAAGGGATGCAGAGGGACTTGACATTATTAGATATCTCCTTTATTTTTCTGACTGATTCATCCTGTTTTTCTCCCCATGATGGAGCATTTTTCTTGAGCATTTCTGTGAGTGGTGAAATGTATGTAGAGATATTTGGGATGAAATATCTTAAATAATTTATTACACCCAAGAACTGTTGGATCTCCTTTGTTTAAGGTTGGTGTCCGGATATTTGAGTAATTCCTGACATATATATGGTCATGGACTATATTCACCTTTGATAAAATTCATTCCGAGAAAATCGGTCTCCTTTTGAGCAAGAACCATCTTTTTTGCAGAAAGCATGATCACGTATTGTGCTACCAATGCCTCAAATTGATGAAGCAAGTTGATATGTTCTTCCAATGTATCACTAAATAACAGGATGTCATCAATGTAAACTAGGGAGGTATGGAGGATGGGTTGGAATATTTTTATCATGGCTTTTTGAAATAAAGAAGGTGCAGTTTTTAATCCGAAGGACATGACTTTCCATTAGAAGTGATGATCAGGGATGCAAAATCCCGTTTTGGGTCTTTTTTCAGGGTGGATTCCCAATTTCCAAAATCCAGATTTTAGATCAAACTTGGAAAAATATTTGGCCTTGGCTAAGTGGGATAAAAGAGTGAGTTTATTTGGGATGGGAAATTTATTATCTTGGAGGAAGTGGTTAAGGGATTGGTAGTTAATAACTAACCTAAGTTTTCCTCTTGTCTGCTCAGCTCTTTTGTTGACATAAAATACTTCGCATGCCCATTGTGAATCTGACGACTCTATTAGATCAAATTCCAAAAGTTCTTCGCATTCTTTCTTTGCAAGCTGAAGATGATCTGGATTCATGCCTGAATGACTGGCTTTTGTTGGATTGATGTTTTCATTTTTCTTGAAAGGGAGCTTGATAAAAAACTCTTTGTTTTTCCACAATGGTCATTTCCCTTTCTTCATGAAATCCTTATGGGATTCAGCACATGAATGTTCAATGAGATTTTGCTCAATTTCTTTGATCTGTTTGTCATTGGTGATTTGGTATAGCCTGGGAATCTCAGAATAAGGTTTGAACTGGTTTTTAAAAACTATCCCATTAGCCTTGATCTGGAGTTGATCTCTAAGTTGTCTATAAATGTCGAATCCAACAATAAGATCTTTTCCTGGTACATCAGACCCTATCAGCTTGGTTCTGTACTTCAATCTTAGAAAAAACTCAATTGTGACCGGATGCTTTGTGATGACGGTGGTAGTCAGGATTCCATTTGATGCAGTGTTAAAATCCTTAAAGTGCGGCACCTATTGATCTTCATAGAGAACAACTGGATTTATGAGTGAGGAAGCAACTCCAATGTTGATGAAAGCAATAACTCGAGTTGGTTTATCCCATTTGGATGAATAGACCTTGAGCTCTACTTGAGGAATGACTGCGAGAGCGATGATCTCTTCTCGAGCTTCGATTACTAGTTCTGAAATTTGGTAGTGATCATTGCCTTGATCTTCATAGACATCAAAAGAGAATAAAGTTTCTTCATTAGGTTCATCATCCACATAGAATATGGATTCAAGGTCCTCCTCTTTTCCAAGATGTATGCCAGTGTAATCTTCAATCTCTTCAAGGAGATTGACAGATCTTCTTGATTGGGGAATTTTTTTTGTGAAATGTCCAATCTTATGGCAAATAAAGCATCTGTTCTTCTTGTGAAAATTTCCTGGCCTCTGCGTCTGAAATATTTTGTGCGTCTCTTGGACCTTGATTTTCCATCTGGAATTCTTGGCCATCTGAAGCTCCTGAATTCTTTCCGTCACCTAGATGTGTGGCAGGAACATCCTGATCCGATGATTAGATCAGATTTGCGGCATGCTTTGTCAAGTGCTGGATTGTGCTGGATAATTTGCTTTAGGGCTGAGCACTTCGTACAAATGTTACCCAATGCGACGAAAATAGCTTTCCTGATGTAACCAATTTATGGGATTGTTATGGACTGAAACATTTTTTCAATGATGGTCATGGTTCGGCTTACCAACAGCTTTGGAAGGGAAAAGACAAAGGCTTGCTTCAGATTGATGTCTCCGCCGATTTCAAAGTATATCTTTGCCATTTTTTGAAAATGCCTGTCAATGTCATTTCTATCGAATGACACACACCCATCTCGAAGAGTTATCTTTGCATTTTCTCCTGTATTTGGCCAGTATCTCCGCAGAAAACTTCATGTAGGATCCTGATTTTGAAGGCAAAATCTTGGGAAGTAACAAAAGTATTTTTGTCTTGAATTCCAAGTGAGTTCCACCAATCTTTGAGGATTCCTGAGAACCGTGAAGTGAATTCTGACAGGATGATATACTTTTCTCGTTCCACCAAATTCTTGGTCACCATCCAAGTATAGAAGTCTTGGATCCTTTGAGGCCATCTTGAAACCTTGACGTCATCGAAGGTGAAAGTGTGGAAACCAGTTCCAACTAGTTTTGACGCCATGGGCTCATATCTTCTTTCTGGGATTGGCTCATGTGTCATGCCTTCTTGTTCCTCATCTACTTTAGATACTTCTGGGTCTCTTGGCTGGTTTACAAAATTGGGGGATTGTCGTCTTCGGAAGAGTTTGTTGTGGATTCATTGCTTAATTGAGAGTTATCTTCCATTGTTTCATCGTCTGATGAATTTAGAGATTCCGACCATGGAGTATCTTCTTCTAATATGTATCTTGGCTGGGAGACATAGAGGTTTGGAGCCTTCTAGTCAAAAATCATCAGATTTTCGCGGTTTGATCCTTTTGAACTTTCTCCTTGGTCTCGCCTTTTCTTGGTTTGTTTCTGTGCTGCAAGGGCATCTTTCCTTTCCCAAACCATTTTTGCGATATCAAAATCATGTTCTTCTCTTAAGGGTTAGGTGAAATAGATTGGATTTTGTGAGGTAGATGGAAAAGTAGAAAAGGTGTAGTCTAATTTAGGTGGGGAATATGCATGTGGAGACATAGGGAAGAAGGTAGGTTTTGAGGGGAAAATTGAGGCCTTTTGTGTCTCAAAGTGGTCTTTTCTCAAAAGTTGAATTTGTTATTTGATGGAAATCGTCTCCTTTTGTTGTTGTTGGAAGAATTGGAAAAGTGAAGTTCCTAGTGGACAAATCTCATATTGTAAATTTTCCAATCTTAGTTCCAAGACTTTGATTAGTCCGGCATGGTGAGACGATGTCTGCTCCATATTTTTCTCAATTGTTTCCACTTTGCTCATCAATTTATTTTGTGTATGGGCCACATTCATGGTGTTGCCAATGTTGGTCAGCACCTTGTTTTGGCAGATAGAGTTTTCTGATTGCCAGTTTATTGTTGCTTCGATGTCACTTGTTGGGGGGTTTTTCCCAGGAGGTAGCACTATGTTTTTCTTGGGAATTTTTGGAGCATGACTTATTCCCTCTTTTTCAAAATGTTGAAGTGAAGGAAAATCTTGGGTATGATTGGAGCTTGAAGGACTTAGCATGAATACATGTGGTTGTGGGGATTTGTGGGTTTTTGAGTTGGTAAAGTTTCAGGTTCAGGTGGCTTTTTGGATTCTGGCTAATGAGCTGATGGTGATTTAGGTTTGGGTGTGGTTTCACAATCCTCCCAGCTTGGAGTGAATTTTTCTTGTAATTTTGGCCATTTCTGGGGTTTGTAACTGACAAGAAGTTCATATTTACTTAGACAGCTTAATGAGCCAATTGAAGGATCTTTATTTGTATATTTGGCTCGAAATTGATTTTCAGTGGTTTTCCCATTTTTCTTGGATTTTTGTTTGGTTTTGTTGAGGCCGAACCTTTCCTAATGATGCTGGTGATGTTCATCATATTCTCCAATTGGATCTTCCAAACAATCTTGAAAGTCACAATCAAGATCCCAAGGGCAGTGTCCCATAAAGGACATTTGAACCACCAAGCCCTTTTTTCCTTCTTTGTCAAACTTTTGACACCAGTCATTTTCTTCCATGATGCTTTGTATATTCCAAAAGAACTCTCCATCAGGTTCAGGGTATGTATTCGTTGTATCTTTGGGTTGAATCATTTGGCAAGAGAAGATGGTTTTATTGGGTTTTTTGAGATGGGAATGGTCAAAGCTTGTGCAAACGGTTTTGTCATTTCTTTTGGTAAAAGTTGGTTCACCAGATTGTAGAGATTCCTCTGATTCTCTTAACTTTTCATAATTTGTGATCCAGGAATCAGGAAGAATTTTTACAAGTTCATCTCTGGAAATTTGTCTGGGTATTTGGGTGCACATGGTGTTTCCTTTGGTAGCATCAATATTTAATAGTAAGGCATTTTCTCCTCCGGGAAGGCAAAGATCCATAGCGTGATTTTGGTCTTGCCACGCCATTTGGTGATGAAGAGTGGCTTGGATAGAATCTTTGTCTTGAGGGGCTCCTTGGATTTGGACTTGGATTTTTAGAGCTTCGGTTAAGTATGGATCATAAAGGGACATATTGAAATTTGGAAAAATAGTTATGAAGACAGTCCCGGCATTCAGTGTAACTTCTATAGTACCCAGATTTGCATGTTGGTACTCCAAGTATCTTGTATCTAAAAGAGAAAGGCGAGCTACAATAGGTTGACCTTTTCTTCTGTGATATGTTAAAGCGATTCGGATAGCACCAAAATGGATATGGGTTAAACCATGATCTCTCCACTATATGGGAAAATCATCTGGGATTTGAAGAGTGAAAAATTGCTCCTCTCAAGTGGAAAGAATAGGATGTTGGTCAAGTTTTGAGGAAGCAACATATTCTTTGATTCTTTTTGGTCCGTGTTGGACTAAGGAACAAATTTGGGTCCAGGGTGAAAATGATTTTTTGGCGAAAGCTGAGTAGGGTTTATAAGGGGTAGTTCAGGGGAGGATACTTTTTGTTCATCAGGTAGGATATCTACTTCATAGAGGTAATCATATTTTTTGGACAAGGTTTTATATAGAGTAGGGGACATATTCATTTTTTCAAGGGAAGAGGATGATGGAAATGACTCAGATATATTTAGTAAATTGTTCCTCCCTCCGAAAGGATGGGCTGGCTCTGAAGCAAGCCTTTGTCTCTTCCCTTCCAAAGTTGTTGGCAAGCCGAACCATGACCATCATTGAAGAAAAGTTTCAGTCCATAACAATCCCACAAATTGGTTACATCAGGCAAGCTATTTTCGTCGCATTCGATGATATTTATACGAAGTGCTCATCCCTAAAGCAAATTATTCAGCACAATCCAGCGCTTGATAAAGCATGCCGCAAATCTGATATAATCACTGGATCAGGATGTTCCTGCCACACATCTAGGCGACGGAGAGAATTCAAGAGGTTTAGATGGCCAAGAATTCCAGATGGAAAATCAAGGTCCAAGAGACGCACAAAATATTTCAGATGCAGAAGGCCAGCAAATTTTTACAAGAAGAACAAATGCTTTATTTTCCATAAGATTGGACATTTCGCAAAAAATTGTCCCCAATCAAGAAGATCTGTCAAACTCCTTGAAGAGATTGAAGATTACACTGGCATACATCTTGGAAAAGAGAAGGACCTTGAATCCATATTCTCTGTGGATGATGAACCTAATGAAGAAACTTTATTTTCTCTTGATGTCTATGAAGATCAAGCCAATGATCACTACAGAATTTTAGAACCAGTGATCGAAGCCCGAGAAGAGATCAACGCTCTGGTAGTCATTCCTCAAGTAGAGCTCAAGGTCTATTCATCCAAATGGGGATAAACCAACTTGATTTATTGCTTTCATCGACACCGGAGCTGCTTCCTCACTCATAAATCCTGATGTTCTCCCTGAAGATCAATGGTGTCGCACTTTAAGTATTTTAACACTGCATCAAATGGAATCCTGACTACCACCGTCATCACAAAGCATCCGGTCATAATTGAGTTCTTTCCAGGATTGAAGTACAGAACCAAGCTGATAGGGTCTGATGTACCAGGAAAAAATCTTATTGTTATTAACTACCAACCCCTTAACCACTTCTTCCAAGATGATAAATTCTCCATCCCAAATAAACTCACTCTTTTCTCCCACTTAGCCAAGGCCAAATATTTTTCCAAGGTTGATCTAAAATGTGGATTTTGGCAATTGGCAATCCACCCTGAAGAAAGACCCAAAACGGGATTTTGCATCCCTGATCATCACTTCCAATGGAAAGTCATGCCCTTCGGATTAAAAACTGCATCCTCTTTATTTCAAAAAGCCATGATAAAAATCTTCCAACCCATCTTCCATACCTCCTTAGTTTACATTGATGATATCCTGTTATTTAGTGATACATTGAAAGAACATGTCAACATACTTCGTCAATTTAATGCATTGGTAACACAGTACGAGATCATGCTTTCTGCAAAAAAGATGGTTCTTGCTCAAAAGGAGATCGATTTTCTCGGAATGCATTTTGTCAAAGGTGAGTACAGCCCAGAACCACATATATGTCAGGAATTACTCAAATTTCCGGACACCAACCTCACAACAAAGCAGATCCAACAGTTCTTGGGTGTAATAAATTATGTAAGAGATTTCATTCCAAATATATCTACATACATTTCACCGCTCACAGAAATGCTCAAGAAAAATGATCCATCATGGGGAGAAAAATAGGATAAAGCAGTTAGAAAAATAAAGGAGATATCTAAAAATGTCAAGTCCCTCTACATCCCTTCAGATGGAAAGAAGATACTGCAAACTAATGCCAGCAATGAATATTGGAGTGCTGTTCTATTTGAAGAAAAAGATGTCCAGAGAAAAATATGTGGATATGCCAGTGGAAAGTTCAAAGATGCCGAGCAGCATTATCACTCCACTTTCAAGGAAATTCTTGTAGTAAAGAATGGAATCAAGAAATTCAACTTTTTCTTGATACATACAGAATTTCTGATAGAAATGGATATGAAGGCCTTCCCAAAGATGATCCAGATAAATGCAAAAATTATTCTCAATCCTCAGCTTCTCAGATGGGCACAATGGTTCTCTCCATACAAATTTCAAGTCAAGCACCTGAAAGGAAAGGATAATATTCTCACAGATTTTCTGTCTCGACCAGAAGAATTCTTAAAGAGATTTTCCCCCGCAAAAATGAAGTCAAAGCAGAAGCTAATCAGCCACATTTTCATGTTTTCAAATGTACCGGGAACAAGTTCATTGAAACCAACAGATCATCCACCAGAGTTGGTCAACCTCATGGATCCCTTTGATCCATCAATTTTAATGGAAAGAAGAACTTATTATGAGCTCCAAGTTTTCCGACAACATGGAGGATCCATCCTTAAGCCTTATGGGGTCAATCCAGAATATTCGTTCTGCCATATATTCATAGCTCAAGTCAAGGATTTTCCACAAGAACTATTATGGTTTTTCTGGTACCTATGCCATCAGTATTATATTTTCATGGAATTCAAATGCAACGTCTTCAAGGATTTTGATAACATTGCACCAGCTCTTAAAGTATTATTTCTATGGTTCAAACCTAGAAGATATTGGATAAAATGTTTAAACGATTCCTACACAACAAAGGTATTCATGTTCCATAGGCCAATGAAGATTATTAATGGAAAAGTTCATACGCAAGCAGAGGCATCATTCTGGTGGAAATTTCCCGTGTCCATTTTATCAATGTAGGAAGAATATAGCGAGGCACAAAGAATCCTTTTTCCAGCAAAATAGGTGCATATCGAGAGAGATATGACTAAAAGATTGGGCAAGCTGGAATTATACCAACACTCATCCTCATTGGGAAAGAGTCCGGGAAGCAGCAAAAGAGTATCAACCCCACACGAAGTCATCCGAGAAAAGATCACTCACAACATTTTCAAATTAAAGTTGCGGGTTACATCTCTCAATCCAAAGGAGAGAACACAGCGGAGAAAGACCGTCAAGTTCCAGGCATTACTACACAAGATCTTTGAAAAGATGCCTAGAACACAACCGTAGAATCAATGAAGGATAATTATCTAAATCCCTACTAATCCCACCCTAATCCTACATTACCCACCAAAAAACCCTCAAAAATCATCTACCCATGCCAAGACAACTTTCCACATCTTTTCATACTATTCGGTCCCACTTCCACTTGTTTTCACATGCTTCGTCACATGCAACACCCTACTTTCACATGTAGTCACATGCTCCCTCATACTTTAACATGTTACACCATGTCTATTTCACCCCTTTCACATATTTTCAGGAGCTTTTTAGTTGTTTTGCCTTAAGTCCTTCACATGCCAAGAAGGACCCACATGTAGATAAGTTTGCCATGTAAGATAGGTTTATTTTATTATGTAAGTTTGTCTTGTAATAACCTCCTAGCCTTGTAGTAGTTGGAAGATCATCTTGTAACCTTTGTAAATCTTTTGTGATATATTACATATGAATGCTTTCTAAATTTCCCTCTTGTTCTTTCTTTCGAATGGTTGGAAAGGCCGGTCCATGTATGAAAATAGAGTAAGAATACTCTTCGAAAGTTAGCTTATTGTAGTACAAAAGTTTTCTGAGTTATAAACAACTAACGTTGGTTATAGAACAAAAGTTTTCTGGGTTGTGTAGCTTGGAAAACCATCCCTTTTGGGTTGTTGAAGTCAGCCCCTTTGTAGGAAAACTTTTGCGACTATAAATAAATTAACTGTTTGTGTAGGTTGGCAAGTCGTCCCTTATGGGTTGTTGAAGCCAGCCCCTTTGTAGGAAAATTTTCGTATTTATGATTTAGTTTGCTTTCTTGGAGTCTCTTGCTCTGTTCCTTATACTGTGGTATCAGAAGAAAATTCATGTTAACACATAATTAGAAGTCATATATGTTAACACATTAGTATAATAAGGCCTATTTTATGAAATTTTTGGGTGAACTGTTAATTTCTATTATTATTTGTTTAATCGTCTTCTCGATTTTACACAATAATTTGTAAGTAGTACTCGATTTACCACAAGACATGCACCTTAAATTTTGTTGTGTAAGCAATAAAAATGCAAATATTTTATTTCAAATTAAATGAGACTAAGGTCATTTAACGAATTTAATTATTTCTAATCTAAGGAAGACGAATGAGCAAAAAATAAGACAGATATAACAAGTTACTTTTGTTAATAGGATTATTCTGAATATTATGTCAATTCCTATGTTTATACATTCTAGAATTAAACTGTCATACATTGTTTCGATGATAAAAAATTACATAGTGAAGAATACCTTTCATAGTAGATTTTTTCTCAAATGTGTAGCACAAAAGTACTACGCCCAATCTTTCATGAAATACTATAATCATCCTCTTGATTAGTTTTTGCAATAAATACTATCATCATAATTTTTGCTAATATATCTTAATTTTTTATTTTAGGTATTTCTTTCAAATAGTAAATTTTAGTAATCTACCAAAAGTAAGCCTGTTTAACGGGCCGGGTTGACCCGTTTTCGGACCGGCCCAGACCGGTTGTAACCCAGACCAGACTGGACCGGTAGTTAGAGGGCCGGGTGGGTTGGGTTAGGGGGTTGTTCCGTTTTAAAAAAATCCGATTAACCGGATCGGTCAAACCCGGGCAACAAAAAATACTGTTGAACCAGTTCATCGGCCCAGCCCCGACCGGTTCAACGGCTATAAATCTAAAAAAGATTTTAAAGTGATATGACCGTTGGCCTTTTGAAAAACTATAAATACACCCCCCCTCCCCCCCCCCTCCCCCTCTTCATTTCTTCATTCATCTCTCATTTCTCAAACTCAAATTCTCAATTCAAGTTACATCATGCCTTGTACTTCTAGAGTGCGCTCATATGTTTGGAAACACTTTGAGGTGGTAGAAGAAAATGAAGTGCAAGAACTGTGATCTAGTCTTAATCTTCGTCTAAAGTGGGTGGGCATATGTTGTTTAAGGAGGCATATGAAGAGTTGTCTTGAGCGTCCTCCAGAAAATCATATTTAAGTTGATTTGAGACAATTTGTGTTATTTTAAAATTATTAGACGTATTTATGCTTAATGTTTTAGTTTGTTAGATTAATTTGAAGTATTATTATGCAATAAAAATTTTATTTTACTCTTTTTTCGTTAATTTAGTTGTTGTTAAATGTAAACTTTAATTTGTAAGTTTGAAATAAAAAAAGAACATGCAAATTATAAGTGCATTTTTTTCATCTTTATTGTATTATATTATGTTAAATTCTTATTTCTTAATGAAATATCAAATTTTCAAATATAAGGATTTTAAAGTCCGTCCATCTTTTTACTCAAACACTCTTTTTATAAGATTTTTTTTTATATTTTTACTTTATATTAATATAAATTACGATAGTTATACAAAAACATTTAAAAAAACAAAAAAAAAATACTAATCCGGCCCGACCCAACCCCTTGGACCCGTAACCCTTCCAGTTCATTTTACCAAGATGGACCCGGACCCGTTAAGCTAGGTTTGAAAAAACGGGTAACCGGCTTGGATTGGAAACCGACCGATCACCTTTTTTCTCAACCCGAACCGGCCCGGCCCACCCGTTAAACACCTATAACCAAAAGGAAAAACAATTTTGTTGTAATCAATTACCTATTGTCTAATATGCATCTTGATTCTTCTGGCGTAATCAATTAAAACGTGAATAGGCTTTCTCAATTGAGATAAACATCGATTGTGCATAAGTAAACATAAAAGAAACTGAGATAGTACAAGCATAATATCTTATCTACACAAGTAATTCTGCCTAAGAAAATAAAATTTGACATGACAAAGGGCAATGTCTTAAACTCGAGAGAGTAGTTTAACAATTGTAGGGTAGACTTTAATTTTAAATTTTGAAGCAAAGCCCTATTACCATATCTCGACTCACACGTCGATGAAGAACGTATATAGCAAAATGTGATATTTGGCGTGAATTGTAGAATCCCGTAAACTATTAAGCCTTTGACCGCAAGTTACGCCCCAAATCATTAGACATAAAATATGTTTGCCTAGACGTCACGCATCGCATCGTCCAAAAAATTTGTTATCAAGCACAACATTCATAGCTTCAGTTGGATGCAAGCCATCAAAATAGACATGGGCATTCCTCTTTGAACAAACATTTCCTCCCATTTTGCATAAACTTCCAGTTCCACCTTCTATTGATGCCACTTCACAACAAGAGTTCTTGGTGTCACTAAAGCATATTAATTATTCTCAATAAACTACTATGTCTAATTGACTTTCATGATACTTGGGTAAAATATACCCTAAAAACGGATAACAATTGAATTTGTAAGTGATTTTAAGGATACTCGGATTAATTCGATACAAACGATAAATTGCGTTAGATAAAATAAATAAAGATATAGTAAAATCAAACCACGTGAGGATGATGATTCCAGCCTCAATGAAATATCCACCCTCAATCCGGACTCATAATGACCAGCACTGATGAACAAGAATAAGAGCTTGCAATAGCAGAGAAAATAATACTAGTATATTGTCTTGGTATGCGTGCATTACAATGTGTTCAATAAATAATCAGACTCTCTTTTATATAGTAGGGGAGTTTTACCCTAAGTACAATTCTATAAAAGGTAAAAAAATCTTATGTTTAACTAATCACCGGTTCTCTATCGATACGTGCCGAAATCCACGCCATAATATCCTGCCGGTCACGGATATTACGGCCTTCTGTTGGTCATGCTTGGTTGCTGACAACGTTCTCCGAAGTCTTTTAGAATTTGGACCGATCCCGGCTCATGGCCCTGATATTCTCGAGGGTGAGCGTCATACCCCCGGACTCTGATTTGATTAAACCCTTGCCTTGATTCCGGACCCTTGTCATCATGTCTCAAGCTTGATTTATCTTATCGAAAGTCGGGGTATACGGTGAGCTTGGTTTTACCCGTATACCAATGGCTAACCACCAGAAAAAAGCAGTAACATTTGAAAAGAATGAGCTCTTCAGAATGGGAATAGTTATTTCAGTAAAACTTTATTTTGATATGTTACATATTTATGTTTTAACCAAACACTACGAAAAATTTGCCGAAGCTTTTCTGCAATATTTTGAAGCAAAAGCCAACTAAGAAAGAAGTTAATAGTATTGGGATGAAATAATATTGAACAGAAAGGAAAAAAATTATAGAAACATTTTCCTTTGAGAGATCTTACCACCTCTAAAATATAAGGTGTCTTATCAATCAGGGGCGGAGCTAGAGTGGCCGGAACGGGTTCGGTCGAACCTAGTAGTTTTGGTTCGAATCCTGTATTTATCTTAAAAATTTCACTAAATACGTATATATTATTAATTTAGAACCCACTAACTTCAAACGATTAGAATCCCGAACCCATAAGCTTGAAATTCTGGCTCCGCCTCATTTATCAATAACTAGTAGTATAACGTAAGTGGATAATTACATGGAAACAATTTAAATCGGCAGATACAATATCAGCATTACCACTCTACTAATGACAGCGCGGCAGCAACGTTCAGTAAGCATCTCTCTTGTAGCAAACGTATCTCAATGCATATTTAATTGATTTGATGCAAAGAGAGGAGATAAACTGCAGAACGTTTGAGTAAAAGGGGTTAAAAGGAATTGGGGAGGGAGGGGGGGGCGATGTTTTGCTTAAGTAATTTGTAATATGATCAATATTTTGGCTAGTGGAGTTCATCTCACATAAGTATAAGCCTATTTACAAAGTATACTTTGTTGGCAATATTCTTTGTGTCACGACCCTGGTTCACCAATTGTGAACCTGTCATGACGGCACCCAGTCTTCGCGATTAGGTAAGCCTAATACATTGCGGAATTTAACAGTTCGAAATAAAAATAGTAAACAAATACTAAATAGAAAAGGAAGTGTATAACGATGCCGCTTGGCACATACATTGAATACACAACTCCTGAAAGTAACATCCCAAAACCCGGAATCCCACGGGCAACACAGGTTACAAGAAGTCTAACACTGCTCTAGTCACCAGAATTTGTCTAATACAAAGAGAGGAATCGAAATAACAGCTAACAACTAGGGATGGAATGAGAAGGAGACTTTGCGGATCTGCGGACGTAGCAGATTATACCTCAAGTCTCCAATAATGCTCCCTGACAGCTACTGGCGGTATGCCTGCTCAGATGTACCTGGATCTGCAACAAAAGTATGCAGAAGAGTAGCATGAGTACACCACTACGGTACTCAGTAAGTGCCAAGCCTAACCTCGGTTGGGTAGTGACGAGGAAAGTCGGGGCCCTACTGAGGTTATAAAAAAAATAAAGATGTCAGGATAAGATAAGCAGTGCAATTGAGAACTTACAGTAAGAATCTATGCAGGATAATAAGAGTACAATAATGGAAACAATGATGAAAGCAAACCATAAGGAAAGTAACCGGGGATCTCTAAGTATCCCGAGGATCTCTTAGTATCCTCGTCATGTACTAGGGATCTCTTGGTATCCTCAATATAAGCCAGGGATCTCTTGGTATCCCGAGGATCTCTTGGTATCCTCAATATGTACTAGGGATCTCTTGGTATCCCGAGGATCTCTTGGTATCCTCAATATCAACCAGGGATCTCTTGGTATCCCGAGGATCTCTTGGTATCCTCAATATCAACCAGCGATCTCTTGGTATCCTCAATATATGTGTCGGGGATCTCCCGGGACTCTAACCCGTAGTCCCAAAGTAAATGTGCAGGGGGAATCTCCCGGAAATCTAACCCGTAGTCCCAAAGTAAAACACAGAGCAGCAACACAAGAATATTAAATTAAACGCTAATTTCGTACCAAGTAAACATTTACTTCTAGCCCAACATGCTTCACGTAATGCAATTCAGGCAATTTAAGCAAATAGGCAATTAAGTCAACTAAACATGCCTTTCTAGACTAGCAACATGCTAAATTCACAAGTAGCATAAAACAAGGAAAGAACTCAATTGAAATACTTAAGGAAAAACCGGATTTTCAACAATTAGCTCAAGTACGCGCTCGTCACCTCACGTACAGGGCATTTCAATTATCTAATATAGCACATCCTAAGGGGAAAGGTCCCCCACACAAGGTTAGACAAGCCACTTACCTCGAACCGGTACAAAAATCGCTAAGAAACAATGCCCTTGCCACGAGTATCCGACTCCGAGTGGCCCAAATCTATTCAAACCAATTACATATTGTAAATAACATCGCAAGTAACTAGTTTCACTATTAAAATCAAAGCTAAGGGCGCGAAAATAGGTAAAATGACCAAAATGCCCCTCAGGACAACGTCTCGGAATCGAATAAAATTTACATTTCCAGAAACCTCGTACTTTCACGAGTCTAACCATACCAAATTTATCCAATTCCGACACCATTTGGTCCTTCAAATCTTCATTTTATATTTTTGAAAGATTCCACAATTTTCTTCCCAAATTCTATCTCAAATAACTAATCAAATGATGAACTCAATGGTATATTCATGTATTCTAACCAAATCTGAGTTAGAATCACTTACCCCAACCAATTTCTTGAAAAACCTTCAAAAAATCGCCAAAATCCGAGCTCTATAGGTCAAAATATCAAATAAAACCCAAAACCTCGTATTTATAGAGTACCCCTCGGATTCCGACAGTGCTGACCGCACAAAAATGACCACGGTCCGCGCCCAGGGAGTGTTGACCGCACAAAAATGGTCGCGGCCGCGCAGCAATTTGACTGCAGTGACAGGCTTCACTATTTAGGCCGTAACTTTCTCTACAAATGTCCAAATGCCTATTATAATATGTTTCTGAAAACTAGATTCAAAGTTTTACAACTTTAATTTTTGAATCACCTCAAAATTCCGTGTTGATCAAACGATATGAGCTTCCGAAGTAGAACCAGCAGCCTGCAGATCTTCCCGGGCGCGGCCGCGCGCCCAGCGCGAAAAGGAGCGCGGTCCGCGTTTCCACTGCTGCCACCTCCATTTTTCTAAGTTCCGGGGTGTCCGTACTTGCTCAAAACTCACCCGAAACACACCCAAGCCCCCCCGGACCTCAACCAAAAGCACCAACGCATCCTAAAACATTATGCAAACTTGTTCCAATCATCAAAACACCTCGACTAACACTAAAATCATTGAATTACATCAACTTCAAGCCTAAGTTCTTTTAGAAACTTCAAAACACACATTCGATCAAAACCCGACCAAAACATGTCTGAATGACTTGAAATTTTGCACGCATATCCTAAATCATCTAACGAAGCTACAACAACTTCCAGAATTCAGTTCCGACCCTTGGATCAAAATTTAACCTATCAACCGGAATTTGTCAAAATACTAACCTTCGGCATTTCTAGCCTAAATGAGCTACGGACTTCCAAAATATATTCTGAACACACTCCCAACCCCGAAATCACCTAACGGAGCTAACGAAACCATCGGATTTCCATTCCGATGCCATCTTCACACTGTTCCGATTACGAACCATTTTTTCAACACTTAAGCTCTTATTTAGGGACTAAGTGTCCCAAAACACTCCGAATCCCAACACCAAACGTCCCGGTAAAATAGAATAGCAGAAAGGAACTTGGGGGAAGTAGTTAATGGGGAGACGAGGCATAAATTCCAAAGACGACCAGCTGGGTCGTCACACTTTGGGACCCAATAAATATTGTATTGTGTTGTAGATATCATTTGCACAAATTCTATCTTTTCTTTTACAGCTTGGAGGTCATTTTCCTATAAAAGGAAAGACCATTAGTTCATTTTAAACACACCAACAAGACTTGAGTTTTCATTTCTTATTTTTTCTCTCCTCCTTTCTTGAGAGTTGAGTATTGGAAAACACTTGTGTGATCCTCTTTTTTGGAGTGTTCTTGTGAGGTTATTCTTTCGGGTGTATTTGGGATTAATTAGAGTATTTACTCTAATTTTATGCTCTTTTGTACTCTTGTTGCTATAGTGAATTTGCTCATCTCCGCTTGTGGACGTAGGTCACTTTGACCGAACCACGTTAAATTTGTGTCTTCTTTATATGCTTTAATTGTCATTGTTATCAACTTGCATTGTCTTTGTTATTGTCATTATAACATTGTTTGGCTAAATTTCGCACTATCCGATTTTCCAATCCTAATAAATTGGTATCAGAGCCGGATCTAACTGGGTTTGTTTCAGTAGTCGATAGGACTCTAACAAAGACTTATATTGAGAAATTTGATCGAAGTGCAAACTTCGGAATGTGGCAATTAAAGATGGAAGCTATCCTAATTCATGATGGTTTAGATTTGGCACTGCAAGGAAAGGAGAAGAAGCCGTATAAAATGATGGACGAGGAGTTTGCCGTCATTGACAAAAAGGCAAAAACATGTATTATTTTAAATCTCTCAAATGAGATTTTGCGTGAAGTTTCTACAGAAATCTCAACCAAAGGCATATGGGAAAAGCTAAAAACCCTATATATGTGTCACGACCCAAATCCCACCATAAGTGTCGTTATGGCTCTTAGTCTCTAAGACTAAGTAAGCCGTTTATAATAACAATTCAAGCCATTTTTTTAAAGGATAATCGAAACCAACAACAGAAATAAAGATACAACCTCCCAAGACTGGTAGTACTGAGTCACGAACTCTAACTTAATACATGAAATGATTTGAAGGAAATTAAATATACATTACTGCTCGAATAATAATTAACAGTACGATAAGAGGGAAAGACTCCAAGGGACTGCGACGACCACATAGCCCTACCTTGAATCCTTGCGATCACACTCTAACTCTGTCTGAGTTCTATATCTCCAATACCTGGCTCTATACAAAAAAAAATGTACAAAAGTGTAGTATGAGTACACCACAGCGGTACCCAGTAAGTATCAAGACTAACCTCGGTGGAGTAGTGACGAGGTACAGTCAAGACACTCACTAATCAATAAACCTGTGCAGTGTAGCAGTATATAATAATAATAATAATAATAATAATAATAATAATAATAATAATAATAATAATAATAATAATAATAATAATAATAATAATAATAATAATAACAACGATGGCAACGAGAGTCAATCAATGATATAAACAACAAGGCAACAAGAACACCAATATTATAGCTCAAACGAATAAGGAACACAAATAAAACAAATCAATCAAGTCCCTCAAATATATGTCTTTCAAATGAAAGTACTTCAATAAAATCCTTAGGATATAATCCTGCCAAAGAAATATATATTTCGAATATACTCTCTTAAATAAATATCATTCAACAAAAATTCTTTCAAATAATATTTTTGGAATATAATTCCTTCAAATAAATGTCACCATGTGACACCTCACTTCATAATCATACAATACGGGTCTCGGCTCACTTTTATATTTCCACGGCACCTCGTGCCCATATTTCTTTCATAACTGCACGGACAACTCACGTGCCAAAAATATCAATATATATATATATATATATAAAAAAAAATCTTCACGATCAATTTATTTTAGAAATAGTTTTAGTGAAGAAAATGACATTGTACTTAAATTAAAGCATTAGATAAAATACCAATTTGGATGTAAAAATTATTAAATTAAAATATAATGGTAATTTCTTTTATTAAAACAACTCAATCATCAAAAATCAGTGAAACCAAAAATATAAATCTTCAAAGTCTCGTACTAAAACGTCAAGCCAACACAATGCAATAAGGAGCGCAAAACACATAATCATAAAGTCAAGTAGTACATCACGGAAGAAGACAAGAATTTACATATTAATGAAATAAAATCACCAAGGACAAGAACATAAATAAAGAAATATCAAAGGGGCACTCCCGAGGTACCGCCTTGTAGTCCCAAATCATAAATAAACTCACAATATCCCATTTTCTTATATCACCGAGGGAGCCTTCACATATAATTTTAAAGAAAATATTTTTCCCCGAAATAGCATCATGCGTTTTAGCCACCCTTATCACACCGAATGACTTCTAGTAGTTCCCCTACTAGCCACGCGTTTCAAGCCACCCTTATCTCAACCGCATGCGTTTCAACACCCTGGCCTTATATCACCGCATGCGTATCAATATCACAATATTTCACAAATCGCATCTCAAGTACCCAAATATCACAGCATAATACAACCTGCACCTCAAGTGCCTAATTATCACAGCATAATACAACTTGCCCCTCAAGTGATCACATATCAAAACATATCACAAATTGCACATCAAGTGTTCAAATATTACAACATATCACAAATTTCACATCCAGTGCTCAAATCTTCAACATATCACAAATTTCACGTCAAGTGCTCAAATATTATAGCATATCACAAATTTCACATCCAATGCTCAAATCTTACAACATATCATAAATTTCACGTCAAGTGCTCAAATATTACAACACATCACAAATAGTACATCAGGTGCCCAAAATATTACAACTTGGCACATAAATCAACAATACATTATTTTTCCACAATAAGAAGCCCACGGCTCGTCATAATGCGCACAAAATTTCTAACAAAATATCTGGGAGTGAAAACTCAACAAAATAATATTTCACAATTTAACACTTTGTCTCAATATGATTTACAGCCTTTATAACTCAATATCAATTTCAACAACATGAACCGAAAAGAAATTCATCAAGAGACAACACTTTTTTTTAATTCACAACTTCATGAAATAAATAGATTGATTCATCTTATTAACTAAATTCTCATTTAAATTGTATGTACATAAAATTAATAATGAAAATTATTTCCATAAAAATAGCAACTCAAACAAACACATAGTTCACATAAAAGTCAAGTAGTACCAAATTATCATATAAAAATAATCTAGACAAATAAGGAATGAGACATGACAAATAAGAGATTTAATAAGTTCCAACAATTTTCCAATTTAATACATAAAGTTGTCTACGAATTTTAACCGATATAGTTTGCACATATAAACCAAGTACGTACTCGTCACCTTGCGTACATGATTTTCAATCACACAATTTCCACATAAGACTCAATGCCTAAGGGGAAATTCCCCCACACAAGGTTAGGCAAGATACTTACCTCAAATCACGCTAACTCAATCCAATAATTGACATTTTTCCTCGATTATCCAACTCGGAATGCTACAAATCTAGCCAAACATAATTCAATACAATCAACACAAATTATTGGAATCAATCCCATATAAAAATACCAAATTTTCCAATAAAATTCGAAATTAGATCAAAAATTGGGCCCACGTCTCGGAATCCGACGAAAGTTACAAAATATGAACGCTCATTCAACCACGAGTCCAACCATACCAAAATTACTAAATTCCAACAACAAATTGACCTCCAAATCTTAAATCTAAGGTATAGAGAATTTCTACCATTTTCAACCCAATTCACTAATTTCATGATAAAAACAACAATAGATTCATGTATTTTAACCAAAATCGAGTTAGAATCACTTACCCCAATTCATATGGTGAAAATGGCCTCAAAAATCGCTTCAATCAGAGCTCGATAGCTCCAAATGTGTTAAAAATAGCTTAAACTCGGGTTTTGTAATCTGTGCAGGTAAGTCGCAGGTGTCGAATACAATTTACAATGCATTTGGTAACCGCAATTGGCCTCTGCCCCAGAACACAGCATTACCCGCCTTTAGTAGATCAATCATAACTTTTTGTACAAATGTCCAAATGATGAACGGTTTGAAGCGTTATAAACTAGACTCAAAGACTTTTAATTTGATAGGTTGTGCATCACATAAAACCTTATATATACGTAGATATACTCGTCCAACATGTGATCTTGTGCGTGCTCATTTAGAATTTTAGTCTATCTTGAAATTTTCCAACTTGGCTTAGACACAGAATTCTCCTTAGACCCCAAATCACTTATAATATACTTCGTACACTTATTATCATATCCAATTGATATCCATCATATTAATAGTCCGTCTTTGTACACAAAATAATATAATTAGTGCACATCAACTTTCTTAATAGCTTAAGTACTTCAAAAAATTTATGGGGTATTACATTCTCCCCCACTTAGGATCATTCTTTCTCGAATGAGATGTAGAATCGACCCCAATTCTGCACATAGCTTCACTCTTTTCTCACACACCTCAAGTTCCCAAAATTTGACTAACTCTCAAATTTTCTAGAAATTTTGGCAGAGTCTTCCCTGTAATTGGGCCTATCCATCTGTCAGAGTAACACCAAAATAACTCCTAACAACACATCCACAACCCAAATCAATAACACTAATCTCAGCATTACAAGAATTGCATCATTATAATGATATTTGAACTTAAAACACATCATATATATGTCCATAACTACATCTCTGGTCTTAATAATTATCCATAATTGATTACAACATCGCCAATTAACTTGCTGAAACAAAATCTCGTTTCGAACCTCCACTTTACTAACAACGAGGCACGAGGCATGAAGAACTCACAATTATTTACCTGAATTAACGAGTCACATTTTATGCCACTTGGCACTCACCTCATAGGCTGAAACTAAATAATTACAACATGAATTTAGCAAAAATATACACAATAACACATAAAAGAATTATCAAATAAGCGTAACAGGCATGATTCCTTGTTAATACTATAGTACAAATTATAATTTTACAAAAAGGATAATTTAAACACATAAATTTTCATCACAATGATCTCGTCCTCATATAAGTTGAATAGCAGCGCATAGCCCGTTTTAAATATTTCACATCCTCTAAAAATTGTGAAAACCTCGTCCTCAACTCTGAATCATAAGTATTTTGCACATTGTGCCAACTGAATTCTTTTCATTCCCTTTCTTTCTTCTTTTAAATAATTTTCGTTAAATAAAATCACAACATATAATGAACCCTCATACTGGTAGGGAATATAATTCACAATTGAAATCAATTATTTGGAAATTACATCAAACTCACCAAAATGATTAACAAAATCACTTTTAGCCACACTATTCTTAGTGATCAACACATAATGATGGACATACCTATCTCCATAACATCTCTCAATAGGAGTATTCATATAAGTAGATTTTAGGATTAAGAAACTCACTCATGAGTGGAGAATATTAGGAGGATTTGCCTCGCTACTCAGAACCGAATTAAGTTAATGAAATTGTTACTTTGTAATAACTCGAGATCGTATTTGTAATGACACTATCTGGTGTAGCGACCTCTGTCATACCATAGCAAATATATCAATGGGCTGGGCCCCCACCTCTTAGGTGCCCTCTACCCACTTGTCCTCCACCCCTAACTGATAGTGTAGGTAGAGTAGTAATTGTAATGGAGTACGTGGCATGTGTGTTCTGATGAAATAGGCTTCTCCCAAGTCTTAGATAATTTCTCATGATGTGCCTAGTATCACCAGACTCAAAACAACCCACTTGCGGTTCGACTTCTCATACTGAGTCTGTACTGGATAACTAAATAATTATTGTAGGAAATCTCGTGCCAGCGATGCATTAAAATATGATTGTTCCACATGAGTGCCCTGATTAATTGGAGCACAACCAGTATTCGGAAATACGGTCTGGGCTGGCCGACTTCCCAAGCCTCTGCCATAATGAGTAATAACTGCAAAGAATAATCTGCCGAATTCTACAGAACCTCGAGACCTTTTGGTCTCCTTAGTTTCCTTTTTTTTCTCGCTCCGAACACATTCTAGCATCTTAGCACTTTTTTTACCACTAGTCGAAATGAAGTATCAGCCTGTAGTTCCCAAGTCATACAAAATTTTATGATCATAATATAGTCCTTTAATGAATCCTTGGACTCGTTCTCTTGCTGTAGGGACAAATGTATGGATATGATGTGCTAATGCACTAAACCTGATGGCATATTCTGATATTGTCGTGGTGTCCTTACACAACCATTCAAACTCTGCGCGCCACACATTATGGAGAGTCTGGGGAACAAACTCTTTCAAAGCATTTCTGAAAACTGAGCCCAAGTTGGTGGTGTTGCATTGGTTGGTCTGCCCTCTCCATATGCCTTCCATAAACACCGATGGAGAATTATCTCTCCCAATGCCAATTTCTTCTTTTACTATGCTGACTTAACATTGTTAAGTTGATCCATTTCTTTACATACTCTTCGATTCTTGCTTGGGTTAACTCTTCCCCCTATTTATACACAACGATAAGTAAAGCTCCATACAGACAAATCTTGGAACGAACCACATAGTCTAGAAGCTCATCAACCACCGTACTTCCTCTGAAGCACCCCATAATCCGCAACTGAGACGTCCACGCTGAGTAGACCTTCTGTAAATTTAAATTAGTTTATCTAACTCCTTTGGTACTGAAGTATAGGATTATTAAGGACGCAAACATACTGTAAGTCCCAAATTTATCCCTTGCAAAAATCTCACACCTTAAACATGTGCAAATTTTGGAGAACCTTATAATACCACAAATATACATTTCAGGACAAGACTAATATAACATGTGACCCCACAATCCGTCCATTGATAGTGGACTCCCCCACTTGGCACGAAGTCATAGGTCACAACGTCTGATGATCCACAATATTAACCTTTACAACTCGTACAAATCAACCAGATGCCAAGGTTTGTTCTACCCCCCCTCCCCACATGATTCATGAGTGATCTTTCAATACATCCGCATCTTCAGTCGGGACAACATGTTGAGATAATGTTGAGCATTTCTAGTTGCCTTATAACCCCTCTATAGTATCACGAACCGTTGGCGTATAGTTGATATCGAGTGCGTAATTTCATACACGGGTGGACGCAAAAGAACATAAGATATATGCTTCAAGCTGAATAAATACAGCTCGATAAGGAATGAAAGAAGTGGAAATTTTCCTAATAGCTCTGTAGCCTCTCAAAGATAAGTACAGACATCTCTACCCCGATCCGCAAGACTCTACTAAACTCGTTCGTGACTCGTAGAACCTATGAACCAAGAGCTCTGATACCAACTTATCACGACCCAAAATCCCACCATAAGTGTCGTGATGGCACTTAGTCTCTAAGACTAAGTAAGCTGTTTATAATAACCATTCAAGCCATTTGTTTAAAGGATAATCGAAACCAACAACGGAAATAAAGATACAACCTTCCAAGACTAGTAGTACTGAGTCACGAACTCTAACTTAATACATGAAATGATTTGAAGGAAATTAAATATACATTACTGCTCGAATAATAATTAACAGTACGATAAGAAGGAAAGACTTCAAGGGAATGCGACGACCAAACAGCCCTACCTTGAATCCTTGCGATCACACTCTAACTCTGTCTGAGTCATATATCTCCAATACCTGGCTCTGTACAAAAACATATACAGAAGTGTAGTATGAGTACCCCACAACAGTACCTAGTAAGTATCAAGACTAACCTCGGTGGAGTAATGACGAGGTACAGTCAAGACACTCACTAATCAATAAACCTGTGCAGTGTAGCAGTATATAATAATAATAATAATAATAATAATAATAATAATAATAATAATAATAATAATAATAATAATAATAATAATAATAATAATAATAATAATAATAATAATAGAAACAAATAACAACGATGGCAACGAGAGTCAATCAATGATATAAACAACAAGGCAACAAGAACACCAATATTATTGCTCAAATGAATAAGGAACACAAATAAAACAAATCAATCAAGTCCCTCAGATATATGTCTTTCAAATGAAAGTACTTCAATAAAATCCTTAGGATATAATCTTGCCAAAGAAATATATATTTCGAATATACTCTCTTAAATAAATATCTTTCAACAAAAATTCTTTCAAATAATATTTTTGGAATATAATTCTTTCAAATAAATGTCACCATGTGACACCTCACTTCATAATCATACAATACGGGTCTTGTCCCACTTTCATATTTTCACGGCATCTCGTGCTCATATTTCTTTCATAACTGCACGGACAACTCACGTGCCAAAAATATCAATATATATAAAAATCTGCACGATCAATTTATTTTAGAAATAGTTTTAGTGAAGAAAATGACATTGTACTTAAATTAAAGCATTAGATAAAATACCGATTTGGATGTAAAAATTATTAAATTAAAATATAATGGTAATTTCTTTTATTAAAACAACTCAATCATCAAAAATCAGTAAAACCAAAAATATAAATCTTCAAAGTCTCGTACTAAAAGGTCAAGCCAACACAATGCAATAAGGAGCGCAAAATACATAATTATAAAGTCAACTAGTATATCACGGAAGAAGACAAGAATTTACATATTAATGAAATAAAATCACCAAGGACAAGAACATAAATAAAGAAATATCAACGGGGCACTCCCGAGGTACCGCCTCGTAGTCCCAAATCATAAATACACTCACAATATCTCATTTACTTATATCACCGCGGGAGCCTTCACATTAAATTTTTAAAGAAATCATTTTCCCGAAATAGCATCCCGCGTTTTAGCCACCCTTATCACACCACATGACTTCTAGTAGTTCCCCTACTAGCCACGCGTTTCAAGCCACCCTTATCTCACCGCATGAGTTTCAACACTCTGGCCTTATATCACCGCATGCGTATCAATATCACAATATTTCACAAATCGCACTTCAAGTGCACAAATATCACAGCATAATACAACTTGCACCTCAAGTGACCAATTATCGCAGCATAATACAACTTGCACCTCAAGTGATCACATATCAAAACATATCACAAATTGCACATCAAGTGTTCAAATATTATAACATATCACAAATTTCACATCCAGTGTTTAAATCTTACAACATATCACAAATTTCACGTCAAGTGCTCAAATATTACAACATATCACAAATTTCATATCCAGTTCTCAAATCTTACAACATATCAAAAATTTTATGTCAAGTGCTCAAATATTACAACATATCACAAATTGCACATCAGGTGCCCAAAATATTACAACTTGCCACATAAATTAACAATACATTATTTTTCCACGATAAGAAGCCCACGAGTCGGTCATAATGCGCACAAAAATTCTAACAAAATATCTGAGAGTGAAAACTCAACAAAATAATATTTCACAATTTAACACTTCGCCTCAATATGATTTATAGCCTTTATAACTCAATATCAATTTCAACAACATGAACTGAAAATAAATTCATCAAGGGACAACACTTTTTTTTTAATTCACAACTTCATAAAATAAATAGATTGATTCATCTTATTAACTAAATTTCTCATTTAAATTGTATGTAGATAAAATCAATAATGAAAATTATTTCCATAAAAATAGCAACTCAAACAAACACAGAGTTCACATAAAAGTCAAGTAGCAATCGCAACAAATTATCATATAAAAATAATCTAGACAAATAAGGAATGAGACATGACAAATAAGAGATTTAATAAGTCCCAACAATTTTCCAATTTAATACATAAGGTTGTCTATGAATTTTAACCAATATAATTTGCACATATAAACCAAGTACGTACTCGTCACCTCGCATACATGGTTTTCAATCACACAATTTCCACATTAGACTCAATACCTAAGGGGAAATTCTCCCACACAAGGTTAGGCAAGATACTTACCTCAAATCACGCTATCTCAATCCAATAATTGATATTTTTCCTCGATTATCCAACTCTGAATGGTTCGAATCTAGCCAAAAATAGTTCAATATAATCAACACAAATTATTGGAATCAATCCCATATAAAAATACCAAATTTTCCAATAAAATCCGAAATTAGATCAAAAATTGCCCGTGGGGCCCACGTCACGAAATCCGACGAAAGTTATAAAATATGAACTCACATTCAACCACGAGTCCAACCATACCAAAATTACTAAATTCCAACAACAAATCGACCTCCAAATCTTAAATCTAAGGTATAGAGAATTTCTACCATTTTCAACCCAATTCACTAATTTCATGATAAAAACAACAATAGATTCATGTACTTTAACCAAAATCGAGTTAGAATCACTTACCCCAATCCATATGGTGAAAATCGCATAAAAATCGCTTTAATCCGAGCTCCATAGCTCCAAATATGTTAAAAATGGCTGAAACTCGCATTTTGTAATCTGTTCAGGTAAGTCGCAGGTGTCGAATAAGACTTATAAATCGCATTTGGTAACCGCGATTGGCCTCTGCCCCAGAACACAGCATTACCCGCCTTCAGTAAATCAATCATAACTCTTTATACAAATGTCCAAATGATGAACGGTTTGAAGCGTTACAAACTAGACTCAAAGACCTTTAATTTGATAGGTTGTGCATCACATAAAACCTTATATATACGTAGATATACTCGTCCAAAGTGTGATCTTGTGCGTGCTCATTTAGAATCTTAGTCTATCTTGAAATTTTCCAACTTGGTTTAGACATAGGCTTCTCCTTAGATCCCAAATCACTTATAATATACTTGGTACACTTATTATCATATCCAATTAATATCCATCATATTAATAGTCCATCTTTGCACACAAAATAATATAATTAGCGCACATCAACTTTCTTAATAGCTTAAGTACTTCAAAAAAAATTTGGGGTGTTACAATATGAAAAGAACAGTAGAAAACACGATTTACCTAAAGAAAAAACTCTATACTTTTCGTATGGGTGAAGGTACCTCTATACTTACACATCTTGATACTTTTGATTCTCTTCATATGGATTTAAGTAACATAGATGTTGAAATCAAAGATGAGGATCACGTTGTGTTATTGCTTGTTTCCTTACCCCAGTCGTTTAAACATATAAGAGATTCTTTGCTTTATGGAAAAGATAATATCTTTTATAAAGATATCAAATCTATTTTGAAATCAATAGAAGAAATAGATAGAGATATTACAAGGAAAACTAGTGGGAACCAAGGGGAAGGCTTGTTCATAAGAGGTAGATCCAATAACAAAGACTCAAGTAGTGAGAGAGCTAAATAAAGGTCAATGTCCAGATACATAAATGTCATGTGCAAATATTATCATAATAAAGGTCACATTATTTCTGAATGCTTTAAATTGAAAAATAAAGAAAAGCATACAGAAAAGAACAATGAGCACAAAAATGTTGACACTGCCGAAGCAAGTGTAGTTGTTGATAAGACTGGGGGAACTATTTTTTAGCAACTAATAACAGTTTCAAATCTAACAATGCATGGATTTTAGTTTCGGATTGTTCTTATCATATGTGTCCCAATCGGGATTTATTTACCACATATGAATCTATTGGATGTACAGTTGTCTTGATGGATAACAATGCTGCCTGCAAAGTTTTTGGAAAAGGTACTATCCGAATCAAAATGCAAGATGGTGTGGTGAGAACTCTCACTGATGTGAGACACATTCCTGACTTGAAGAAAAATTTCATCTCTTTGGGCACTCTAGAATCTACTGGGTGCAAGTACACAGGTGAAGGTGGAGTTTTGAAAGTTTCTCATCGTACTCTTGTGATCATCAAAGCACGAAGATATAGTACGTTGTATACTCTATTGGGATCTACTATTACAGGTGTTGCTGCTGTTTCAACATCAGATAAATGTGATTCTAACATAACCAAATTGTGGCATATGCGATTAGGGCATATGCGTGAAAAGGTCTTTCCATCCTTAGCAAAAGAGGTCTCTTATGTGGCCAAAGTACCGTAAATATGGAGTTCCGTAAACATTGTGTGTTCGAAAAGCAAAAAAATAGTCAGTTTCAAATCTCCAGCAATTCATAGAATAAAAGGTACTTTGGAATAAATTCATTCTGGATCTTTGAGGTCCTTCACGTACCCCATCAAAAGGAGGTGCTAAGTATATGTTAACTTTCATCGATGATTATTCAAGAAATATTTGGGTTTATTTTCTGAAAAATAAAAGTGATGTTTTCTTAACTTTCAAACAATGGAAAGTTTTGATTGAGAAGCTAACAGGAAAATAGGTTAAGTGGCTTAAAACAGATAATGGCTTGGAATTTTGTAATGATGAATTCAACTAATTTTGCAAGAATGATGGAATTGCTCGACACCGTACTGTGAGAATGACACCTCAACAAAATGGTATGGCAAAAAGGATGAATAGAACTCTTTTGGAAAGGGCTCGCTGCATGATTTTAAATGTTGGGTTGACAAATGCCTTTCGGGAAGAAGCTATCTCTACAACTTGTTATATTGTCAATTGTGCTCCTTCTGTACCCTTGAAATTCAAGACTCCAGAGGAAATATGGTCAAGTACTCTTGTGACGACTCGTCCAGTCATCTCATGAGTTGACGCTCCGTTTTCCCCATTTTTGCTTCTTATTGCTTTGTCTAATGGTTCTATATGTGATCGGGTTGATTGGTTCGAGTCCGGAAAGGATTTGGTAAAGTTTGAGACACTTAGTCTCTTTTGAGGAAGCTTAAGTTGGAAAAGTCAATCGGATGTTGACTTATGTGTTAGAGGGCTCGGATGTGAGTTTTGATGGTTCGGTTACCTTCAGGAGGTGATTTGGGACTTAAGAGCGTGATCGGAAAGAGTTTTGGAGGTCTGGAGTAGATTTAGACTTGAATTGGCAAATTTTGATTTTTGGCGATTTCCGGTTGACAGATGAGATTTTGATATAGGGGTCGGAATGGAATTTTGAGAGTTGCAGTAGTTATATTATGTCATTTGGGATGTGTGTGTAAAATTTCAGGTCATTCGGACGTGGTTTCGTTGGGTTGGGTTTACGATCAAAAGCGTAATTTAAAAGATTTTGAAAACTTAGGCTTGAATCCGATGTGTTTTGGTTGATTCGATACTGTTTGAGGTATTTTCAAGAGTGGTACAAGTTTGAATTAGATTTTGGGATATGTTGGTGCTTATGGTTGAGATCCCGGGGGCCTCGGGGTGATTTCGGATGGTTGTCGGAGAGTTTGGGAAATTTGAGAAAGCGGCAGATTTTTCTGTTCTGGTAGTTCCGTACCTGCGAATTAGGGACTGCAGGTGCGATGCCGCAGATGCGAGGAAATGACCACAGAAGCGGTCAAGGAAGAGAAGTGTAGGAGCTGCAGATGCAGTTGGCTGACCGTACCTGCGATGGCGCAGGTGCGGTTACGTGGTCGCAGATGCGATTTTTGGATTTTAAGTGAAAGTCGAAGAAGCGGCTAATTGACCGCAAATGCGGTACTGCAGAAGCGATATCTGGTTCGCTGGAGCGGAATCCCTGGGCCAGAAGGTATATATTGTTTTCTTCGCGAAATTTTGCAAAATCCTCTATTTTTGAAGACGGGAAAGAGGCTAAGTGGATTTCAAGAGAAATCAAGGGATATCAGTTGGGTAAGTTTCCTAAGCTTAATTATTCGGGTTTATGATCAGTTTTCCATTGTTTAATCATAGTATTAGTGGAGATTAAGGAAGAAAAATTGGGGATTAGGGCTTGAGATTAAGAGACTTTGAAATGGAAATTTGAGGGGTCATTTGGACTCCAATTTCAGTGTTTTTGGTATGTATTAACTCGTGGAAGGATAAGGATTCCGTTGATGTGATTTTTATCAAGTTTCGAGACATGAGACCGGGGGTCGGGTTTGGCCAATTTCGAGATTTTTGGTATTATTTGATTGTTTTTGCTTGGGCTTCGTTCCCTTAGCATATTTTGACACCGTGATTCTGATTTTGGATAGATTCGACACGAGTGGAGGCCTATTCGAGGGGCAAATGCATCGCGGAGTAGTATTTTCACCTGTTTGAGGTAAGTAACCATTGTAAATCTGGAACTGAGGGTACAAAACCCCGGTATTTGACTTGTTTTGATAAAAGTGGTAATGCACATGCTAGGTGACGAGTGTGTGGGCGTGCACCGATAGGGATTGTGACTTGGTACATCCTGTAGAGACTATTAAGCCGCGTATGTGATTTGAAATCTTATAATATTTCGTAATTTAGTCATTTATACTGTATTATGGGTTATATGCCATGTTTGGGGCCTTGTGCCGACCTGTTGAGACCCTTAGGGGCATTTTCACTATTTTTCCTCACTCTACTTGTTGAAAGCATATCCTCAGTCATGTTTTACCTGTTTAAATGTTTAAAACTGGTTTTATCACTCTACTTCTTAAATGGTGAGGACTGCTTGAACTGAGTTCCCTAATTTCCACTGTTGTGCCCGAGAGGTTGTGAGGTTAATGACTGAGAGGGGTTGAGAACCAAATGGTGAGGATATTTATATATGTATGAGTTATAGATCGGGATGCACGATATATATATATATATATATATATATATATATATATATATATATATATATATATATATATATATATATATATATATATATATATATATATATATATATATATATATATATATATATATATATATATATATATATATATATATATATATATCGTAGTGATATGAAGTTTGGGCTGTAGGAGCCCCTTCGGAGTTTGTACACCCCTAGTGAGCATAGTCGACTATAAATTAGGGATCGGATTGCACGCCGCAATGGTTACTATGATTTCTATTATTATGAGATATTAATTAGCCTGAGTGCTGAGAGTGAGTACTGAGTGACGAGAGTTGAGTTAAGAGTGACTGAGAGGCTGCCCGAGAGGCCATATTCTGAGTGATATCTTGCCCGAGGGGCCCAGTTATGAGATTTTCACTGATTTCACTCTTCTTCTAAAATAAGCCTTCGTTGAAAAAATTGCTAAGTATATGATTTCAAGTATTTAAACTGAAATTGATGATTTTACGATGAAACTGGTTTTAAACTGTGGAGACGATATGTTATCATGTTGTTTATTCATTAATATGATTTTTAACTGCTCGTCACTGCTTTCAGACCTTATTTACTTTAGTTACTTACTGAGTTGGCGTACTCACATTACTCCCTGCACCTTGTGTGCAGATCCAGGTGCCCGAGCGGCAGAGTGAGGGTCCTCAGCTGATCCATAGTTTACCGAATATTGAAAGGTAGCTGCATGGTGTTCGCAGCCCTGTTTCTCCCTCCTATCTTGTTCTTTTTTGCATTTTCTAGACTTATGATGTATTAGACAGTCAGCTATGTATTAGAGGCTCTAGACTCGTGACACCAGATATTTTGGGGTTGTGTAGTTTTATGTTTTATTGACTTCCGCATATATTTTGTTGTTTTAAACACTTATTATGGAAATTTGGTATTTAAACCCGTGTTAGAAAATGGCTTATTAATAGAAAATGGGTTGTGATGAATTGGTTGGGTTTGGCTTGCCTAGTAATGTGATAGGCGCCATCACGATCGGTATTTGGGATCGTGACAAGTTGGTATCAGAGCCTAGGTTACATCGGTCTCATGAGTCATGAGCCGGTTTAGTAGAGTCTCGCGAATCGGTACGGAGACATCTGTACTTATCCTCAGAGGCTGTATAACCTTTAGGAAAAACTTCATATTCTTGAAATTCTTGTCATGCGAATCTGTTGATCCGAGTACTATACTTCGGTTATTCCATTCTCTCATAGATGGTGAGGACATGCGCTACTGGTTAGGATGGATGACCACCAGTACCACCAGCCATGGCCACCAGAGGCCGAGGATGCGGTCATGGTCGTGGTAGGGGTAGAGCAGCTAGGGCAGCACCTACAGATCCACCAACTGCCCCAGTTTAGGATCAGGTCCCATTTGTGGACTCTACAGCAACACCAGCTCAGGCACAAGTTGTGCCTATTGCGATTACAGGTCTTCAGAAGGCTTTAGCTCAGATCTTATCAGTGTGTACCGATTTGGCTCAAGCAGTCTCAGTTACTACGACTACAGCTACTTCTCAGGCTGGGGGAGGCACCCAGACTCCCGTTGCTCGCACACCTGAGTAGGTTGTGCAGGGACTTCAAACATCGGGGGCACCTCCAGCCCAGCCGGTTGCACCAGCTTAGGAGTATATGGTACCAGTTATGGCGGACGACGAGTAGCGTCGACTAGAAAGGCTTGGCAGACTTCAGCCTCCGACTTTCAGCGGTGTAGAGGGCGAGGATGCCCAGGGTTTCTTGGATAAGTGCCAGAAGAGCTTCGTACAGCGAGTATTCTGGAGAACAGTGGTGTAATTTTTACCACCTTTCAGTTTTCTGGGGCTGCCTTCACTTTGTGGGAGGCGTATGAGAGTCATAGGCATGTTGGTGCAGTGCCCCTTACCTGGAAGCAGTTCTCTATGCTCTTTCTAGAGAAGTATGTGCCACAGTCTCACCGAGAGGAGCTGCGTAGGCAGTTCAAGCAGTTGCATCAGGGAGAGATGATTATGACGCAGTATGAGATGCGGTTCTCTGAGTTAGCTCGTCATGCGGTCTGGTTGGTTCCCACAGATCAAGAGAGGATCAGGAGGTTTGTTGATGGCCTCACATATTAGCTTCGGATTCTCATGACTAGGGAGAGGGTGATAAGTGCTACTTTTGAGGAGGTTGTTGACATCGCCCGTGAGATTGAGTCAGTCCGCCACTAGGAGCGAGAGGAGAGAGAGGCCAAGAGGCCTTGGGGATCTGGTAGCTTTAGTAGTGCTCCTTCGAGGGGTCAGTTTCAGCAGGGCAGAGGTCGTCCATTCAGGCAGGCTCATTCAGCTCGCCCAAGTTATCGTGGGGCATCATCAGGTCATGGTTCTCACAGTTCTCATCAGGGCCATTCATCACTCAGTGCCCTTCCAGCCCAGAGTTCGTCCTGTGCTCCATCAGTGCAGGGTTCTTCCATGCCAGGTCTTTCTATTGGTTATTCTGGGGTCAGGGGTTCCCTTCAATCCCCATCTCTAGCACAGGGGAGTTGTTATGAGTGTGGAGAGTTTGGGCATATGAGGAGGCAGTGTCTTTATCTTCATGTTGGTCCGTCTCAGTAGAGGGATCAGCCCACGACTTCTGCTCCAGTTACTTTACGACCCGCCCAGCCAGCTAGGGGTAGAGGTCAGTCAGCTAGGGGTTGCTCTAGAGGGGGAGGTCGATCAGGTGGTGGTCAGGCTCGTTTCTATGCCCTCCCAAGTAGACTAGATGTTGCTGCTTCAGATTTTGTGATTTCAAGTAATTATTTCAGTTTGCCACAGAGATGCCTCTGTATTACTTGATCCCAGTTCCACCTTTTCTTATGTGTCATCATACTTTGCCCGTTATTTGGATGCATCCCGTGAGTCTCTTGTTCCACCTGTTCATGTATCTACTCCAGTGGGCGATACTGTTATTGTAGACCGTGTGTACCGGTCGTGTGTGGTGACTATTGGGGGTCTGGAGACCCGAGTGGATCTTTTATTATTGTGTATGGTGGATTTTGATATCATTTTAGGCATGGATTGGCTATCTCTGTGTCGTGTTATTCTGGATTGTCATGCCAAGACAGTCACATTTTCTATACCGGGTGTTCTACGGATCGAGTGGCGAGGTTTGACTGATTATGTTCCCAGTAGAGCGATCTCATTCTTGAAGGCCCAGCATATGGTTGGGAAGGGATGTCTTTCGTATCTAGCCTTTGTGAGGGATGTCGGTGCAGAGACTCCCAATATTGATTCTGTCCCAGTTGTGAGGAATTTTCTCGATGTGTTTCCTGTAGACCTGCTGGGCATCGGACGGGGATATTGATTTTGGTATTGACCTGGTGCCGGGCACTCAGCCCATTTATATTCCGTCGTATCGTATGGCACCAGCGGAGCTGAAGGAGTTGAAGGAGCAGCTTCAAGAACTCCTTGATAAGGGGTTCATTCGGCCTAGTGTGTCACCTTGGGGTGCGCTGGTTCTATTTGTGAAGAAGAAGGATGGCACCATGAGGATGTTCATTAATTATAGGCAATTGAACAAGGTAACAATTAAGAACAAGTATCCTTTGTCTCGCATTGATGATTTGTTTGACCAGCTTCAGGGAGCGAGAGTGTTCTCCAAGATTGATCTCCTTTTGGGTTATTACCAGTTGAAGATCAGGGACTTAGATATTCTTAAGACAGTTTTCAGGACCCGATATGGTCATTATGAGTTCTTGGTGATGTCTTGTAGGCTGACCAATGCCCCAGCAGCGTTCATGCATTTGATGAACAGCGTGTTTCGGCCTTATCTCGATTCATTTGTCATAGTCTTCATTGATGATATTCTTGTGTATTCGCGTAGTCAGGAGGAGCGCGCGGAGAATTTGAGAGTTGTGTTGCAGAGATTGAGGGAGGAGAAGCTTTATGCAAAATTCTCCAAGTGTGAGTTTTGGCTCAACTCAGTGGCTTTCTTGGGGCATGTGGTGTCCAGCGAGGGTATTCAGGTTGATCCGAAGAAGATAGAGGCGGTTCAGAGTTGTCCCAGACCGTCTTCAGCCATAGAGATTCACAGCTTCCTTGGTTTGGAAAGCTATTATCGTCGGTTTGTTCAGGGATTCTCATCCATCGCATTGCTCTTGACCAAGTTGACTCAAAAGGGTGCTTCATTTGTATGGTTGAACGAGTGTGAGGAGAGCTTTTAGAAACTCAAGACAGCTTTGACCACAGCTCCAGTGTTAGTTTTGCCATCAGCTTCAGGTTCATATACCGTGTATTGTGATGCTTTGAGAGTTGGTATTAGTTCTGTATTGATGAAGGAGGGTAGAGTTATTGCTTATGTTTCTCGTCAGTTGAAGCCCCTTGAGAAGAACTACCTCGTTCATGATTTGGAGTTGGCTGCCATAGTTCACGTGTTGAAGATTTGGAGGCATTACTTGTATGGTGTGTCTTGTGAGGTGTTTACTGATCATCGTAGCCTCCATCACTTATTCAAGTAGAAGGATCTCAATTTGAGGCAGCGGGGGTGGCTAGAGTTGCTTAAGGATTATGATATCACTATATTCTATCATCTAGGGAAGGCCAATGTAGTGGCTGATGCTTTGAGCCGAAAGGCGGTGAGTATGGGGAGTTTGGCATATATTCCCATTGGGGAGAGACCTCTTGCAGTTGATGTTCAGTCCTTGGCCGATCGGTTTGTGAGGTTAGATATTTCGGAGCCCAATCGGGTATTGGCTTGCGTGGTTTCTCGGTCTTCCTTATATGATCACATCAGAGAGTTCCAGTATGATGATCCGAATTTGCTTGTCCTTAAGGACAGAGTTTAGCATGATGATGCCAGATATGTAACCATTAGTGATGATGGGGTGTTGAGGATGCAGGGCCGGATTTGTGTGCCCAATGTAGATGGGCTTCAGGAGTTGATTCTGGAGGAGGCCCATAGCTCACGGTATTCATTTATCCAGGTGCGGCGAAGATGTATCAGGATTTGCGGCAGTATTTTTGGTGGATAAGAACGAAGAAAGATGTTGTGGGATTTGTAGCTCGATGTCTCAATTGTCAGCAGGTGAAATATGAGCATCAGAAACCGGGTGGCTTGTATTAGCAGATGGATAATCTAGAGTGGAAGTGGGAGAGGATCACTATGGGCTTTGTAGTTTGACATCTACGGACTTTGAGGAAGTTCGATGCTATTTGGGTGATCGTGGATCTGCTGACCAAGTCCGTGCACTTCATTTCTGTGTATACTGCCTATTCTTTAGAGCGGTTGGTAGAGATATATATCCGGGAGATTGTTCATTTGCATGGTATCCCAGTTTCCATCATTTCGAATAGGGGCACTCAGTTTACTTCACAGTTTTGGAGGTCTGTGCAACGAGAGTTGGGTACTCAGGTCAAATTAAGCACAGCATTTCACCTTTAGATGAATGGGAAGTCCGAGCGCACCATTCAGATATTGGAAGACCTGTTGCATGCTTGTGTCATTGATTTCGGAGGATCATGGGATCAGTTTCTACCGCTTGCAGAGTTTAATTATAATAACAACTACCAGTCGAGTATTCAGATGGCTCTGTATGAGGCTTTGTATGGGAGGCAGTGTAGATCTCTAGTTGGTTAGTTCGAGCCTGGTGAGGCTAGGCTATTGGGGACAGACCTGGTGTAGGATGCTTAAGAAAAGGTGAAGGTGATTCAGGAGAGGCTTCATACAGTGCAGTCGAGGAAAAAGAGCTATGCTGATATGAAGGTTCGGGGTGTGTCCTACATGGTTGGCGAGAGGTTTCTGTTGAAGCTTTCACCCATGAAGGGTGTTATGAGATTTGGGAAGAAAGGTAAATTGAGTCCACGGTTCATTGGGCCTTTTGAGGTGCTTCAGAGGATTGGGGAGGTGGATTATGAGCTTGCTTTGCCACCCAGCTTTTCGAGTGTGCAACCGCTATTTCATGTTTCTATGCTCCGGAAGAATATTGGGGATCCGTCTCATGTTCTGGATTTCAGCACGGTTCAGTTGGATGATGATTTGACTTACGATGTGGAGCCACTAGCTATTTTGGGTCGTTAGGTTCGAAAGTTGAGGTCAAAGGATATAGCTTCAGTGAAAGTGCAGTGGAGAATCGGCCCATGGATGAGGCTACCTAGGAGACCGAGCGGGAGATGCGGAGCAGATATCCTCACATGTTTGAAGCTTCAGGTATGTTTCTTGAATTGTTCGAGGACGAACGTTTGTTTAAGTTGGGGAGGATGTGACGACCCGGCCAGTCGTCTCACGAGTTACCGCTCTGTTTTTCCTAGTTTTGCTTCTTATTGCTTTGTCTAATGATTCTATATATGATTGGGTTGATTGTTTCGAGTTCGAAAAGGATTTGGTAAGGTTAGAGACACTTAGTCTCTTTTGAGAAAGCTTAATTTGGTAAAGTCAACCGGATGTTGACTTTTGTGTTAGAGGGCTCGGATGTGAGTTCTGATGGTTCGGTTACTTCAGGAGGTGACTTGGGACTTAGGAGCGTGATCGTAATGCGTTTTGGAAGTCCGGAGTAGATTTAGACTTGAATTAGCAAAATTGGATTTTTGGCGATTTCCGGTTGATAGGTGAGATTTTGATATAGGGTCGAAATTGAATTCTGAGAGTTGTAGTAGTTCCGTTGTGTCATTTGGGATGTGTATGTAAAATTTTAGGTCATTCGGACGTGGTTTGGTTGGGTTTTTGATCAAAAGCGTAATTTAAAAGATTTTGGAATCTTACGCTTGAATCCGATGTGTTTTGGTTGATTCGATATTATTTGAGGCGTTTTGAAGATTGGTACAAGTTTGAATAAGGTTTTTGGATGTGTTGGTGCTTTTGGTTGAGGTTCCGGGGGCCTCGGGGTGATTTCGGATGGTTGTCGGAGAGTTTGGGAAATTTGAGAAAGCTGCAGATTTTTCTGTTATGGTATTTCCGTACCTGCGGATTGGGTACCGCAGGTGCAATGCCGCATATATGAGGAAATGACCGCAAAAGCGGTCAAGGAAGACAAGTGCAGGAGCCACAGATGCAGTTGGCTGACCGTACCTGCGATGGCGCATGTGCGGCTACATGATCGCAGATGCGATTTTTGGATTTTAAGTGAAAGTCGAAGAAGCGGCTAATTGACCGCAAATGCGGTACCGAGTATCTGGTCCACAGGTGCAGAATCCCTGGGCCAGAAGGTATATATTGTTTTCTTCGCGAAATTTTTCAAAATCCTCCATTTTTGAAGACGGGAAAGAGGCTAAGCCAGTGGATTTCAAGAGAAATCAAGGGATATCAGTTGGGTAAGTTTCCTAAGCTTCATTATTCGGGTTTATGATCAATTTTTCATTGTTTAATCATGGTATTAGTGGAGACTAAGGAAGAAAAATTGGGGATTAGGGCTTAAGATTAAGAGACTTTAAAATGGGAATTTGAGGAGTCATTTGGACTCTGATTTCAGTGTTCTTGGTATGTATGGACTCGTGGAAGGATAAGGATTTCGTTGATGTAATTTTTATCGAGTTTCGAGACGTGGTCCCGGGGGTCGGGTTTGGCCAATTTCGAGATTTTTGGTATTATTTGATTATTTTCGTTTGGGCTTCGTTCCCTTAGCATATTTTGGCGTCGTGATTCTGATTTTGGATAGATTCGACATACGTGGAGGCCGATTCGAGGGGCAAAGGCATCATGGAGTAGTATTTTCACCGGTTTGAGGTAAGTAACCATTGTAAATCTTGAACTGAGGGTATAAAACCCCGGTATTTGACTTGTTTTGATAAATGAGGTGACGCACATACTAGGTGACGAGCGTATAGGTGTGCACCGGTAGGGATTGTGACTTGGTCCGTCCTGTAGAGATTATTAAGCCGTGTATGTGATTTGAAATCTTATGATATTCTGTACTTTAGTCATTTATACTGTATTATGGATTGTATGCCATGTTTGGGGCCTTGTGCCGACCTGTTGAAACCCTTAGGGCATTTTCACTATTTTTCCTCACTCTACTTGTTGAAAGCATATCCTCAGTCATATTTTACCTATTTAAATGCTTAAAACTGGTTTTATCACTCTACTTCTTAAATGGTGAGGACTGCTTGGATTGAGTTCCCTAATTTCTACTGTTGTGCCCGAAAGGCTGTGAGGTTAATGACTGAGAGAGGTTGAGAACCAAATGGTGAAGATATTTATATATGTATGAGTTATGGATCGGGCTGCACACTGCAGCGATACTTATATGGATCGGGCTGCATGCCGTAGCGATATATATATATTGGATCGGGTTGCGCGCCGCAACGATATGACGTTTGGGTTGTAGGAGCCCCTCCGGAGTCTGTACACCCACAGTGAGAGTAGTCGACTATAAATTATGGATCGGGATGCACGCCGCAAAGGTTACTCTGATTTCTAATATTATGAGATACTAATGAGCCTGAGTGCTGAGAGTGAGTACTGAGTGACGAGAGTTGAGTCATGAGTGACTGAGAGGCTGCCCGAGAGGCCATATTCTAAGTGATATCTTGCCCGAGGGGCCCAGTTATGAGATTTTCACTGATTTCACTCTTCTTTTAAAATAATCCTCCGTTGGAAAAATTGCTAATTATATGATTTCAAGTATTTAAACTGAAATTGATGATTTTGCGATGAAACTGGTTTTAAACTGTGAAGTCGATATGTTATCCTGTTGTTTTTTCATTTATATGATTTTAGCTGTTCGTCACTGCTTTCAGACCTTATTTACTTTAGTTACTTACTGAGTTGGCATACTCACGTTACTCCCTGTACCTTGTGTGCAGATCCAGGTGCCCGAGCAGCAAGTGAGGGTCCTCAGCTGATCCAGAGTTTACCGGAGATTGCAAGGTAGTTGCATGGTGTTGACAGCCCTGTTTCTCCCTCATATCTTGTTCTTTTTCGCAGTTTCTAGACTTATGATGTATTAGATAGTCAGTTATGTATTAGAGGCTCTAGACTCGTGACACCAGATATTTTGGGGTTGTGTAGTTTTATGTTTTATTGACTTCCACATATATTTTGTTGTTTTAAACACTTATTATGGAAATTTGGTATTTAACCATGTGTTAGAAAATGGCTTATTAATAGAAAATGGGTTGTGATCAAATGGTTGGGCTGGCTTGCTTAGTAATGTGATAGGCGCCATCACGACCGGTATTTGGGGTCGTGACAACTCCTGTTAATTATTTTGGTTTAAAGATATTTGGTTGCCCTGCATACATGCATGTAAATGATGAAAACTTAGAGCTAATGGCTAAAAAATCATTTTCCTTAGGTATGCACCTGGGGTGAAAAGATACCGACTATGGTATCCTAATCCCAAGACACCAAAATTTATAATTAGCAGAGATGTAACCTTTGATGAATCCTCTATGTTACATTCCCGAAAAGAGTCTTCTAGTTCTTGTAATACAGATAAAGGGAAGAGTACACAGAAGCATATGGAGGTTGAGATTGGAATTCCTTTTGAGCCAAGCTCACCAACTTTAAAGAAAAATACATTTGAAACTCTTGAAGTTGAGCGAGAAGTTGAAATTCCTGAAGTTGAGAATCCTGAACTTGAACCGGAAGAAGATGAGTATTCTATAGTCAAACATAGACCAAGAAGAGAAAGTAAACAACCATTAAGGTTTGGTAATTATGTTGCATTTGCTTTTTCAGTTGCACAAAAAATTGAAGAAATTGGAGAACTATCAAAATATTCAAAAGCATGTTCTGGTGTTGATTCAGCCAAGTGGTTGATTGCAATGAATGAAGAAATATAGTCTTTCCACAAGAATGGTACTTGGTGTCTTGTAAAGCTGCCATGAGGAAAGAGAATTGTTGGCTGCAAATGGGTCTTTAAGAAAACGATGGCATTCCTGGGGTTGAAGATGTGAGATATAAGGTACGATTAGTTGCAAAGGACTATAGTCAGGTACAAGGAGTTGAATTTTAATGATATTTTCTCACATGTTGTTAAACATAGCTCTATTCGTGTCTTGCTTGCCTTAGTTTCCATGTATGATTTAGAATTAGAATAGCTTGTTTTTAAGACAATTTTCTTACATAGCTAATTTGAGGAATAAATATACATGCATCAACCCGAAGGATTTGAAATTGAAGGAATAAAAGATCATGTTTGCTTGTTGAAGAAATCCTTGTACAGATTAAAAAAGTCTCCAAGATAATGGTACAAAAAGTTTGATTTCTCTATGTTGGATCATGGTTATTGGAGGAGCATGTATGATAGTTTTGTTTACTTCCGGAAGTTAAATGATGGTTCAGTTGTGTACTTATTACTATATGTTGATGACATGCTCATTGCTGCTAAGGATTTGACAAAAATTCACAATTTGAAAAGTTAGCTTAAAGTGTATTTGAGATGAAAGATTTGGGAGCAGCTAAGAAAATTCTTGGCATGGAGATCAAAAGAGACCGAGGAGCTAACAGGCTATTCCTGACCTAGAAGAAGTACTTGGATAAAGTTTTGGAGAGGTTTGGCATGAAAGATTCTAACCAGTTAGTACCTCTCTTGCTTGTCACGACCCAACCTCGGTCATGATGGCGCCCAACACACTGCTAGGCAAGCCCAACCATTCAACAACATTATCCCAAATTCTTATTCAGATTATAGATAAATATCACAGAGAATTTACTAAGTCATTTCATTCAAGTGTATAATCAATAATAAAATCTGCGGAAGTTCAATTAAAATACCACACCATAGCCCAATAGAATCTGGTGTCACAAATATGAGCCTCTAATACAGAATATCCACCTATTACAAGTCTGTCTAAGAAAATACGGAATAAAAGATAGAGATAGAGGGGAGAGATCAAGGCTGCGAATGTCATGCAGCTACCTCGATAACTCCGATGAAAACTAAACAGCAGAAAACTCGCTCTATGCCTCAGGAATACCTGTACCTGCACACATGGTGCAGGGAGTAATATGAGTACTCCGACCCAGTGAGTAATAAATATAAATTATGACTGAAGGTAAGAAAACACGTTAAGGCACACAATATTCTATACAGAAGCAGTGAAATCATTTAAAATAACAATTTAGTGAAACATCATGTGAAATTTCTTTTAAACCAGTAAAACAGGTAATTTGGCAGTAAAATGACGAGTAGAATCTGCCCCTCAGGCTCAATATCAAAACAACAAGTAGAAATCTACCTTTCGGGCTCAGTATCAAAATAATAATTAGAAATCTGCCCCTCGGGCTCAGTATCAAAATAATAAGTAGAAATCTGCCCCTCAAGCTCAGTATCTCAGAACAGTATCAGCCCTTCAGGCTCAGAACAGTATAAAGAAACCAGTCAATGAAATAAGAGCACATAATTATTATGGCAGACAATGCAGATAAAGAATAAATGCATGACTGCAATGCAATGCATATGACGGTACCCTCTGGTACACACTGTGGCGTGCATCCCGAGCCATCCATATTTATTTATCGTCGACGGCGCTCACTGGGGGTGTGTACAGACTCCAGAGGGGCTCCTACAGCCCAAGCGCAATATCAAGCCATCTCGTGGCATCAAATCTAGGCCCTCGGCCTCATATCAATCTCAGTATAATCACCTAGGCTCTCAGCCTCAATATCAATGTAATCAACCAGGCTCTCGGCCTCAATATCAATGTAATCAACCAGGCTCTCGGCCTCAATATAAATATAACACTGCTGCGGCGCGCAGCCCGATCCATGCTCAGTCCAGAAATCATCATAAGCCCCTTGGGCATTTGTAAAACAGTAGTTCTCAGCCCGAAATATCATTTAGAAATATCATTTAAGTTTTCAAATCTTAGAAAGATGGCTGAGTTTACAAAACAGTATTTAAAACCTTGGACTGAGATCAAATGATATGCAAAATATGCGAAAGCAGTGATATCAATCCCTGAAGGATTCAAATAATTGGCAAGAAGCCTACAATTGGAAACATGACTGAGGATATAAATTCTTTAACAAAATAAGTGAGGAAAACCAGTCAAAAGTCCCCTAAGGGTTCTACAGGTCGGCACAAGGCCCCAAGCATGGCAACAAGCCCAATTCACAATAATAAAGTATACGTCTCAACCAAAAATGTAGTAAAATATCTCTCGGGGCGGACCAAGTCACAATCCCCAACAGTGCTCTACCCCACGCCCGTTATCCGGCGTGCAAGTCACCTCAATATAGTATTACGATGTGAAATTCCGGGGTTTCAAACCCTCAGGACATCATTTACATCTATTACTCACCTCTAGCCGGCCAAATACTACTCCGCGATGCCCTTTCCTTTCGTATCGACCTCCTCGCGCGTCGAATCTGGCCAAAACCACAACGAATACATCACAATAGGCTAAGGGAATATAACCCAATCGAAAAGACTCGAAAAATATCAAAAATCACGAAATTTGCAAAACCCGAGCCCCGGGCCCACGTCTTGAAATCCAGAAATTTTTTTTACCAAAATGTTCTTCGCCCTCTCACGAGTCCGTACATATAAAGAACACAAAAATCGGAGCTCGTTTGACCATTCAAATCGACCCTATAAAATCTCAAAAGCACAAGCCCTAAAACCCCACTTTTCTACTTATTTTCAAGTTCTAATTCACATATAATCTTGTATTTAACTTGGAAATAAGTAGAAACAACTCTCCTTTGATGCTTGATAAAATCCCCCTTGAAATTCTCTCCAAAATCATCCAAGCCAAATGAAAGAAATGAAAGAAATAAGCCAAATCCGTGTTTAAAGAATCTGTCCATGCTTCGTCGAGTTGTACCTTGCACTTGTGCTATACAAGTTGTATATCCTATTAAAATTTTCCCTTGTCGGACACCTTCTGTTTAAACACCCACAACGTCTTGTATAAATATCCAAATTACAAACGGTTTGAAGCTTTAGAAACTAGACTTGAAAATCTTTAATTTGATAGGTTGTACACCATATAACTCTTTATATATCCCGAGATATGAGCTTCTAAATTCGGTTCCATGAAATCAGAAAATTCTGGAGAAACTGCTCCACCAGTCATCTTCAATTGATCATAACTTTCTCTAGAGATGTACAAATTACGATTTCCTTAGCTTTTTGGAATCTAGATGCGAAGGGCTACAACTTTCATTTTTAAATCATCTCAAAATTCCTTGTAGATCAAAAGATATAGGCCTCCGAAGTACGCTCCACGACTGCACATTTATTGTCCAAAGAAAGCTTAGCAGCAGAAATTGCAGCAGCTCTTTCTTTTCTTTTTGGGTCCGAATTCCATTCCGTTAACCTTCCGAAATCCACCCGAGGCCCTCGGGACCTTAGCCAATTATATCAACATGTCCCACAATATCATTCAAACTTGTCCCAACCTTCGGAACACCCAAAATAACATCAAAACATCAAATCATCATCGGATTCAAGCCTATGAATCTCAAGAACTTCCAAATTCCATTTTTGATCAAAAACCCAATCAAACCATGTCCAAATGACCTCAAATTTTGCAGACAAGTCCAAAATGACATAACGAAGCTACAACAACTCTTGGAATTCCATTCCGACTCTCTGATCAAAATATCACCTATCAACCGGAAATCGCCAAAATACTAACTTCGCCAATTCAAGCCTAATTCTACACAGGACCTCCAAAATTACTTACGATCACACTCCTAAGTCACAAATCATCCCCCGAAGCTAACCAAATCATCATAATTCAAATCCGATCCCTCTAACACATAAGTCAACGTTCGGTTGACTTTTTCAACTTAAACCTCCTTAAAAGAGACTAAGTGTCTCATTTCCCATCAAAACCAATCCGATTTAACTCTAACACACCGAATACCGATAACAAAACATGAAAAAACCTAAAATGGGACGAACGAGACAGTAACTCATGAGACGACGGGTCGGATCGTCACATTGCTGCTCATTTTAAGTTATCAGATGTTCAGTCACCACCGTCAGAGAAACAAGAGAGGTATATGGCACATGTACCTTATTCCAGTGTTGTCAGTAGTATTATGTATGATGGTGTGCACACGTCCAGTTATTTCCTAAGCAGTAAATGTAGTGAGTTGATATATGGCTTGCCCCAGTAAAGCATATTGGCAAGCCGTGAAATGGATTCTGAGATACTTGCAAGGTACTTCAAACATATGTTTGGAGTTTGAGAGAAATACTAACTCTTTGGTTGGGTTTGTAGACTTAAATTATGCAGGTGATCTTGACAAAAAAGATCACTAACATGCTATGTATTTTGCATTTGTGGTTTCTCTATCAGCTGTAAAGCTACATTATAACATGTAGTAGCTTTATTTACTATTAAAGCAGAATATATGGCAGTGACCGAGGCTATCAAAGAAGCCTTATGGTTGAGGGATCTATTTGCTGAACTCAATTTACACCAAGGTGGTATTACTAGTTTTTTGTGATAGTCAAAGTGTCATTCACTTGACTAAAGACCAAATGTATCATGAGATGACGATGCATAGTGACATCAAGTATCATTTCATCCAGGGAAACATTGTTGATGGAAAGGTCTATGTTCAGAAGATCAACACTAGAGACAATCCTGCTGACATATTCACAAAGCCTCTTCCAGTTGACAAGTTCGAGCTCTTGAACTCGTTTGTTATTTATGAAGAATGATTTAGCCCATATGAGCTTTTGCGGAGAGGGTGGAGCAAATTTACTATATCAGCTAAAATTAGGCCAAGGTAGAGATTTGTAATATGGCCAATATTTGGCTAGTGGAGTCTATCTCACATAAGCATAAGCCTATTTGCAAAGCAGACCTTGTTGGAAATATTCTTTGGGACCCAAAAATTTTGCATTGTGTAGTGGATATCATTTGCACAAGTTGTATTTATTTTTTATAGCTTGGAGGCCATTTGCCTATAAAAGGAAAGACCATGAGTTCATTTTAAATACACCAATAAGACTTGAGTCTTCATTTCTTGTTTCTTCCTCTCCTCCTTTCTTGAGAGTTGAGTGTTGGAAAATACTTGCGTGTTATCCTTTCTTTGGAGTGATCTTATGAGGTTATTCTCTCGGGGTAGTTGGGATTAATTAGAGTACTCTAAATTTACGCTTTTTTGTACTCTTGTTGCAATAGTAAATTTGCTCATCTCCGCTTGTGGACGTAGGTCACTTTGACCGAACAACGTTAAATTTGTGTCTTCTTTAATTGTCGTAATGATCTTTGTTATTGTCATTATAATATAGTTTGGCTAAATTTCGCACTACCCGATTTTTCGATCCTAACATAATAATACTATTAGGGGTTGCTTGGTACGGTGCATAATAATAATGTTGAATAATGTGTATTAATAATGTCCGTATTAGTTATGCTGACATATTTCTTATTGATGTATTAATGCATTGCACAATTTCTAAAAGAAATATTTGTTTACGAAAATATTCTCATAACGAGTCCATCATTTTATCTTTTTAATAGAAACATATGTTGAAGAATATTTTTATATGAAAAAGGTTTTAAAAAATTATTTGATTTATCTACCTATTATAATATAGAACTGAATATTTATTTATAAAAAAATGCTAAGCATTATTTATCTACTAGGGATATAATTTTATTTTCCACTTTCTTAAATTATCAGGCAAAAAAAGTTTGAATTAAACAAAAATAAAAGGAAAATGAGTTGATAACAAGTGCATTCCAGTGTGTAGTAGTAGAGTACGGATTTATAAATTTACAATGAAAAAATTGGCGGAAAAAATATAAATAGCAGGAGTAATTTCAGTATCAAACTTTACATCAAACTTGCATTAATAAAATAATATATTTTAATCAAGTATAAATTTTGTAGGGCATTTTTGTCATTAACTAAGTTAATGCATGCATTAAAACTCGGTGCATTATTAATGCCATGGTTTCCACTATGCATTAGTTATGCATATGATAATATCAAATATGGTGCATGACTAATGCTTGCTTAACTAATGCATAGGTTCAAAACATATATTAAATAAGGTATTATTAATACACAAAGTTAATGCATGCATTATTTTATCTAATGTATCCAACCAACTATCATTTGGTAAGAGGGAAAAAGGATAACGAATCTCGAAATTAAATTTGAGATGAGTTAACTTCACGTTTGGTTGGGATGAAATTGCAATATAACTAATCTCAAGATTGTAGTGTTATATTTATCCCTATAGGAAGGTGGGATAATAATTCTGGGATAACTAATCCCGGGATAAGTAATCCTGTGATAGCTTGTTTCCTATCCAAACCACCCCAAAGATGTCACGACCCAAAACTCAGACCTGGTCGTGATGGCGCCTCTCGTAAAGATAAGGCCAGTCAGCACAACACCCATTTTAACCCTTTAGTCATTAAGAGTCATTTTTAAGCCTTTAATTAAACAAATATTTCATAATATAAATCTGAATGAACAGTGCGGAAATAACATACAAGTCCGACATCAGGGTGTCACTAGTCATGAGCATCTACTACGACTGTCTAACTACATCAAGACCAACATGGTCGGGAAAAGTTACAATTTATACATAAGGAAGAATAAAGAGGGAGAAAGCAGAGCCGCGATCGCCAGGCAGCTACCTTGCTAACTCCGATGAAACTGCCACAAAGCTCAGAAATACCTGAATTTGCACACAAGGTGCAGGGAGTAATGTGAGTACTCCAAAAGTAAATAAAGTCTGAGCAGTAGGAAACGATGAATCCACATTTATGATAACTCAATAAGCACAACAAGCGCTCAAATCAGAATACGAGTCAATAGTCTCATTTAAAAATCCAGCTTTTGGTAAAAATCATTTGAAAACGCTTCCTAACAATTTCAGTAGGGTTCAATACCATTTATAATAAAAGAGAGAAAAACCATAATTGGCCCCTCGGGCAAAACACGGTTCGTATACAGCCCCTCGGGCAAAACAGGAATCATAATGATTTAATAACTTAAAAACTTCAGTTTAAAAGAAAGTTGTTTAAAGCATTTGTTCTACATTTTCAATAGAGGCTCGGTCTAAAGATGAGTGAAAGCAGTAATCAAATCCACATATTCAATAAAACTCACTTTTAGGAGGAGTAAAAATAGTAATTCCATAAACAGGCCCCTCAGGCAAAGCATAGCTCATGCACATGTATATATGTAGCCCCTCGGGCAAGCCTCCCAGTCACTCATGACTCAATTCTTACCAATCAGCGCTCACACTCAGCACTTACACTCAATAGGTACCATATAGTAACCGCTGCGACGTGCAGCCTGATCCATATATCGTTGCGGCGTGCAGCCCGATCCCTAAATATATTTGACTGCGCTCACTGGGGGTGTGCAGACTCCGTAGGGGCTCCTACAGCCCAAGCGCTATATCGATGTGGCGCGTATCCCGATCCAACATATCGTTGCAGTGCACAGCCTGATATATATATATATATATTATTGTGGCGACGTGCAGCCCAATCCATAAATATGTAATCCTCACAACCAGTCCCTCAACCTCTCTCACTGATTAACCTCACAATCAAACCCTCGGTCTATCTTAGTCATCAACCTCACAATCACTCGGGCCTCAGTAAATCAGGGAACTCAGCCCAAACAGGTTTCACATTTTAGAAAGTAAGGTGATAAAACCAGATTTAAACGATAACAGGTAAAACATGACTGAGTATACACTTTCAAAACAAATAGAGTGAGGATAAATAGTGAAAATTCCCCTAAGGGTCTCAACAGGTCGGCACAAGGCCTCAAACATGGCATACAACCCAGAATATAATATCAATCTCTAAAATATGGGATATCATAAGATTTCAAATCAAATATGCGACTTAACAGTCGTAAGGGACGGACCAAGACACAATCCCCAATGGTGCACGACTCCGCGCTCGTCATCTAGCGTATGCGTCACCTCAAAGTAGCACAACGATGTGAAATCTGCGGTTTCAAACCCTCAGAACAGCATTACAATCATTACTTACCTCGATCCGGTGAAAATACAACTCTGTGATATCTTAGCCCCTCGAATCGACCTCCACTCATGTCGAATCTATCCAAAATCAGAATCACGGCGTCAAAATATGCTAAGGGAACGAAGCCCAAGCAAAAATAATCAAATTATACCAAAAATCTCGAAATTGGCCAAACCCGACCCTCAGGCCCACGTCTCAAAAGCCAATAAAAATCACATCAACGAAAATCCTTATCTTCCCACGAGTCCATACATACCAAGAACACTGAAATCGGAGTCCAAATGGCCCCTCAAATTCTCATTTTAAAGTCTATTAATCTCAAGCCCTAATTCTTCAATTTTAGGCTTAGATTCTATGATTTACTAGGTAGATTTCACATTAGAATTGAGTTTTAAGTCCAAGAATCTTACCTCCAAGTGATTCCCCTTTAATCCCTCTTCAATCCTCTTCAAAAAGCTTCAAAATCGACCAACAATTGAGGAACTTCGCCTCAAATTCGCGGAAATGATCTTTTAAAACATTCTGCCCATCTATAAATTTCCTTCACGGTGATCGCGGATAAAGACACACGATCGCAAAGCACAAAATGCTGACTCCCCCATTTAACCTTATGTGATCGCACAAAACAACACGCGATGGCGAAGCCTTAGCACTCAAACATATGCGATCGCAACTGGGCTCATGAGAAGATACACCATACAGACCTACGCGACCGCAACCCACTCCACGTGATCGTGTAGGGAAACTCTGCATCAGCCCTCAACTAAGCCTATGTGATCGCAATCCTTTATACGCGAGCTCATAGAACAAAAGGCCTGCAATAGACCTGAAGCAAAATCTGCAACACTTCAATATGAAATTTCATCCGTTTAACCACCTGAAACTCACCCGAGGCCCTCGGGACCTCAACCAAACATGCCAACATATCCCATAACATCATTCAAGCTTGTCCCAACCTTTAGAATGCTCAAAACAACATTAAAACACCAAATTTGCATCGAATTCAAGCCTAAGAATTCCAAAATCTTCTGAATTACGTTTTTGATCAAAAACCCAACCAAACCACATCCGAATGACCTGAAATTTTGCACACACGTCACAAATGACACAACGGAGCTACTGAAATTTCTAAAATTCCATTTTGACCCCCATATAAAAATCTCATCTACCAACCGAAAAGCGCCAAAATCTCAATTTCGTCAATTCAAGCCTAACCCTTCCACGGACTTCCAAAATGCATTCCGATCACGCTCCTAAGTCCCAAATCACCTAACGGAGCTAACCTAATCATAAAATTTTCGATCCGAGATCATATACAAACAAGTCAAAACTTGGTCAAACCTTTCAAATTTCAAGCTTCAAACTGAGAACTGACTTTCCAAATTCATTCTTATTACCCTGAAAACAAAAACTAATGATTTACATAAGTCATAACACATCACACGGGGCAAGTCATGCCCGAGAACTAGCGAGCAAAGTGCAAAAGCTCAAAACGACCGGTCGGGTCGTTACATCCTCCCCCACTTAAACATACATTCGTCCTCGAACGTGCCCAGAGTTGTTCCAAAAGCCAACAAATCGCTGAATAACCTTACCATGCATATACCCGGGGGTTATCCCACGTCACCTTATCTAATATAGGTCCGATAATACAATGTGACTGAAATTTCACAATCCATCCTAGCCCATTAACCTTAGAACCACATTTCCACTTCTAAAATCATCCACAAGATCAGAATCTCACATCTACACTCTGAATAAGCCCGAACTAGCTGTAATAACCCATGCCTGCAACCTCAGGTGCAATTACACGATATACCACATACCTCAAACACTTGTAGCGATAACTTCTAATCACAGCAGTTGCACACAACAACCGAATACCGGTAGAAAACCTCTTATCAACTAAAGTCTCATCCTAACACTTTCATACACTACCAATGATAGATAAAACACACAGTAAGCCATAACCATTTCTCAGATCAACCATTCATGAAGCTACTTCTCCTTTAGCAAAGATCATAGCAAATTTCTGAGCCGAACCTCGATATTATCCTTCCAACATGCTGAAATCAAATTTGTTTGTGTTCATTAAAGACCCCAAGGATCTCATCTAATCCAACACAATTACTCTGGTGACATGACACATCAATATAGGCTGAAGCCGCAACTTGTGCAATTCGCGCACCAATAAGCAAAAATTCAAACATACTCAAATCATGAAAATGACTCAAATGAATGAGCTATACCGCAAGCTCATCGGTACTACCACACACAATGCTGAGAACATACCTTCACATAGCTTCACTCCAGTGCGCGATCTTATCCAAACACTAGTCCACATGAAACACTTCAAGTCACTATGCTCAAAATCAACAACCACGCGCAATATGATGTCTAAAATCAAAGCAATCATCATAACCACCGTGAAGCAATTAACATAACATTACACATACTTGAAGGGACACAACCGATACGCCACCCGCCGAGCAATACCCAGTACTCTTCCCGCTCGATTTCCACTATGAAACCCCAATGGAACTGCACCACATGCGCCTATAACCAACAAATCATAATGCCTCGCAACCCAGAAAAGTAACTCATAGATCTCCCTGATTACTAATAGCTCAATAACAACCGAAACACATCCCTCACCAATAGCAACTCAAAGTAAACAAGGTCGTCTCTGTGCTGAACACATATCCATATAGGTCTACCAATGAACCACACATCAACGCTAGTTACCCACAACAGATAAATAATCCTCTGAAGGTCCACCATGACTAAATCATAGCACATACTAACATCTGACTAACTTACCCACATCTTTGCCATCCACAACTACGAGCTAACCTATATATGAGAACTTCCAGTCTCCAAGTCCATAAAGCGCACGAATTACCATATCTGATCCCAATTCTACCGCTCGCATATATAACACACCTCTAGTACTCAATCATCTCATGAGAGGTACACCAATAATTCTTCTGAGCCACCAAGCAAACTCAAATATCATCCGTCGACCAGACAAGATAGTGCCGCAATACCAACAAAGCATCCGTAACTCAAACACATCGCCCTTCCTGAAATGTTATACCCTTATCAAGCCACACCAATCAGTGATCTCATTTATCTAGTCATATGAAGCTGCCCATGCTATCTAAGAATTTTTGACCTCCCTTTCAAATCTCAACTATGCCCTTACACATGCAATCTCCATCCTATACAACATACCGTATAAACCGTACCATCCTAGGATAACCACGAGAACTTCATATCCCTTCCAAGCCACAAGCAACTATGTACTCTACTAGCCAAGAACTTCCTGTTGATCCCATCTAGAAGAAAATCACTATACATCCCATGCTTTTCACACCAATAGGAGAAATATACATCTCTAATTGTGATGAAAACCATCTAGAACTCTCCAAATTCTATTTGCACAAATCTAAATCGTTAGGACTGAGTCCTACTAACTCAGCCAAGCTGTGTATGCCACTAAACCCAAGAGCATTGCCGCGAAATACCCGTAGAAACTCATTACCTCGTAAGCATCCAAAGAACTAATCATATCATTGTCATACCGATTCGACCTACTACCAAGTTATCCCATCTATCTAAGTTCCTTCTGATTTACCTTTAACTTGATAACTCTTCTAGCTATAAAACCACAATCCTCGATCCAGACAAGCCACACGAGACCCAAGCATAAAACCACATCGTTTAAGGCTCAAAAGCCGTTGAATACTTTCTTAGATATTCCTAAGAGCACCACGTTCAAAATGCTTACCCTAAAAAGACTTCCTACGAATCCAAAGTCACTACCTTCACCTTCCTGATACTGATATATAGAATTCCATAACTAATATGGAAATACCACAAGTCTTGACATCTTCCAATGAAAACTCAGTTTGTAGCCACATATACAACTTGAAAATACCCAATTGTTACATGTAAAATTTTGAACACATTAGAACCATTCTCGAGAGTCATTCACTATGCTCAAACCGCAATTAGCCCGATCAAAAAAACCGAACAACTTGTGCCTCATTAGCACTTCTTACACTGCAGAATGCAATCTCATCCCAATACAACCAAGCAATTCCTTGCTCTATGCACCGAGCATCCTTTACCAACAACAACTCAATACATTCTGTGATTCTCATACACCTATAAAGCATGACATAACCTTTGCCAAAATTTTCCTTTACTTGAGCCATCCTCATTCTCAATCTCTGTAAGCCATAACATTTCACCCGTACGCCTCAAGTTGGAACCAACATAGCACATAACCGTGCAATCGGTTAATCAATAGCAGACTCCCCCACATGGCTCGAAGCCATAGATCAAAACACACTCAATAACTCATAACGCATATACTATATTGCTTCCATAATGCCATAGTGAGATTAAACTCGATCCTTCATAAGCTCGTGAAACACAGACCATCTGGTACTCCAATTCTTATGCAAATCTCGCATTCGCTCTCGTAATAGTTGCACCCACTCTCTTACATGACATAAATTTAAATTGCAACATATATATTACACTTGTAATGAGATCTCCTAACAGACAACATAAGGATCACACAACCTCAGAACACTCCGCAGGAGATAACCCACCTACTATGCCTCCAACTAACATTTATGTATTCCTTCCACCGTCGTAAACATTACACAGTCACTTAGTCTTCCTGAGTCTGAACTTGTACCGCAACATGAAATTTACTTCACTCCCAACTAGGAAACATGAAAAGATTCTTCACATACCCATAGCTCGGGGCTATACTTCAAATCAAGATAAACATCAAGTACCTAATAGTTCTTCCATCCTCCAGCAAACCCTTCTAGTCGCTCTCAAATCATATGAATACATCTCACAATCATAACATACTCATCGCATCGCCATCCAGCTATCACTTCTACTAATAAGGACACTACCGAACATATAAGTTCAAATACACGTGCTCACACAATCAGCACCTTAGTGCTCAAGCTATAGGCAAAAATCCGGCCTCAAGTCCTCCAAACTGGCCCAAAATCAACACACAGAGATCACATCTCACCCCTCCTTCACTCCATAGTAAAACTTTAGTGTAAGAGGTACAAAGCTAGATGGTTGATACCAATCCGAATAGTTACCTTTCAAGCTAAATCAAGGATGCACGATACGAATTCAAGAATGTGAAGTTTTTCCTAAAGGTTTTGCACTCTCTCGAGGATAAATGCAGATGTCTCTGTACCGATCTGCAAGACTCTACTAAACCTGCTTATGACTCATGAGACCTATGTAACCTAGGCTCTGATACCAACCTGTCACTATCCAAAACTCAGACCTGGTCGTTGTCACACCTCCTTTTTGCGCGCCCGGCCCCGAAGGGTTAAATGCGCGGGTGGAGTTTTTCCAATTTAAGTGACAATATTCGAAATGGGATTATTTATTTAATTCAGAGTCGCCACTTGGGAAAGGTTCGGCTTTTGGTGTCCCAAGTCACCGGTTTATCTTGAATCCCAAATCGAGGAAATTTTCAACTTTTCCGAATGAAGTCTGCGAACCAGAAATTCTAAGTAAGGAATTCTGTTGACCCAAGGGAAGGTGTTAGGCACCCTCGAATCCCGTGGTTCTAGCACGGTCGCTTAAATTGTCATAATGGCTAAATATCTGATTTAAATACATGTTATGACTTATGTGCTTTTGTTAAGTTTAAACCGCTTTTATCATTATCATTTATAGAATTGCAACGTCATGAAAATGCATCTCGAACCACGTCACAATCAATGCACCCGTAGTTGTTAACGCACTTCGACTCCGTTGAGATTTGGATTTGGGTCACATCAATGTGCACCCGAATTTAAGAATATGATTTAATTAAGCCGCGCCTAAAGAGTCTAACGCGTTATTATTCTTAAGAAGTCCATGAGATTCACTAAACGGCCTAGCCCGAATTCTAAATATTATGATTAGTTGTTGAGGGCCCCGCAATTTGCATTTTTTATTTGGCGAGGCTCGTCTCATTATTTTAGAAGGGTATCCTACAGTGACTACATTTCTATTATTTTATTTCCAGAGATAGAAGAAAGAAAAATGTATGCTAATTGAAGTATATACTTTGGCCTAAACCAGACTCCTATCAATTTCTGATTAATTACTTATAAAGTGAAAAGACGTCATGCCTTACGAAAATGCTTTGGTCGAACAAAGAGATTACATATGAGATTGAATGAAATGCAATACTTAAATCCGAACAACATCCTTAAGTCGAATTCAAACCAAATTGCTTAAACAGGATTAAGGGAGTTTCTTATTAAAAGATATAGCTGATGATGTTCAAAACTAGTCCTATAAACTGCCTAAAAGAATCGAAACTGGATGATTCAAAACTGTATTATATTTGGCTAAATTTAACAGCCATTTGCCCCTACCTATTCAAGCATGCTAAAAAAATGAATTTCAGTTTAACAATTGTATAAATAGTATCACATTCCATGGATTGTATTTACATCCTGTATGCTACTAAACGAATCAAATATTGCAGTTTCAGATTAACATAAACTTTACTTAAGTACAGACTTACTAATGTATTCTCTATTAGCTATAAACTGAAATTTACACAACTTAACAACATTTATGAAAAGGGCAGTCAGTAAATAACAGGCGATTGTAACTCCTTCAAATCTTTCTATTCATGCTTTTCAATGTTACAATCAGCTACACCAATGTGAGACTTGAGATGTGTACCTGGAAATACTGAAAAATACAAAGGAGAAGAGGAAGAAGATGGGGGAATCAGCAGCAGCAAGAAACAGAATTAACAGTAGCAGCAGGACAGGATAGCAGCAGCAACAGGAAACAGAAGAGTAGCAGCCACAACTCACAAAACAATTGGAGTGAGATCAACACCCCAACTAGACCAAACTCTCGAGTAGAACAAACAAACCAAGCAGACTCAGTTGGGAGAAATCAGTGTTGCACAAAACAGGTCCAGATTTAGTGAAATCAAAACCAAAGGAAAGGAAGTAACTTCTAGTTTTGTCTATCTGAGTTATCAGACAAAAAATTCTTTTCCAGTTTTCTGTTTCCAAAATTTGAACTCTCAGATGTTCCCTCTCAGTGTCTCTCCCTATCTCTGTATGCTCTGTCTGTGTATCTCTATCAGCTCTCTCTTCTATCCTCACAGTGTGTGTATTTCTTTCCTCTAAATCTTCAGGGTTCTCTAACCTCTAATTCTGTATCTCCCCCCTAATTCTGTATATGTCTCTATGTGTTTTATTTTTAGCCTCTAATCCTCCTCCTTTTTCTTCTATCAGATGTCTTCCCTTTTATAAGCCTTTTTATCTTCCCCTTACAACAGCCTGTTTAGAATATATCAACATACCCCTCCCATGTGCCTTCCATTTTCAGTTCCACTTTAGCTAATTAAGTATTAAACCCCATCATTCCCCTGGCAGGCTTAAACTTTCCCATTTTATTAACTAAGAGCAAGTATGGGCAGTAGAATATATCTGACAGCATATGCTGTCAAATTATTCAAAACTTAACAAAGACCTTCAATGCAGGCCACAGGTTGTGCACAAAGCACATGAGGTGCACCAATGCACATGCTGTGCACGAGTGCACATGCCCTCCAATTCAGAATTTAAACCAAACATCCCTTTTACATTACTGATCCAAATCAACAGCTATAAGTAAACAAAACTGGTTCTTAATTGATTCAACAAATGCTTAGCAGAAGTAAGTCGATTTGTTATTGTTCGGACAGCTGAAACTAATTGACGACATATGTCGACTCGACTATATTAGCATTAACATACACAATCGTAGCCAAAAATCAGACATTTAAATAGTATCGATGCATGATTCGAATTATACTGACTAAACAGAATTACACTCGAGGAGTCAACTAGTCAGTCCAAATTGAAAATCAGCTAATTGCACAACACTTTCATACACATTATCAGAACAAATGGAAGGGCTTAATCAAACAATAGAAGTTCAGGCAAAGTGGTCAAGGCACAGTTGATAAAAGTCAAGGACACAAACAGAACATGAACAGACCCTTACAACAAACAAATGAACCAAAACAAATAAGAAAAGAAAGAACTCACCTTAAACCGTAAAAGATCAAAACCTTAACTCGGACTCGGTCAGGCCTTTCCTAAGGCTGAACGGACTTTAATCAAAGTGTTTCTCAGATGAGAAACACTTTGATTAAAGTCCATTAGACCTTAATCTCTTCGGTTGAACCAGTGACGAAGAACTACAAAGTTCCAAAACTCAGATCTGGGATTCATGCTTCCCTGATCAGATTCGGACCAAACCAAGTATGGTTTGGTCACGAGGAGGGTCTGGGGAGTGTCTGGTGTGAAGCTGGGGTCGGTTGGTGTAAATCGGGTTTCGACTCGAATCTTCAAATGAAGATTCGAGAAGGTGGGATAGGATTCGAGGTGTGTGGTTGATAGATTTGGGTTCAGGATGGTAAGGGGGTTCTATGGTGTTAAGGGCGAGGTCACCGGCGTCCGTGCCGCCGGCTTTCATGGTGAAGGATACAGGGGCGGCTAGGGTTTGAAGGGGACGGGTTTGGTGAAGACGAAGGCAGGGGTGTTGGCTAGGGGGGCAGGGTATGGTAAAGGGTTTATATAGTTAGTGGGTGGGCGGATCTCAACCGTTAGATCAATCTAGATCTACGGTCTGGATCTGAGGGCTTAAGTGGAACGGTGTCGTTTTGAGGGTAAAGGGTTTGGGTTGGTCCGGGTGAAAACGGGTCGGGGCCATTAGTGGGTTAAGGGGAGGTGATCTTGGCCGTTGATCAATCTGAGATCAACGGCCCAGATCAGTTTGGACCAAAACGGCGTCGTTTGGACACCCTGGGTATCAGCTGGACTGGACCGGCAGGCCTGGTTTGGGCATTATTTGTTTGGGCCAATTTTAATAAATTGTACCAATCCGGAGGAAGAAGATTATTTCTTTTTTTTTCTTTTTTTTTAATTTGAAAACAAAACTTAAGCAAAAAATCAAATTAAAAATTAAATACACACTCAATACAATTATTTGCACACATACTAAAATATTTCAGAACAGGTAAAAATCAAACAAATCAAAATCACGGACGAAGATGCCTATTTATGATTTTCTACTTGACGACCGGATTACGGTTCGAATTATGCATGACCCACACATTTTTTTTGTATTTTGTTTTAAATAGCTAAATAAATAAAAATGGACAAAAGTTACAAGTAAATCAACAAAGTGCTGCACAGAAATCCAAAAATTGTACAGCAGGACCAATTATTATTATTTTTTATTTCATTTGGAGCGATTGTCGTGCGAAACAAAAATCACGTGCTCACAGCTGCCCCTCTTTGTCCGGAAACACGAAGAGTTTTCGTGCAAAGATAAAGTGAGCGTGTATGAGCGATTTTTTGCCTATGGACCACTCCGTATGAAGCATTTTTTTTTAAAGATCTGACCGAATCTTGCTTCAAAGATTTCCTACATATCCTGGGCTAAACAGGAATCGGGTCAATGTAGTTCGAGAAGTTTTGGTAGCTGGGCCTACCATGGGATTGCAATGCTTGCTGCTACTACTGTTGCTGTTGTCACTGCTGCGTCACTGACCGCCTTATTACAACCAAACGAAAATTGGAAACTGAACTAACTACTTATATGCATGTCAACTGCTAGTTACAAGATTCTTATCTATGATTCTTTTACAACTTGATCTTGGGTCTTAGCTGATTTTGCTTGTAGACTTCGACTTGAATCTTGATGCTTGCGAGTTGCGGCGACTTGTTTAATCTCCGGGATACTGAGTGAGACGCTATTGGCAGGGTTCAAGACCTTAATCAAATGTTGGAGTCAATTTGCTTTCCATTTACTCCGATAGCTCGGGACATCTTCTCTCTTTTTCTTCTTTTTCTTCGTTGATTTCGAACTGGGACTCATCTCGCGGGGTCATTTCGATCCATGTGGGTCGAGGTTAGACCTGCGGGAGAAAACAAACGAACGAAATTTTCTGCCCCAGTTTCACTAGGAAAATTTCGTTAATTATTCGCCAGGAAGTTCATAAAATTGATGAAAGAGGATATGCATACTCAGTTCAGGGTTGGAGCCCTAATACCAACTAGCTGGGGAAAGGTTCAGTTTAGGGTTTAAAACCCTAACGCCTGACTAAAGGAAAAATTCAGTTTAGGGTTTAAAACCCTAATGCTGATTGCATGGAAAAGCTCAGTTTAGGGTTTAAAACCCTAATGCTGGCTGAAAGGAAAAAGTTCAGTTTAGGGTTTAAAACCCTAATGCTGACTAAAAGGAAAATTCAGTTTAGGGTTTAAAACCCTAATGCTAATTGCATGGAAAAGCTCAGTTTAGGGTTTAAAACCCTAATGCTGGCTGAAAGGAAAAGGTTCAGTTTAGGGTTTAAAACCCTAATGCTGACTAAAAGGAAAATTCAGTTTAGGGTTTAAAACCCTAATGCTGATTACATGGAAAAGCTCAGTTTAGGGTTTAAAACCCTAATGCTGGCTGAAAGGAAAAAGTTCAGTTTAGGGTTTAAAACCCTAATGCTGACTAAAAGGAAAATTCAGTTTAGGGTTTTAAAACCCTAATGCTGATTGCATGGAAAAGCTCAGTTTAGGGTTTTAAAACCCTAATGCTGGCTGAAAGGAAAAAGTTCAGTTTAGGGTTTAAAACCCTAATGCTGACTAAAAGGAAAATTCAGTTTAGGGTTTAAAACCCTAATGCTGATTACATGGAAAAGCTCAGTTTAGGGTTTAAAACCCTAATGATGGCTGAAAGGAAAAAGTTCAGTTTAGGGTTTAAAGCCCTAATGCTGACTAAAAGGAAAATTCAGTTTAGGGTTTAAAAACCCTAATGCTGATTGCATGGAAAAGCTCAGTTTAGGGTTTAAAACCCTAATGCTGATTGCATGGAAAAACTCAGTTTAGGGTTTAAAACCCTAATGCTGGCTGAAAGGAAAAGTTCAGTTTAGGGTTTAAAACCCTAATGCTGACTAAAAGGAAAATTCAATTTAGGGTTTAAAACCCTAATGCTGATTGCATGGAAAAGCTCAGTTTAGGGTTTAAAACCCTAATGCTGGCTGAAAGGAAAAAGTTCAGTTTAGGGTTTAAAACCCTAATGCTGACTAAAAGGAAAATTCAGTTTAGGGTTTAAAACCCTAATGCTGATTGCATGGAAAAGCTCAGTTTAGGGTTTAAAACCCTAATGCTGGCTGAAAGGAAAAAGTTCAGTTTAGGGTTTAAAACCCTAATGCTGACTAAAAGAAAAATTCAGTTTAGGGTTTAAAACCCTAATGCTGGCTGAAAGGAAAAGTTCAGTTTAGGGTTTAAAACCCTAATGCTGACTAAAAGGAAAATTCAGTTTAGGGTTTAAAACCCTAATGCTGATTGCATGGAAAAGCTCAGTTTAGAGTTTAAAACCCTAATGCTGGCTGAAAGGAAAAAGTTCAGTTTAGGGTTTAAAACCCTAATGCTGACTAAAAGGAAAATTCAGTTTAGGGTTTAAAACCCTAATGCTGATTGCATGGAAAAGCTCAGTTTAGGGTTTAAAACCCTAATGCTGGCTGAAAGGAAAAAGTTCAGTTTAGGGTTTAAAACCCTAATGCTGACTAAAAGGAAAATTCGGTTTAGGGTTTAAAACCCTAATGCTGATTGCATGGAAAAGCTCAGTTTAGGGTTTAAAACCCTAATGCTGGCTGAAAGGAAAAAGTTCAGTTTAGAGTTTAAAACCCTAATGCTGACTAAAAGGAAAATTCAGTTTAGGGTTTTAAAACCCTAATGCTGATTGCATGGAAAAGCTCAGTTTAGGGTTTAAAACCCTAATGCTGGCTGAATGGAAAAAGTTCAGTTTAGGGTTTAAAACCCTAATGCTGACTAAAGAAAGAATTCAGTTTAGGGTTTAAAACCCTAATGCTGACTAAAGAAAGAATTCAGTTTAGGGTTTAAAACCCTAATGCTGACTGGCTGGGGATAAAGCTCGAGAATACTACACGATCTATTTTTGAGTTTTCTTGTTTTAATAGAAGATAAAAGGGAGTTTCGTGGAAGCTTACCTTTCGAGTGAATTCATCATTGCTGAAGTACTTCCTGTACCCGTGTACCTTCTTCTTTGGGCGACACCTGCTTCTTGCACGGTTGTCTTGGATCAGGCCTGTTTCAACTTTTCAGACAAAGAATCATTTGTTAGTTCGGAAATGACGGTCGGTTTGGTGACCTTGATCGTTCCCAGTTGCTTTCTTGCGTCTTTATTTCTGTTGTGAAGTTCCGCCATTGATTTGATTCGAATGGCGAAACCCTTCAAAACTGTTTAGGCTTGTATTTCCAGATTCTGCGATGACTTGCCTCGTAAGGCCTCTTTTTTTTTTGTCCCGTTTTGATTGGAGGTTCTCAACGGGGGTTTTATTGGAGGTGTTCTGTGGGAATTTGTACAAAAGGAAGCTCTGTGGGGGGAATATTTACAAAGTGGATTCTTTGTGTGGATTTTTTTCAATGGGGAATGCTGGGGATTTATTTCAAAGCGGACTTTCTAGGATTTGTTGGGGTAAGCTTGCTGGGGAATTTTTACAAAGGGACTCGCTGGGATGTGCTGGGGAGATTCCATCGTGGATATTTTTTTTTTTTTATTGGGGAGACTCTGTGGGAGATTGTACAAAGAGAGACTCTGTGGGGATTTGTACAGAGGAAGACTCTGTGGGGGTTCGTCCGAAGGTGGACTTGCTGGGGAAGATTTCTCTCTTTCCTCTTTACCTTAAACACCATCGAACGTCATGATTCATCAGGCTTGGGCAATCGTACCAACGGGATGAGGCGTTTTCCTTCATGAGACGGAATTCCGTGCAAATAAACTTGCCACCTGCCCTTTCCGGTGTATCCTGAACTCATAAAAGAGATTCGAAAAGAAACAAAGAAAGGGGAAAACAAATCAGAAAAGGAGTATCCTTTTCGGGACGAGAAAGACTTATCTGAGGAAGATAACGCTGGCTTTAGAGGACATGACATGCTCTTTGGACTGGACGCCTGACCTTCCAAGAACTTGCGTTTTCCTGAACCAGAACGGATCTGCGATTCCAAACCGGTGGCACTTGCCGAGACCTCCTTGGGGTGGAGTCATTCTTTTTCGGCCAACAGTGCCCTTTGCGGGTTTTCGCTGGCTGACCTCTCTCATTTCTCTTCCTGTCATCGCTTGATAGCACTCTTTGCGAGCTTTTACTAAACAAACTCTCTCATTTTGTTTTCTCTAATCCCGTCGCCTCGTGGTGCCCGAAGGTTTTCACCGCCGAGACTCTCTCATTTTATCTCTCTCAATTCAGAGTGTGCTGGTCTCCATTTGCGACGCTTATTGGTTCCCCACCATATTTGGTAATTGATTTGAAGGCTTGTGCTTCGTAAAAAGAGGTAGATGATACTAACTTCTCAACTGCTCGACGTGCCCCGGTTTCAATTTCAGGGTGGATGGGATTTTATTGTTGGTGTGACTGAACCTCAGGGAGAGGCTGCCTACGTATCCTTTCGGAATCAAGTCAAATGTAGTTCAGGCCTCAATCAAATTTTGTTTTGTTTTGTTTTCTTCTTTTTTTTTTCCTTTTTTTTTTTTCTTCTTTTTTTTTTCTTTTTGTAGAGAGGATTGGGTAGTGTTTGGGAGTAGTGGGGGATAAAACCTTCGCCATTTTCAAATGTGTCAGGACCACTTGGAGTATGATCTAGACGTAGTATCTCTTGACTGCATCTGCATTTACTGCTGTGTCGGGGTCATTTCCTTCGATATCACCCAAATACAGTGCTCCTCTCGGCAATATCTTCCTTACGATGTATGGGCCTTTCCAATTTGGGAAAAATTTTCCTTTTGCTTCTTCATGATGCGGCAGAATACGCCTCAGTACCAGCTGACCTACTTCGAAATTCCGGGGTCGGACTTTCTTGTTGTAAGTACGGGCCATCCTTCGTTGGTATAACTGTCCGTGACAAACTGCGGCCATTCGCTTTTCATCAATCAACGTCAATTGCTCTAACCGAGTCTTGACCCACTCGCTGTCCTCGATTTCTGCTTCGACAATGATTCGAAGCGAAGGAATTTCTACCTCTGCCGGTATTACAGCCTCGGTCCCATAGACCAAAAGATAAGGAGTCGCTCCTACTGATGTGCGTACCGTAGTGCGATACCCCAATAATGCAAATGGTAACTGCTCATGCCACTGTCGGGAACTTTGGATGGTCTTCCTCAAAATCTTCTTGATGTTTTTATTTGCAGCTTCCACAGCACCATTGGCTTTCGGCCGATAAGGAGTGGAATTCCTATGCGTTATCTTGAATTGCTCGCATACATCTCCCATCAAGTGACTGTTCAAGTTTGCTGCGTTATCTGTAATGATAGTCGCAGGAATACCGAAGCGACAGATAAGATTTGAGTGTACAAAATCCACCACAGCTTTCTTAGTGACCGACTTGAGAGTGACAGCTTCTACCCATTTTGTGAAGTAATCGATGGCTACCAGTATAAACCTGTGTCCATTCGAAGCCTTCGGTTCGATTGGTCCAATGACGTCCATGCCCCATGCGACAAATGGCCAAGGTGCGGACATGGGATGCAACTCCGTGGGAGGTGCATAAATCAAATCACCGTGCACCTGACACTGATGACACTTCCGGACAAAGCTAAAGCAATCTTTTTCCATGGTCATCCAGTAATAACCTGCTCGGAGGATTTTCTTCGCTAAGACATACCCGTTCATGTGAGGTCCGCACACACCTGCGTGTACTTCGTGCATGATCTTTCTCGATTCCTCGATATCGACACATCTTAGGAGATTGAGGTCCGGGGTCCTCTTATATAACAATTCACCGCTTAGAAAGAAACCACTTGCATGTCGCCTAATGGTCCTCCTCTGATCTCCAGTAGCATGCTCGGGGTATTCTTACGTCTTCAGGAATTTCCTGATGTCATGGTACCAAGGCTGCGTACTTGATCCTGCCTCGATTACACTGCAGTAACCGTTTCTTTCCTTGATTTGGATTTCCAAAGGATCGACGTGGGCGTTGCCCGGGTAGGGTAGCATTGAAGCCAAAGTAGCAAGTGCATCTGCCAGTTCATTGTGACACCTCGGAATGTACCTGAATTCTATTGATGTAAAGCGCTTGCTGAGGTCCTCCACATGTTGTCGGTATGGGATAAGTTTGACATCCCGAGTTTCCCATTCGCCTTGAGCTTGCCAGATGATCAGGTCAGAGTCTCCCATAATCAGTAAGTCTTCGACATCCTGATCGATTGCCATATGCATGCCCATAATGCAGGCTTCATACTCAGCTGTATTATTTGTGCAAAAGAAACGAAGTCTAGCTGTGGCGGGATAATGCTGACCGGAAAGCGAGATCAAAATTGCCCCAATCCCTACACCCTTGGCGTTCACGGCTCCGTCAAAGAACATCTTCCAAACACGAGCTTCCTCCGAGATCACTTCTACGGTGTTTACCTCTTCATCTGGAAAGTAGGTATCCAATGGCTGGTATTCTTCATCGACCGGATTTTCGGCCAAATGATCTGCCAATGCCTGGGCTTTCATTGCCGTGCGAGTGACATAAACTATGTCGAATTCCGTAAGCAAAATTTGCTATTTAGCCAGTCTCCCAGTAGGCATTGGTTTCTGAAATATATACTTCAAAGGATCCAACCTGCTTATGAGGAACGTAGTGTGGGCTTGGAGATAATGTCTCAGCTTTTGTGCAACCCATGTGAGAGCGCAGCATGTCCTTTCCAGCAGAGTGTATTTGGCCTCGTAGCCGGTGAATTTCTTGCTCAAGTAGTAGATTGCTTGCTCCTTCATTCCGGTTACGTCGTGTTGCCCGAGGACGCAGCCAAAAGAGTTCTCCAAGACTGTCAGATACAAGAAAAGTGGCCTCCCTGGTTCTGGAGGGACCAAGACTGGGGGATTCGAAAGGTATTTTTTGACTTTATCAAAGGCTTCTTGACACTCAGGTGTCCATTTGATCGCCGCATCTTTCCTTAACAGCTTGAATATGGGCTCACACGTGCTTGTCAGCTGGGCAATGAACCGACTGATGTAATTCAACCTGCCCAACAGACTCATCACGTCTTTCTTTGTTCTCGGGGGAGGTAGATCTCTGATGGATTTTATCTTAGTTGGATCTAGCTCGATTCCTCTCCTGCTTACGATGAAGCCCAGAAGTTTGCCCGACGGAACTCCGAAAGCACATTTGGCTGGGTTTAGCTTCAAGTCATACTTCCTTAGCCTCTCGAAGAATTTCCTCAAGTCTTGGATGTGATTATCCTGCGTCCTGGACTTGACTATCACGTCATCCACGTACACCTCTATTTCCTGGTGCATCATGTCATGGAAAATGGCAGTCATGGCCCTCATGTAAGTAGCCCCAGCATTCTTCAGACCAAATGGCATGACCCGGTAACAGTAGGTGCCCCAAGGCGTGGTGAAGGCAGTTTTCTCGGCGTCCTCTTCATCCATCAGTACCTGATGATACCCAGCATAACAATCTACAAAAGACTGTATCTCGTGCTTGGCACAATTATCAACGAGGATGTGGATGTTGGGCAACGGGAAATTATCTTTAGGACTTGCTCTGTTCAGATCTCGGTAATCTACACATACCCGAGTTTTCCCGTCCTTTTTTGGTACTGGAACCACATTCGCCAACCATGTTGTATATTGGACTACCCGGATCACTCCTGTTTTCAGTTGCTTGGTGATCTCCTCTTTAATCTTGTCACTGACCTCAGTTTTGAACTTTCGTTGCTTTTGTTGAACTGGAGGACAATCAGGATGAATCGGCAATTTATGAACCACTAGATCAACACCTAGCCCCGGCATGTCATCATATGACCAAGCAAACACGTCTTTAAATTCAAAAAGAAGTTGAATTATCGCCTCTCACGTTTTCTTGTCCGTGTGAATGCTTATCTTGGTCTCCCGGATTTCTTCCGGGGTTCCTAAATTTACCGGTTCAGTGTCATTCAGATTTGGCTTAGGTTTATTCTCGAAATATTCCAACTCTCGGTTTATCTCCCTAAAAGCCTCTTCCGCATCATATTCTGGTTTTGGGTTCATTAATTCGCGGTTAAATAACTCATTGTGATCTGGGCGTGAAGTCCGCAAGCATGTCATATTTAAAGCCGCATTATTAGGACTGAAAAGAAAGATAAAAGGAAAAAATAATAAAAATCAGAACAAAAGAAAGAATGGGAAAGCAATGATGATTTTTTTTTATATTTTCTTTGGAAAGTTGGAAGACAACAATGTTTACAACTAGGAATTCAAAGCAACAATTGAAAAGAAGAAAACGTTCAAGTTATGTCCTGGAGATAACTTGTGACACAGGAAGGGTGGCAGGACAGGTCTACCCGGACTTCCGTCTAGTCGGGAATGGCGTGGCCTCCCAGTTTTGGAGTTTGGCGTTTGGCCCCATGTGCATCATCTCAGCAGTGCTTGTGCCTTCACTCGGTTGAACCATGTGGACCTCATAGAGCATCTCCCTCATTGCCCCACATATCTCCTCAATTTCCTCAGCCGTGAAGACCTCATCATCTTCCTCTTCAACGTACCTTGGCCTGATGAAAGTTGCATATAAATCTGGTAGTGGTTGAGGTAACTTCCAACCCTCATTTCTCCTTTTCTTTGCCCATTCTTCGTCTGCTGGAGTAGGTTTGAAACCCAGTCCAAAAGGTTTCTTGATGACTGGCAAAGTAATGGGTTCTGTTATTCCCTGAAGGGTTTGCCCAAGCCCCTTCCCTAGCCTAAATCCATGCCGGATCATCTCTTTGGCCACCATAAACGAGGCGTTAGACAGGAAAGGCTGGGGGCAGGGTATTCCCTCTTCGTGCTGCTCTGCCAGTACAACCTCGAAAGCTTGATAGACCATATGTTCGCTTCCTTCTCTTGGTTCAAGGTACGGGATGGATGGGTCCCAATAAATGGCATGCTCATCTTCCCCATGGACCACGATCTCTCGGTCTTCGTACTCGAACTTCACCATTTGGTGAAGAGTGGAAGGAACGGCCCCTGCCGCATGGATCCAAGGTCTGCCAAGGAGAAAATTGTAGGATGTGTCCATGTCGATTACCTGGAAGGTTACTCGAAATTCGACTGGTCCTATGACCAACAACAGGTCTATTTCTCCCATGGTATATCTCTTGATGCCGTCGAAAGCTCTTACGCAGACATTGTTGGGTCGGATTCTTCCGGTCCCAATTTCCATCCTTTGTAGCGTGGTGAGCGGGCAAATGTCAACACCTGATCCCCCATCCAACATTACCCGCTTGACATAGTAGTCCTCGCATTTAACTGTTAAATGCAAGGCCTTGTTGTGCGCTGCTCCTTCCGGGGGTAAATCGTTTTTGCTGAAAGAGATTTGGTTGACGGCGAAGAATCTTTCTGTCATCCACTTTAGTTGTTCCACCGAGGTTTCAACTGGTACATATGCTTCATTCAGGGTTTTCAATAGGATCTTTTGATGCTCAGTTGACCTCATCAATAATGACAGCATGGATACTTGCTCAGGGTACTTGCGCAGCTGATCTATCACTTCGTAATCCGGCATTTTCATTTGTTGGAAGAACACCTCCGCTTCTTCAACACTCACGGGCTTCTTTGGAGGGAAGCGCCTTTGTGTGGCGTTGTTCAGTTCTTGGGTATTTGAGTACCCTCCAATGAAAGTATTTCCTGGAAGTTCTCCCATGACCTCTTTACCTTTGTACATTACCAAAGTCTTTTGATAATTCCACGGTACTGTGGACGGGTTGGTCATTGGCTTTTGTGGCACGCGTCCGATAACCACTGGCTCATTCAGCCGAGGTGGTTGAATCGTCCCCCGGACCACATAGGCCCCTTTCGGCACGTACATAGGTTTTGTCTTTTTGATCCCGAAGTTCTGCGTCTTCTCGGCTTGACCTCGTGGTATGTAAAGAACTCCACCCTTTGCTGGTACCACTTTCTTCTCCACCTTATTTTCAGGCTTGCTCTTTACAGCCTTGGCCTCCTCCCCCTTTTCTGGTTTCTGGTCTATTTCAGGCCTCTTCCCCGTGTCGACAATGGCAATTATGGCTTTCAAAGCAGGGTCGAACTCTTTGTCTTCACAAATCATTCCGATCAGCGGCCCATTATTGTGAGCGGGTAATGGATTATTAGTCACATTTGGGATCTCTTCGTCCCTTAGCACTATTTTCCCCTGCTCTATCAAATTTTCGACCACTCTTTTCAATGACCAGCAGTCGTTTGTATCATGTCCCTCGGCTCCTGAATGATAGGCGCATCTGACTCCGGCTTTGTAAGAAGGCGATGTTGGGTTTTGCCTCGTTTGGGGAATTGGTTGCAAGAAACCCAACTGGACTAGCTTAGGGAACAAAGTAGAGTATTGTTCACCGATGGGCGTGAAAGTCCGCCGTCGAGGTGGCTCCTGGGGGCGGTAGTTATTCTGCGGGGGTTGTGGGTTATAGTGGTTGCGGTAAGGAGGCTGATTTCTGGGAGGTGGAGCTGGGCCTCGGTTGGCTTGTTGTGGTGGATGGTTATAAGGTTGGGCATTCATGACCATATAAGGCTGATGAGCATATGCCAAATTTGAGTGGGGGTAATAGTGTTGTGGGGCTCTTTCCGGAAAATGGGGCCTGGGATGACGATACTCCCTTGCTTCAGAGGCTGCCATAGTCGTTTCTTCCTTCTTCTTCCCCCTCGTCGTTCCTCCAGACCCGCTTTGGACGGCCTGGGAAGTTGCCCTTATGGCTGCTTGACTCAGAATCCTACCTGTTTTCAAACCATTTTCCACCATCTCTCCAATCTTGATCGCTTCCGCGAATGGCTTACCCATAGCTGACATCATGTTTTGGAAATAGTCAGACTCTTGAGCCTGGAGAAAGGTAGTGACCATTTCCACTTCATCCATGGGAGGCTTCACTCTCGACGCCTGTTCACGCCACTTAATAGCATACTCTCTAAAGCTTTCTGAAGGCTTCTTCTTCAAATTCGACAGAGAGTTTCGGTCCGGCACAATGTCGATGTTATACTGGAATTGTTTTACAAAATCTCTGGCGAGATCATCCCATATATGCCATCAGGACATTTCCTGATCCATATACCATTCCGAAGCTATCCCTACTAGACTTTCCCCAAAATATGCCATTAGCAGTTCTTCTTTTCCGCCGGCTCCCCGCAATTGGTTGCAGTATTTCTTAAAATGCGCAATGGGGTCACCGTGCCCATCGTATTTCTCGAACTTGGGGGTCTTGAAACCCGTTGGCAGGTGCACGTGAGGGAACATGCACAGGTCGGCGTAAGAGACGCTCTTTTGTCCGCTCAATCCTTGCATATTCTTCAAACTTTGTTCAAGGCCTCTCATTCTCTTGGCAATCTCATTTTGTTCTGCAATTCTGGGGTTCTGATCCTGCCCAGGTGCAAGCTCGCACTGAGGCGGTAGAGGATTAGTGTTGGTAGCGAACCTGGTTGGTTCCATTGAGAACGATGGTGCTTGGAATGTAAAAGAGGATGAGTCAAAGCTTGGCTTATATGTGGTAGGTTGTGCCGTAACCGGGCAAGGCGATGCAGTAAAGATGTTCATGCTTGCATCAGTGGCCGACATTCGGGGATGAGGCTCAGAAGGCGATCCAGCAGAGAAGGCCGAGGTGGCTGGGTACCCGAATGGGGTAGCAGGATAATTTATGGGGACATTAGAAGTCCCACTTGACCTGGAGAATAATTCAGGGAATCCGGGGACGACACTTGGTGGTTCTTTCCCATTGTTCCAGTCGTCCAGCATTTCCAACATGCGGAGCCGCAGGATTCTATTTTCCTCCGCAGTTGCGGATTCAGGTGTGAGGACGGCTGAGATTGAGCTCTCCTCAGAAACAGGGATCGTTTGCAATGGCATTTCTGAAGACATTTCCACACTCCCTTTTGACCTGGTGAAGTAAGTGTGAGTACTGCTTCTGGCCCTAACAACAGGTAGTTGAACACTTCTCCTTGACCTCGTGAAATATGAGTGCGAGGCCAGACTTTCACCAAACCAACCGTCCTTTCAAAAACCCTGGAAATACTCAACGACAAACGCACGGTTAATTTGTAGCAAATAACAGATAGTTAATCTCACGTTGGGCATGATGCACCTATACAGTTAAGTGGATTACTATATGTTTGCTACGAGAGCATGCGTCATTCTGGCGTTTTTCCTTTTATTAGTTTTTCCTTTCTTTCCTTTTTCTTTTTTTTTCTTTTTGTTTTCTTTTATGTTTTTTTTTATTATTATTTTGCAGTAAAAGAAATGCGACCGGATCCGATGAGGATTGCCTACGTATCACGATGCCTACGTGAATCAGATCATTACGTAGTTCGAAGAACACAAAAGAAGCAACCTTTTTATTGTCGAAGTGGTCTATTACAACTACATTTTGCGAAAGAAAAAGCAATCTTCGAAAATAAACCTAGACTCAACATAGACTAAAATCACCCTGATGGAAAACAGGCAAAAAATGCTAAGATACATATTCGACTTATGAATGCATTATGGTTTTCAAAATTGGTGTCCGCGGGGCATCGTTCGGCCTCGCCGCGGTCCTAGGAGTGAGATCCCTCTCAAGTTGCTCCAGCTCGTGCATAGTCTGTTTGACATAACCCATTGCTGCCGAGAGGACGGTAATGCTGGACATGTTCTCACATCGTAGGCATCGTCTGGTGATGGCATGGGCAATGGCCTTGATCCTATCTCTGGTTTGCTTCTTCTCTACGAGCAGGCGTTTTATCTGATCGTTGCATATCTTGAAGACTTGAGCATCTTGTACATGCTGATGCTTCAGTCGCCGTACTTCCAACTTCATCTGGGCTATTGAGTCGTACCAGTATCTGCTCTCAATTTGGAAATCCTTGGCCTGATTAACTGCTTTGATCTCAAGTGCAGCCATCTCTCTCTTTATTTTAGCAACAGTTTTCTCGTGGTCGCCTTCCAATTTATTCAGGTATCGACGATGCTTATCTGCTCTCGTATCCCACTGCGCTTTGAGCTCTGCTATGACGTTTTCAGACTTCTCCAAACCATCTTGCCATTCTCTGATCTCGCTTTTTAGCCTTTTTATCAGGTGCTCGTCTGATCGACGCCTTGGTTGTTTATCTGCATCCAACCTTATCTGTTTGATCTGGGCTTTGAGCATTTCATTTTCTCAAATTAACCTGTTCCGCTCTCCCAGATCGGTGGTAATTTGCACGTTGTGCTCGTATCTCATGCCTTCTACTTGTTGCTTTAACCTGCTGATTTCGGCACAATAGCCTATTTCCTTTGCTAACCAATCCCAATGCCTTTGCGATGACTCGGTGAAATTCCGGATGTGGGGTCTCTTAGCTGGCCTTTCATGCTCGAGTTCCCTTCTATACCATGCAAGGTAACCTGGCGCCGTTTCTCCTTTGGCTCGATCCCGCACGCAAGTATCTGATTTCAAATATTGACCCTCATTCCAGATTTGGCGAATCTTTGCTTCTGGGAACTGTCCGTTAGGACTTATCTCGACTGCTTGAGCGCTAAAATCTTCCTCATGAGGTACTGTTTAGCATCTTCCGAACTGTCTCAAAACTCGGCCGGGTGCGTAAGGTTGAATGCTCTTAAGCCCCATCAGCAAGAAATGAGTTTTAGCCGCCGACATATATAAGATCTCATCAACAGGCAACCATCCCAACGTCCATTGTATTTGGCTGGCAGTAAGAGCTTGCAAGAACGAGGTCCATGCCAGGACTCCTTTGGGCCAAATGATCTCTCTGGTTCTCGTGTAAGATTCTTCTATGCGGGTCTTTTCCGGGGAACCATGGCTCAAAATCTCGGAATGATGGCAGAGGTGCTCGGTCATCCATATCTGTAGGATCAAGTTACAACCTTCGAAGAAATTTCCCCCAGCTTTACAAGCTGTGAGAGCTCGAAAGATGTCAGATACCACCATTGGCGCGAGAGTACTGTCACTTTGCGTGAGTAAAGTGCTGACGACCCCAGATATCTTCAAATCAATGTTTCCATCTTTCCTCGAAAATACCAGAAGACCCAGGAACATTATCATGAACGCTACCCGTCTGTGCTCGTCCCACTTCTGACGAACTCCTTTGTTGCACAGTTTGTTGATTGGATTATTTAATCCCCCCTCATGACCGTACCTATCATATATGAAGCATGGAGTACAAAATCCGGCTGCCAGATCCGGGTTGTGGACTGTTCTAGGTATCTTCAATGAATCTAAGAACCGATGTACCGTGACGACTCTCGGGGCGACCAAGTATTTTTCCCTCAACGGAAGTTCAGTATTCCCGATGTATCCGGCCATTTCTTCCAAAGTCGGGGTGAGCTCAAAATCAGAGAAATGGAAAACATTGTGCGCCGGGTCCCAATAGGTAACCAAAGCTCTTATGATATCTCCCCGAGGCTGGATTTCCAACAGACCCACAAGACCTTTCAGATATTTCTTAACCTCATTTTGTCCTTCAACACCTAGATCATTCCACCATAGCCGTAACTTGACAAGGATTTTGGTCATTATTGAAAAATGTTCATTTTGCATCGTGCTCATCCTGCACATTTATTAAGGTGATTTTAACAAAACGAACTGACTCAAAAAAAAAAAAAATTTTTTTTACAGAAGGGATCGAGTTTTAAACACGGCCTTTAAACATTTCGGGGGCGAAGATTTTTAAGGCTGTGTGGGTCTACTGGATAAAAATGCTAAACAACACTCAAAAGTGGCTATTTATGCAAAGTCAGCCTTTCGGCGTCCCTTTCGGGAACATTCGGCTATTTATGACAAAACAGCGTAACCCGATTTATTTACGACTCTTTAAAAATTTGACACATTTTTTATTTATTTATTTATTGATTTTTGGCTATTTAGAAAAATGGGGTTGAACCCGACGAGGGTTGCCTACGTATCTCACATCCGGTGAGAATCAAACCGGCGTAGTTCGGGCATATCATGAATAGAGAAAATCAAATAAACCTAGAAATCAAGAATACGTATTTTTTGTTATTTTTTGAAAAGTGATAAAGATTAAAGAAAATATTTATCACTAATCTTTTTGGAAATATTTGGACTATTAGCCTGAATTTATAAAAAGGGGTACTACAAAAGAAACAACGTTTTTTTTTTTTGAATTATGAATTTCTGGTTTTTTTTTTCTTTTAAATAAATACCCTTTTTTTTTATTTTGGAAATGATGAAAATAAAATTTTTGTATATTTTTTTTTTTAATAATTCTAACTAAGAAAACAAATTTTGCTTTTATTCTTTTTTTTTTTTTAGAAAAATTTCAGCGAGGTTTTGACACTACTTGGACATTGGTTTTATTTTTTCCAAAATAAGTAATTATCTCCCTACGCTGCTATTTTCCTCTTCTTTTTTTTTAGAAACCGGTCAGCATGCGGAACCGAAGCAAATAAATGCGCAAAACAAAAGGATGCAGCAGGGTGGTCTTTCATTTCAGGTTGCCTGTCCTAGACGGACCCAACCCCTGTGTTGAGTCCCCTAAGTCAAATGCAACATGATACAAATAAGCGTTCATACTAGGGATCCGGCATGAAGTCAAGTTATTCTAGGTTCGTAACCTGGGTATTTGTTCTAGACTGTGTACCCGAGCGGACAACTCGAGTCGAGGAGGGGGCTACGTACCGGGGACCCGCGAGATCGTCCGGCTTTGTAACTTGTCCGACCTCTTTCTTATTTCAGGTATTGACACTAACAGAATAGGGAGTCTCGACCAGCGAGCTTCTCCCCGGAGGTAAGAAGAGAAGGGTTTCGGCACAGTTTATATACAGTTCAGATAATATCAAAGCGGTAAAAGACAACATTCAGCACGTTGTATCAAAACATGTAATAAATATCAGATAATAAAGCCAAATATAACAATTATTCTAAGCTCGAATTCTTGAACCCTGAACCAGAGATTCTGGGTTCGGTCCCCAGCAGAGTCGCCAGAGCTGTCACACCTCCTTTTTGTGCGCCCGGCCCCGAAGGGTTAAATGCGCGGGTGGAGTTTTTCCAATTTAAGTGACAATATTCGAAATGGGATTATTTATTTAATTCAGAGTCGCCACTTGGGAAAGGTTCGGCTTTTGGTGTCCCAAGTCACCGGTTTATCTTGAATCCCAAATCGAGGAAATTTTCGACTTTTCCGAATGAAGTCTGCGAACCAGAAATTCTAAGTAAGGAATTCTGTTGACCCGAGGGAAGGTGTTAGGCCCCCTCGAATCCCGTGGTTCTAGCACGGTCGCTTAAATTGTCATAATGGCTAAATATCTGATTTAAATACATGTTATGACTTATGTGCTTTTGTTAAGTTTAAACCGCTTTTATCATTATCATTTATAGAATTGCAACGTCGTGAAAATGCATCTCGAACCACGTCACAATCAATGCACCTGTAGTTGTTAACGCACTTCGACTCCGTTGAGATTTGGATTTGGGTCACATCAATGTGCACCCGAATTTAAGAATATGATTTAATTAAGCCGCGCCTAAAGAGTCTAACGCGTTATTATTTTTGAGAAGAGCCATGAGATTCACTAAACGGCCTAGCCCGAATTCTAAATATTATGATTAGTTGTTGAGGGCCCCGCAATTTGCATTTTTTATTTGGCGAGGCTCGTCTCATTATTTTAGAAGGGTATCCTACAGTGACTACATTTCTATTATTTTTTTTCCAGAGATAGAAGAAAGAAAAATGTATGCTAATTGAAGTATATACTTTGGCCTAAACCAGACTCCTATCAATTTCTGATTAATTACTTATAAAGTGAAAAGACGTCATGCCTTACGAAAATGCTTTGGTCGAACAAAGAGATTACATATGAGATTGAATGAAATGCAATACTTAAATCCGAACAACATCCTTAAGTCGAATTCAAACCAAATTGCTTAAACAGGATTAAGGGAGTTTCTTATTAAAAGATATAGCTGATGATGTTCAAAACTAGTCCTATAAACTGCCTAAAAGAATCGAAACTGGATGATTCAAAACTGTATTATATTTGGCTAAATTTAACAGCCATTTGCCCCTACCTATTCAAGCATGCTAAAAAAATGAATTTCAGTTTAACAATTGTATAAATAGTATCACATTCCATGGATTGTATTTACATCCTGTATGCTACTAAACGAATCAAATATTGCAGTTTCAGATTAACATAAACTTTACTTAAGTACAGACTTACTAATGTATTCTCTATTAGCTATAAACTAAAATTTACACAACTTAACAACATTTATGAAAAGGGAAGTCAGTAAATAACAGGCGATTGTAACTCCTTCAAATCTTTCTATTCATGCTTTTCAATGTTACAATCAGCTACACCAATGTGAGACTTGAGATGTGTACCTGGAAATACTGAAAAATACAAAGGAGAAGAGGAAGAAGATGGGGGAATCAGCAGCAGCAAGAAACAGAATTAACAGTAGCAGCAGGACAGGATAGCAGCAGCAACAGGAAACAGAAGAGTAGCAGCCACAACTCACAAAACAATTGGAGTGAGATCAACACCCCAACTAGACCAAACTCTCGAGTAGAACAAACAAACCAAGCAGACTCAGTTGGGAGAAATCAGTGTTGCACAAAACAGGTCCAGATTTAGTGAAATCAAAACCAAAGGAAAGGAAGTAACTTCTAGTTTTGTCTATCTGAGTTATCAGACAAAAAATTCTTTTCCAGTTTTCTGTTTCCAAAATTTGAACTCTCAGATGTTCCCTCTCAGTGTCTCTCCCTATCTCTGTATGCTCTGTCTGTGTATCTCTATCAGCTCTCTCTTCTATCCTCACAGTGTGTGTATTTCTTTCCTCTAAATCTTCAGGGTTCTCTAACCTCTAATTCTGTATCTCCCCCCTAATTCTGTATATGTCTCTATGTGTTTTATTTTTAGCCTCTAATCCTCCTCCTTTTTCTTCTATCAGATGTCTTCCCTTTTATAAGCCTTTTTATCTTCCCCTTACAACAGCCTGTTTAGAATATATCAACATACCCCTCCCATGTGCCTTCCATTTTCAGTTCCACTTTAGCTAATTAAGTATTAAACCCCATCATTCCCCTGGCAGGCTTAAACTTTCCCATTTTATTAACTAAGAGCAAGTATGGGCAGTAGAATATATCTGACAGCATATGCTGTCAAATTATTCAAAACTTAACAAAGACCTTCAATGCAGGCCACAGGTTGTGCACAAAGCACATGAGGTGCACCAATGCACATGATGTGCACGAGTGCACATGCCCTCCAATTCAGAATTTAAACCAAACATCCCTTTTACATTACTGATCCAAATCAACAGCTATAAGTAAACAAAACTGGTTCTTAATTGATTCAACAAATGCTTAGCAGAAGTAAGTCGATTTGTTATTGTTCGGACAGCTGAAACTAATTGACGACATATGTCGACTCGACTATATTAGCATTAACATACACAATCGTAGCCAAAAATCAGACATTTAAACAGTATCGATGCATGATTCGAATTATACTGACTAAACAGAATTACACTCGAGGAGTCAACTAGTCAGTCCAAATTGAAAATCAGCTAATTGCACAACACTTTCATACACATTATCAGAACAAATGGAAGGGCTTAATCAAACAATAGAAGTTCAGGCAAAGTGGTCAAGGCACAGTTGATAAAAGTCAAGGACACAAACAGAACATGAACAGACCCTTACAACAAACAAATGAACCAAAACAAATAAGAAAAGAAAGAACTCACCTTAAACCGTAAAAGATCAAAACCTTAACTCGGACTCGGTCAGGCCTTTCTTAAGGCTGAACGGACTTTAATCGAAGTGTTTCTCAGATGAGAAACACTTTGATTAAAGTCCATTAGACCTTAATCTCTTCGGTTGAACCAGTGACGAAGAACTACAAAGTTCCAAAACTCAGATCTGGGATTCATGCTTCCCTGATCAGATTCGGACCAAACCAAGTATGGTTTGGTCACGAGGAGGGTCTGGGGAGTGTCTGGTGTGAAGCTGGGGTCGGTTGGTGTAAATCGGGTTCCGACTCGAATCTTCAAATGAAGATTCGAGAAGGTGGGATAGGATTCGAGGTGTGTGGTTGATAGATTTGGGTTCAGGACGGTAAGGGGGTTCTATGGTGTTAAGGGCGAGGTCACCGGCGTCCGTGCCGCCGGCTTTCATGGTGAAGGATATAGGGGCGGCTAGGGTTTGAAGGGGACGGGTTTGGTGAAGACGAAGGCAGGGGTGTTGGCTAGGGGGGCAGGGTATGGTAAAGGGTTTATATAGTTAGTGGGTGGGCGGATCTCAACCGTTAGATCAATCTAGATCTACGGTCTGGATCTGAGGGCTTAAGTGGAACGGTGTCGTTTTGAGGGTAAAGGGTTTGGGTTGGTCCGGGTGAAAACGGGTCGGGGCCATTAGTGGGTTAAGGGGAGGTGATCTTGGCCGTTGATCAATCTGAGATCAACGGCCCAGATCAGTTTGGACCAAAACGGCGTCGTTTGGACACCCTGGGTATCAGCTGGACTGGACCGGCAGGCCTGGTTTGGGCATTGTTTGTTTGGGCCAATTTTAATAAATTGGCCCAATCCGGAGGAAGAAGATTATTTCTTTTTTTTTTCTTTTATTTTTTTTTTGAAAACAAAACTTAAGCAAAAAATTAAATTAAAAATTAAATACACACTCAATACAATTATTTGCACACATACTAAAATATTTCAGAACAGGTAAAAATCAAACAAATCAAAATCACGGACGAAGATGCCTATTTATGATTTTCTACTTGACGACCGGATTACGGTTCGAATTATGCATGACCCACACATTTTTTTGTATTTTGTTTTAAATAGCTAAATAAATAAAAATGGACAAAAGTTACAAGTAAATCAACAAAGTGCTGCACATAAATCCAAATATTGTACAGCAGGACCAATTATTATTATTTTTTATTTCTTTTGGAGCGATTGTCGTGCGAAACAAAAATCATGTGCTCACAGTCGTGATGGCGCCTCTCGCGAAGCAAGGCCAGACGACACAACACTCATTTTAACCCTTTAGTCATTAAGAGCCATTTTTAAGCCCTTAATTAACCAAATGTTTCATAATATAAATCTGAAAACAGTGCGGAAATAACATACAAGCCCGACATCGGGGTGTCACTAGTCATGAGCATCTACTATGACTCTCTAACTACATCAAGACCAACATGGTTGGGAAAAGTCACAATTTATACATAAGGAAGAATAAAGAGGGAGAAAGCAGAGCCGCGATCGTCAGGCAGCTACCTTGCTAACTCCGATGAAACTGCCACCAAGCTCAGAAATATCCGAATCTTCACACAAGGTGCAGGGAGTAATGTGAGTACTCCAATCCATTAAGTAATAAAAGTAAATAAAGTCTGTGTAGTAGGAAACGATGAATCCACATTTATGATAACTCAATAAGCACAACAAGCTCTCAAATCAGAATACGAGTCAATAGTTTCATTTAAAAATCCAGCTTTTGGTAAAAATCATTTGAAAACGCTTCCCAATAGTTTTAGTAGGGATCAATACCATTTATAATAAAAGAGATGAAAACCATAATCGGCCCCTCGGGAAAAACATAGTTTGTATATAGCCCCTCGGGCAAAACAGGAATCATAACGATTTCATAACTTAAATACTTCAGTTTAAAAGAAAGTTGTTTAAAGCATTTGTTCTACATTTTCAATAGAGGCTGGGTCTAAAGATGAGTGAAAGCAGTAATCATATCCACATATTCAATATAACTCACTTTAAGGAGAAGTAAAAATAGTAAGTCCATAAACAGGACCCTCAGGCAAAGCATAGCTCATGCACATGTATATATGTAGCCCCTCGAGCAAGCCTCTCAGACACTCATGACTCAACTCTTACCATTCAGTGCTCACACTCAGCACTCATACTCAATAGGTACCATATAGTAACCGTTGCGGCGTGCAGCCCGATCCATATATCACTGCGGCGTGCAGCCCGATCCATATAACTAGGTACCCGCGCTCACTGGGGGTGTGCAGACTCCGGAGGGGCTCCTACAGCCCAAGTGCTATATCGCTGCGGCGTGCAGCCTGATCCAACATATCGCTGCGGCAGTGCACAGCCTGATATATATATATATATATTATTGTGGCGACGTGCAGCCCAATCCATAAATATGTAATCCTCACAACCAGGCCCTCAACCTCTCTCAGTCATTAACCTCACAATCAAACCCTCGGTCTATCTCAGTCATCGACCTCACAATCACTCGGGCCATCAGTAAATCATGGAACTCAGCCTAAACAGGTTTCACATTTTAGGAAGTAAGGTGATAAAACCATATTTAAATGATAACAGGTAAAACATGATTGAGTATATACTTTCAAAACAAATAGAGTGAGGATAAATAGTGAAAATGCCCCTAAGGGTCTCAACAGGTCGGCACAAGTCCCCAAACATGGCATACAGCCCAGAATATAATATCATTCTCTAAAATATGGGATATCATAAGATTTCAAATCAAATACGCGACTTAACAGTCATACGGGACGGACCAAGTCACAATCTTCAACGGTTCACGACTACACGCTCGTCATATAGCGTGTGCGTCACCTCAAAGTAGCATAACGATGTGAAATCCGGGGTTTCAAACCCTCAGGACAGCATTTACAATAATTACTTACCTCGTTCCGGTTAAAATACTACTCCGCAACATCTTAGACACTCGAATCGACCTCCACTCGCATCGAATCTATCCAAAATCAGAATCATGACATCAAAATATGCTAAGGGAACGAAGCCCAAGCGAAAATAATCAAATTATACCAAAAATCTCGAAATTGGCCAAACCCGACCCCCGGGCCCACATATCAAAACTCGATAAAAATCACATCAATGGAAATCCTTATCTTCCCACGAGTCCATACATACCAAGAACACTGAAATCGGAGTCCAAATGACCCCTTAAATTCTCATTTTAAAGTCTCTTAATCTCAAGCCCTAATTCTTCAATTTTAGGCTTAGATTCCATGATTTACTAGGTAGATTTCACATTAGAATTGAGTTTTAAATCCAAGAATCTTACCTCCAAGTGATTCCCCTTTAATCCTTCTTCAATCCTCTTCAAAAAAGCTTCAAAATCGACCAACAATGGAGGAACTTTGCCTCAAATTCGCGGAAATGAGCTTTTAAAACATTCTGCCCAGCTATAAATTTCCTTCACTGCGATCGCGGATAAAGACACATGATCGCGAAGCACAAAATTCTGACTTCCCCATTTAACCTTACGCGATCGCGAAGCCTTAGCACTCAAACCTATGTGATCGCAACTGGGCTCACGCGAACACGAAGATACACCATACAGACCTACGCGACCGCAACCCACTCCACGTGATAGCGTAGGGAAACACTGCCTCAACCCTCAACTAATCCTACGCGATCGCAATCCTTTATACGCGATTGCATAGAATAAAAGTCTTGCAACAGACCTGAAGCAAAATCTGCAACACTTCAATATGAAATTTCATCCATTTAACCACCCGAAACTCACCTGATGCCCGCGGAACCTCAACTAAACATGCCAACATATCCCATAACATCATTCAAACTTGTCCCAGCCTTCATAATGCTCAAAACAACACTAAAACACCAAATTTGCATCGAATTCAAGCCTAAGAATTTAAAAATCTTCCGAATTACGTTTTTGATCAAAAACCCAACCAAACCATGTCTGAATGACCTGAAATTTTGCACACACTTCACAAATGACACAACGGAGCTACTGCAATTTTCAGAATTCCATTCCGACCCCCATATAAAAATCTCACCTACTAACCGGAAAGCGCCAAAATCTCAATTTCGCCAATTCAAGTCTAACCCTTCCACGGACTTCCAAATTGCATTCCGATCACGCTCCTAAGTGCCAAATCACCTAACGGAGCTAACCTAATCAAAAAATTTATGATCCGAGATCATATACAAACAAGTCAAAACTTGGTCAGCCCTTTTAAATTTCAAGCTTCAAACTGAGAACTGACTTTCTAAATTCATTCTGATTACCCTGAAAACAAAAACCAACGATTTACATAAGTCATAACACATCACACGGAGCAAGTCATACCTGAGAACTGGCGAGCAAAGTGCAAAAACTCAAAACGACCAATTGAGTTGTTATAAAAGATGGTGGGATTAGCTATTCCATATAGAAGGTGAGATAATTAATTCCATGAAATATTGCACCTCATAGGATATACTTGGATTCTCCATCATTGTACCAAACGACCTTTTACTGTACTCTACCATCCTTTTCCTTCAATTATGAAGTAGACAAATAATTAAAAAAAAGGACTCATAGGTACGTCCAAAAGTGTTTGATTTTAAGGCCATACAAATGACTAGTTAGTTTTTACGCCAATTTTTGTTAGCACATCACATGTACAAAATTAGCACATGAAGTTGCGAGGTGGAGAAAAGCAAAAGTTAAATAGCTTTCCTTACACATCCATTAAAAAAGTCACTTAATAACATTTCAGAAAACTACTTGACTGACAGATCACTTCTTTCTCCTCTTTAATCTATCCATAGGAAAATGTAAAGAAGCGTGAAAGTGTTATAAAATAAAAACTTTAAAGTAAAGACAAGTATAGAGAGAAACTAATATATTATTCGAATTTAAACTGTTGTACATAATGAACTGAAATATCTTCTATTTATAGAAGAAAGGAAGCTGTTGTGTAAGCTGTTACTACAAGCTGCTGTGTAAACTGCTACTGCAAGCTGCTGTGTAAGTTGCTACTATACCAGATATGGATAATCTTATATTGAGAGTAATGTTTATCTATAACGGAGTACTGAAAGGATAAGCTCATTGTACCAGGTATAGATAATCTTCTACCGGGGATAATGTTTATCCATAACGGAGTATCGAAAGGATAAGCTTATTATACTCGATATGGATAATCTTCTACCGGGGGTAATGTTTATCCATAACCGGGTACCGAAGTGATAAGCTTCTTCAGGAGGCTTATTTCCAATAGAGTACTAAATAGATAAACATATTTACGACGGAGTCCCATATGGATAAGCTTCTTCAGGAAGTTTATTTACAACGGAGTACTAAATGAACATCTATAATATAATATATTTATAACACTCCTCCTTGGATGTTCATTAAAATATAATGTGTCTCATTAAAACCTTACTAGGAAAAACCATGTGGGAAAAATCCTAGTAAAGGAAAAAGAGTACACATATTTAGTAATATGCATTGCTAGGTGCCTCATTAAAAACCTTATAAGGAAAACCCTATGAGAAAAAACCTTAGTAAGGAAAAAAGAGTGCATCGCGTATTTTACTCCCCCTGATGAAAACCATGTTTCAAATATTTGAGTTTCCGCATTCTAATCTTGTATCTGCATAACCAATACGATCTGCACCACCTATAAATGCATAACAATTACACTGAGATAGAGTATTTCAGGACCAAGGAGTTCATCATCCTCTTCTGGAGGTCGGAACGGATCCTTATTCACTTCAAGTGATCGAACACCCATTGATGTACTTAATGGGTGCGCTTTGTCCATGAAAAAGCGTTTAAAGGCCCTTTTTGTATAGGTAAATTGATGGATAAAGATCTAGTCTGCTAAATATTCAATTTGCAGACCAAAGACAAATTTTTATTTTTTCAAGATCTTTCATCTCAAATTCTTTCTTAACATATTCAATTGCCTTTTGGAGCTCTTCTGGAGTTCCAACAAATTTTATGTCATCAACATAAACAGCAAGTATAACAAATTCTGATGATATTTTCTTTATAAAAATACTTGGACAAATAACATCATTTATGTAATCTTCTTTTATCAAATATTTACCGAGGCAATTATACCATACGCGCACTGATAGCTTTAAATCGTACAAAGATCTTTATAATTTGATCGAGTACATTTCTCAAGACTTTGAATTATATGCTTCAGGCATTTTCAATCCTTCAAGGATCTTCATATAGATTTAATCAAATAAGTCATATAAGTTAAGACTTGTATCTAAATTGTATGACATCTTCAAGTGTCTGGACTACTGGTCCGATCCTCACAATCTTTTACAATATTGTGCACTATATTGTATCAAATATATTGTCGACGATCATTTTGTGTCAGTTCCTAAGAGACATAACTTGTTGAGATCTCATCACTTTCTTTATTTTCAGGTACCTAAACTTTTTGGGGAGTTTCATGAAATGTTATGTCGTGGGCTCTTCTAGAGCTTATTTCCTCCTCATTATGATCATTTTGATAATTAGCTCCTACCATTTTTCAAGGATTGTTACCTTTGGAACCGATTGGTCTACCACGCTTCATGTGTACAGTAAACTCTATCCTTTAGGGACTTAATTTTAATAGAAGCATCTGTAGTTGAAATATGATATTAAATTTTGGATCAGCAAATGCTTCTGGCATTTGACTTGAATTATCTTCTAAGTGAGGATCATATTAATGATAATTTAATTCATATAACATATTTTTCAGTTGAGTATTCCATCCCCTAAATGTTAGAAAAATTAACATATATCCCCAATATTCTTTGGGAAACATATCTTTGTGTATTGTGGTAGAGAAATTAATCATATAACACACATCAAAAGATAGTAAAATATTTGATTTCTGATCCTAAACCAATTGTGAGGGGAGGACTTTATCATATATTGTTGGTCTAATGCATACAAGTGTTGTTGTATGCAATTTAGAATATCTTAGACCAACACATGAAGCTTTGTTCTTATAAGCAATAGTTTAGCCATTAGTAGGAGGTATTCAATGCTAAACCAGCTTGGATATAAACCAGCATTATCAAGCTGAACTGTCTTGATTTCATAATCTGAAAGTTATGCTCTTAATTGAGAAAAACAATCTCAAATACCAAACTGCATGTTGACAATAAATATACATGTAACCATTTTATATATGCATCTATAAGTGGTTCACATGACAGGTGAATGGGCCCATATTCACCTTTTATATATTTCAGAATCAGGGGTCTTAGTCCCAACTTTTGTTGGTACAATCAATTTATTATGAGAACAAGCAACACAGGAGAATTCTTGAAGAATCTTCTAGTTCTTCAATATATGCTTATCTGAATTCTTAAATAGCTCATTCAAAAATGGCAAATGAAAATTTCAAGTTTATCATGGCATGTGATACCTCTTAGTAAACTTCTGGTTTACTATGGCATAAACTTTTGCATTAGTAAACTTCTGGTTTACCGTGACTACTTTTGCATTAGTAAACTTCTGATTTACTGTGACACATAATATAATATAAATTGAAAAATATGGCGGGAAACGTCTCACATACATATTATTTTACCCCCTATGATTGTGGAAACATGAAGATTTTCAATCTTCCAGTCATTTGTTGTCTCAATATGATAGTCATTTGAATTAGTAAACTTCAGGTTTAATACAACATATGTTTTGATCATAATCATATAATATGAATGATATATTTGTATATAAGATTTTCGAGAGCCTTCATTTATTATCCACAATCTAATATTTATCGGACACTACTGGTGTCATGCGTTTTCTAGGCAAACAGTTAGCTCTTCAGGAGTTGTTGATACATTTTGTACTATCACATATTGCTCATACATTTCTGGTATCATGAGAGAAAATCACACAATGTAAAACAATTGTTTAAGCACAAGAAAACTCTTCTTCATAATATTTTTCTACTTCAGGAGGCAATTTCAATTATGTTACTTATTCAGAAGCAAATATAAAATACGAAATATTGAGTATATATTCTCTCAATTATATTACCTCTTCTGGAGGTGAATTGTAATATATTCATATCAAGAGCGCATTCATATTTACCAGATTTATTAATATTGTCACATTCACTTCAGGGAGTGGATTAATATTATCAAAAGTTCTCATCCTTCAGGAAATCGAACATAATTATCTGAATGTGCATTAATCACATCAAATTGTGATGCCTCAACCTCTTTTAAAATATTTACTATTTCATGAGCAAACCGAGGTGGGCATTTAATATAGAGAACATTTATGTAGCTTGTCTTTAATTGTAACCATAGAAAGCCTAAATTATCATTTCTGGTGATCATAGGCATATACCACTTCTGGGGGTTAATAAAATATAATTATAATGAGATATACGAAATATAACTACTTCTGGTGGTTGTATATTTCTTGCAAACTTTGCTAGAGTTTAAGTTGATCTAATAATGTTATCCATATTCTTCAAAAAGACATAAATAAGATATATTATAGTAAACATCATTATCAAATCATGATTTTTCTTTATGTACAACAATTACATAACCATACTATTGTCACGACCCTAACCCCGAACCCGGTCGTGATGGCGACTCTCACGAAGACAAGGCCAGCCTGTCTAACCCAAATCATCTTTTAAAGCAGTTAATACACAAATATAGTCTAAACATGGTTTAATAATACTAAATAGCAGAAAATATAAAAAAAATATGCGAAAATCCAGCCCGACACAGCCCTAACCGGGGTGTCACAAGTCATGAGCATCTATGAGTCATAATACAAGTCTGCTAATCCAATAACTAGTACCATGTCCGTAAGGAATATAAAAGACGAGATAATAGAGACACGGGGCTGCAGACATCAATAGCTATCTCGTAATCCCTGAAAGTCGCCTGAAACTGGAGGAATCAGCACTCAAGAGCGGAACTAGCAATGCCTGAATCTGCACACATGGTGCAGGGAGTAATGTGAGTACTCCGACCCAGAGAGTAATAAATATAAATAATGACTGAAGATAAGAAATCACGTAAAAACACAAGGCATTCCATACTGAAGCAGAAAAATCACTGTAAATAGTAAAATAGTGAAAAGTAAAGTAAAAATCCCTTTTTCCAACAAGTAAAACAAGTAGTTTACAAATAAGTACAAAATGGAAATTAGCCCCCCGGGCGATATCTTAGAACAGTACCAGCCCCTCGGGCTCAATATCAGAACAGTGTCAGCCCCTCGGGCTCAATATCAGAACAGTAACAGCCTCTCGGGCTCAATATCATAATAGTAACAGCCCCTCGGGCTCAACATCATAACGGTAACAGCCCATCGGACTCAACATCAGAACAGTAACAGCCCCCCGGGCTCAATATCAGAATAGTAACAGCCTCTCATGCTCAATATCAGATCACAATGGGTACCCGCGCTCACTAGGGGTGTACAGACTCCGGGAGGGGCCCCTTACGGCCCAAGCGCAATATCAAGTCATCTCGTGGCATCAAATCTAGGCCCTCGGCCTCATTTCAATCAAGCCACCTCATGGCGTATATAAGTATCTCAGGCCCTCGACCTCATATCAGTACTAGTGTATCCTCACAACTAGGCCATCGGCCTTTAATCAGTCCAAAATAATCACAAGCCCCTCGGGCAATAGTAAAACAATATTTCTCAGCCCAAAACATCATTTAGAATATCATTTAAATCTCAAAACTGAGTAAAATGGCTGAGTAGTAAAACAGTGGAAAAATAACAGGACTGAGTTCAAGTAATAAGTCAAAACAGTGAGGAAATGGTAGTAAAAATTCCCAAAGGATTCAAATAGTTGGCACGAAGCCTAAATATGGCAATTAGCCCAAAGCATAATGAAAACAAATAAGTCTCAGTCAAATACACGATAAAATCATCAATGCGGGATGGACCAAGTCACAATCCGTAATAGTATACGACCACACGCTCGTCATAAAATGTGTGTCTCACATCAATATAGCACTACGATGTGCAATCCGGGGTTTCAAACCCTCAGAGCATCATTTACAATTATTACTCACCTCGAACTGGCTAATTCTTTAGCTCGCAACGCCTTTGCCCCTCGAATTGGCCTCCACGCGCGTCGAATCTATCCAAAATCAGAATGAATACGTCACAATATGCTAAGGGAACAAAGCCCAAGCAAAAACAATCAAAAATATCAAAAATCCCAAAATTAGCAAAACCCGAGCCCCAGGCTCACTTCTCGAAATTCAGAAATTTTTACATCAACGTGTTCTTTATCTCCCCACGAGTTCATACATACCAAAATTTCTCAAATCCGACCCCAAATGGTCCTCCAAATCCCCAATTAGTATCTCAAAATCTCAAGCCCTATTTCTTCCATTTTTAGCAAGAATTCAATTATTTTCTAGGTGGATTTCACAATATAAACGAGTTTTATGTCCAAAATTCTTACCTCCAAATGTTTCTCCTTGAATCCCTCTTCAATCTACTTCAAAAAGCTCTCAAAATGATCAACTATGGCTTGAAAATGGACCCAAATCGCGGACAAGAGGACTAAAAACAATCTGCACAGGCTTCATCGAGTTGTACCTTGCGTTGTGCAGGTTGTACATCCTCTTACCATTTTCCCTGTTGTACACCTTCTGTTAAAACGCCTATAACTCCTTGTGGAAATATCCAAATGACAAACGGTTTGAATATTTAAAAACTAGACTCGAAGATCTTTCATTGGATAGGTTGTACACCATATAACTCTTTATATTTTCCGAGATATGAGCTTCTAAAATGCATCAGAAAATTCTGTCAAAACTGATCCACCAGCTATATTCGATCCATCATAACTTTTTGATAGAATATCCAAATCCTGAATGGTTTAACTTCCTGGAAACTAGAATGGAAGGGTACAACTTTCATGTTTTGAAATTTTTCTGATTCCTTATATATTTCAAGATATGAGCTTCTAAACTAGACTCCTCGCACCAGAAATTTTCTGGTGCACAGCTGAAGCTCAAAATATGTGCAACTTTTCCAAAGATGAAATAGACCGTTTAACCACCCCGAAACTCATCCGAGGCCACTGGGACCTCAACCAAATATTCTAACATATCCCATAACATCATTCAAACTTATTCCAACCTTCGGAACGCTCAAAACAACATCACAACACCAAATTCGCATCGGATTCAAGCCTAAGAATTTCAAAATCTTCTAAATCACTCTTTTGATCAAAAACCCAACCAAACCACGTCCGAATGACATGAAATTTTGCTCACACATCCCAAATGACACAACGGAATTACTGCAACTCTTGGAATTCCATTCCGACCCCTATATCAAAATCTCACCTATCAACCGGAAAACGCCAAAAAATATCAACTTCGCCAATTCAAGCTTAAATCTACTACGAACCTCCAAAAATCCTTCCAATCACGCTCCTAAGTCATAAATCACTTTACGAAACTATCGGTATCATCAAAATTCCATTCCTGGGTCGTTTGCTCAAAAGTCAAATCTCCGGTCAAACTTAAGAAATCTTTAGCCTTATATTTCTAGATTCTGTTAAATGGCGATAATTTGAGCTAGGGACCTCCGAATTCGATTTCGGGCATATGACCAAGTCCCAAATCATGATACGGAACTACCGAATTGGTCAAAACTTGGATCTAGGTTCATTTGCTCAAAATGTTGATCAAAGTCAACTCAGTTGAGTTTTAAAGCTCTAATTCATAATTTAATCCATTTTTTACATAAAAACCTTCCGGAAAATTATATGGACTGCTCACGCAAGTCGAGAACTTATTGATACCACTTTTCAAGGTCTTAAAATACCGAGATAGTTATTTAATTTAAAGGTGACATTTTGGGTCATCACAACTATCTATTACAAATAATAAAAATTAAAATATTTATATTTCTACAGATTCACCACCGATTGCATGACTTGTTTCTCCTTCTGGGAGTGCAAGGTAATTAGCTACATCCAAATGCATGAAGTCTAAATTATCTTCAGAAATAAAATTTGCTTCAGCATTTTTCACTGTCTTCTTTAGGGGGGCTTGATAAAGCTCAACCAGGTACTTTATTGTACGGCAGGTACATGACCAGTGCATTTTCGCTCCACATCTATAGCATGCATTTTCAGCATTTGGTGCTTGCACCGCTTCTATAATGACCCGACTTGTCATTTTGAGAATTAGCGTTCTGTTCGGTGTCTTAAGGTCTCAAGCAGCTTTGAAATATGTATTATGAACTGTGAGGGTGGTCAAGTTTGGTTTTTTGGATGATTTGGGATTTAATTGAAAGAACAATTCTTGTTTTGGAAGCTTAAGTTGAATAAATAGACCGGATGGTAAAATATGTGTAAATGATACCAAAATGGATTTTTGATGATTCCAATAGCTCCGTATAGTGATTTTGGACTTAGGAGCATGTCCGAAATTCTTTTTGGAAGTCTATAGTTAAATTAGGCTTGAAATGGCGAAAATAGAAAATTTGAGTTTGGATGTTTGACTGGGGAGTTGACTTTTTGATATAGGGTTCGAAATATGATTCTAAAAATTTGAACATCTCCGTTATGTCATTTATGACTTGTGTGCAAAATTTGACGTAAATCGGAATTGATTTGATAGGTTTCGGCATCGAGTGTAGAAATTGGAATTTGTTAGTTTTGAATAGGCTTGAATTGGGGTGCGATTCATGTTTTAGTATTGTTCAATGTAATTTGATATATCAACTAAGTTTGTGTCATATTATGTGACTTGTTAGTACATTTGGTTGGGGTCCTATGTAGCTCGGATGAGTTTTGAAAGAGTTTTTGGAAGAAATTGGTATTTTGAGCATGAACATGTAATGATCCAACGGTCCATTTTTAGTTCTAGAGATCAAAATTTGATTTCGAGACTTTTGGAATTTTTATAATGAATAATAGGAGCAATCTGGAAAGTTTGGTCTAATTTCGTCAAGTCACTATTGGGTTTTTAATGTGAAACATGAGTTAATTGTTTAACGAGCGAAATGGGTATCGCACTAAGCAAATAAGCTCCAAATTGAGTTTCGATTGAAGTACTAGGTCCGTATGGTTATTTGTGACCCATAGGAACAAGAATCGTCGAATTCCAAGTTCGTATGATGGAGTTAGAGCATTTTTAGTGAAATTAAAGACTGTTGGTGCAGCAGGATCTGGTGTGCACCTTTAGCGACCAGAGTTTACACTTATAGAGACGGTAATCGGGCCTTTTAGCGACCAGAATCGTGTTTTTAATGTTGTTCTAGTTTTTTTAGCCCATTTTGACATCTTTGGGCGCAAGAACGCGGCCTGGGGCGATTGTTTGAGCAAGAAATCAAGGGAAATCTTGAGGTAAGTCACTTGTGATCATTTCTACTCCATAACATTGAATTATCATTGAATAATCCGACTAGATTACATGTTTTTGAGGTGTAAATTGAGGATTTGGAGTTAGGGATTTGAAAATAAGATTTGAGGATTTGAAGGTCGAGTTGATGTCGGAATTTGGTAAATTTGGTATGGTTGGACTCGTGGTCGAATGGGCGTTCAGATTTTGTATCTTTTGTCGGATTCCAAGACGTGGGCCCCACAGGCAATTTTTGAGTTAATTTCGGATTTTTGTTGGAAAATTAGTATTTTCATATGAAATTAATTCCTATAATTTGTGTTGGCTGAATCGAATTAATTATGATTAGATTCGAGCTGTTCGGTAGTTGATACGCACATAATGGAATTTCTGGAGCATTGTTTAGCTTGCTCGACATTGGATTTGGCTTATTTGAGATAAGTAACTCTTTTAAACTTAGTGATGAGGGTATGAAACCCTGAATTATGTGTTATGTGATTGATGTTGAGGTGACGGGCGTGTGGACGTGCACCCTGTGAATGGTGACTCTGTCGCTTCCAGGACACTCTGTAGTGGTCCTACTTTGTTGATATCTGTGTTTTCACCATGTGATAAGTAAATTGAGCCGTATATCATGCTATATATCATGTTTAGGCTTTATGCCGATATTGTTGGGACCCATGGTGGTCATTTCTTGTTGTCATCTCACTGATTTTAATGATATTTCATACTCAGTCATATTTATTTATTCATATAATATCTCAGTCTCAGTTGTTATTATTGATACATTATATCATCATTTTTGGGTTGATTTTCATGACATTTTGAGCCCGAGAGACTGGAGAGATTGATGACTGAGTGAGGCCGAGGGCCTAATTGTGAGGATGATTATGGGATCGGGCTGCATGCCGCTGCATGTTGTTACTGATTTATGATTGAGTGAGGCCGAGGGACTAATTGATTTATGCCACGACGTGGCTTGTTATAGCGCTTGGGCTGAAGGAGCCCCTCCAGAGTCTGCACACCCCTAGTGAGCGCAGGTACTTACTGAGTGCGAGTGCCGAGTGACTTGGGAGGATTGAGTGCTTGTGAGGCATGAGTGGTTGTGAGGATTGAGTGACTGGGAGGACTGAGTGACTGAGAGGATTGAGTGACAGGGAGGACTGAGTGAATTGATACTCTGAGAGTATGCATATGGTTTTGTCACTATTTTGCATTGCATTGGCATGAACATTGAAATATAGGCATAGAGATGTACTTTCCTCATGCCATTTGAAAAATGAAATCTCCTATTTTGAAAGAAAGTTTTATGGGAAAGATCATAGTTTTCAGACTTACTCATATTTTGGTGATTTCAGTGAAAAGAATTGAGTTTTACTATTATACTTGAAAAGAAAATATTTTTTTTTGGAACTGTGAACGAGCTGAGCATTTTATTATTGAGTTATTCCTTGTGATACTTTAATTATATTGTAATGAGATGTTATTGGATATTGGTGTGGACTCTAACCTTGGTACAAGATCATCACTACTTTCAACCTAAGTTTAGGTTTGTTACTTATTGAGTACATGGGGTCGGTTGTACTCATACTACACTTCCTGCACATTGTGTGCAGATTTCGGATGTCGACGTTGCTGCGTTCGATGGGAGCTGACTTGGAAAATGTACCGGTATCACGGTTGTAGTTGTCTCTTGTTCATGGTAGCCTTAGAATTTTAAACTCTTTTTATGTATTTGTCAAATAGATGATGTATTTTTTTTTATATCAGCTTTGTAAACTCTATTCTTAGAAGCTCATGATTTGTACTACCAGTCCTGGGAGGTGTATAAGAGATCATTTATTTTTCCTCAGTAAGTTATATTGTATTGGACTTGATGAGTTGGCTTACCTAGCGGGATGGGTTAGGTGCCATCATGACTAGTTAGATTTTGGGTCGTGACAAGTTGGTATCAGAGCTCTAGGTTCATAGGTTCTACAAGTCATGAGCAAGTTTCTAATAGAGTCTTGCGGATCGGTATGATGACATTCATACCTATCTTCGAGAGGCTACAGTGCATTTAGGATAAACTTCCATCTTTCTTTCCTTATCGTGTGGAATTGATTCAGCTTTGAAATATAACTCTTTGAATTCCTTACACGCATATGTGTGTGCATGTGAGCGCTCGCTATTAGTTGTGCATTGAAAGCTTGTAATTCCATGAACAAGATTCGAGATGTGTAATTTGTATTTCGGTAATGGGCTAGTCTGGAGGACTTGAGGCCAGGTGTAGACTGCAACTTACGCTCGGTAGTTTCAGTTGTAACAACTTGTGTATTGAACTTATATGTCTGGTAGTGTTCTTATGAGTTGAAATATGTGGCTTGATGAGCGGTTGAATGGTGATATGATGAGTACGAGATGACTGTGGGATGTGTTTATATGGTTTGAAAGTGAAAAAAATGAATTTTGAGTATATGACTCCTGTCTCGATTTTAATGTAGAGTCTCGAGTTATGAATGTGTTGAAGGATCTTTCATGTTGTGAAATTGTGGGACAAATTAAAATTTTCATGTTTTGTTGATGAGTCCAAACTCAGAAAGATTAATTGATGGCCTAATAGTTATGGCTGTGAAAGGTCATAGTGAGATGCCAGTTTGAAGCTAAACATGTGGGTTATCACCTGCGAGGTAAACTATAGATGTGTGATCCTTACACTATTGTGTGGAGAATTTTTTCTTTACTACTAGTAGGATAGTGGTATTGGGATTTGAATTTGAATTAGTCAAGAAAGTTGACCTGACTGTCACGAGAATGAAGGTGAGCTTTGTGGGCGATTTGAGAAACCATATAGGTTGTGTTGCATGAGCTTGTGAAGAATTTAGTCAAATCTCACTAAGTGTTATGGCAGTAACTGAAATGAGTTAGAAAATTATTTAATGTTTTGATATATGGCTTTGAGCCAAGTGGAGGAGCTTGCTATTGACAATTCAATTTTGATGGTTATATGTTAAATTTAGATTTTGGTTCGAGACATACTTGTGGGTAAGTTATGACTTGCGGAGGTTGAGATCGAGAAAGGCTAGAATAATAAAATTCCTGAATACAGGTCATATTGCACTTTATGAATATATGAAAATCATGGAATGACTAAGTTGTTGATTCCAAAAAATGTAGTGCACATGGAATAAAATTCGACCAGTGGTGTTAAGCCAGAGTTACTTCTTTGAGTGTTGTTGTGCTAATAGGACATGTGTCATTTGGCCTGTTTGGGTAGTGCAATTTAGAATTTAGCAGAGTATATGACTCTTGAGATAGTTCTGATGGATTCAAAAATGTATATGCAACAATTAAAAAAAATTCGGATTCATATACCGCTAGAATCAATTATTTATATTGGATGGTATCGAAACTTGCCATAATTCTATATGTCTACAGATTCTGTATTCCAGTATAAGGGATATAAAAAAAGGATTTTAAATTCACATAAGGTCTATTCAAAGTGGTATCTCGGTTGTGGTATTTATGAGGGTAATTATGATGTGGCTCTACAGATGTTTTGGTGGCAATATTCTTGGGTTTGGTAAGCTACGTGGCTTGGTCGAGTTAGAGGGATTCAGTTTTGATAGCTTGGTTATGTGTAAATGGATTTTAAAGTGTTCTTGTTGGTTTTTACCATGGTTTGAGCCGGATATTTTCTACCGGTGTGAGGAACACGTTGTTTATTATGATTTCCTCATGTATGGGAGCAAGATGAAGATTTCTAACTAACCGGGTATGTAAATTGCTGGTGACTCAGAGTTGATAATGAGATTCTTATGCTTGTCACATGATGGCATGAAGATGTGGTGTGTTGTCCAGGATTAAGACTTATATGTACAAGGTGGCAGTTCAGTCTTGAAGGGAAGGTCACAAATTTTGGACAGAATGGTTAGTTTCTGATATTTAGATAAAGGTTATAATTGCTTGGTATTGCATGAGAAAGGTGCGCATTTCTGAAGGCGCATTGTATTTTGACTTACGAATGTTTCATTAGTATTTTAGTACTCACTTGGTTGATAGACTGATGTTTTTGCTATGTGGCACGGAATAATTATAGAAATATTCCTCGTGGGATGATCATGCATGAAATATGTGTTAGTCATTCGAGGGTTGGAGTTGGGACCAGTTACGGTGATTCATGTGTTCTATGAATTTTGAGACAAGGAGTTCCCAGAAACATATTATTTTAGGGTTGCGGCCTATTTGAGGTGAGTATTTTATTTAAACTCGGTGGAGGCACTAGTTGCACTAATTGATGGTGATAACTACGTTGTGAGTGCGCATATATGTGAGGTTTGAATACATGTGCGAGCACCGCGGTAAACTATTCATGCTCGGAAAAAAATGCATAGGTTATGAGATGCCTAGAGTTGACTGTTAAATTTAAAGGATGTTTCTCATCTATAACATTGTGTGAGCTATTTGGGTCGTGTTTGAGGCTATATAGGGGTTAAAATCCTTGAACGAACTTGATAAATGCCTTGGTGATGAAAGATTTCTGATATGATCTACGATGGCACACTTTGTGCATGCCTACACTTTAGCCTGACATATACCAGTCCAAGAACATGAGAACCTTGTCCTACTCATTATATACCTGTATACCTATTTAAATGCACCCATATAATATGTTTGGACTGGAGGTCTGGGACTATACCTGGCGGATTATGTTATTAGCATGTGAGTTATCCGTGCAGATCCATATATTGATATTATTGGCATGTGAGATGTCCATGCAGGTACTATTGTTATCACGTGAGCTGTCCGTGCAGCGTATGAAATTTTTTATTCCTCAATCGTTTATTGGATTAATTATTTCATTCCTATACATGCTATGATATTGCTTGATCAGGGCAATTTGAGGAAATTGTGCACATGAATAGACATATGTTCTTCTCATAGAATTTGATGAGTTGGTTTTAAATAATATTCTGCTCCAGAAGGGCAGGATTACACCGAAAAGTTAGAATAGTTGTGTTGGGTGATATAAGGTCATTGGACCTAGAATTGATACGATCGAGTTTGATTACAATATGTTGAAAGAATAATTTAGAATTAGGCTTAAATGATTGACTATAGTTATTGTTAAACGAGGGAAAGCTCCATGTCATGCTGATCTGGTAAGTGGTTCTATGTTCTTGTATGTTTCTTTCATTATTGGCAGGGTACGAAAGTTTTGGAATGAGGTGTTGTTTGATATGGGGTTTAATAGCAGTACTGAGTTGGTTTTGGAGTAATTACTGTGGTCGGGAATGGTGCTACGAGAATTCAAGTTATGTAGTATGCTATGTATATTATGTGATTATATATGCAGTTATGGCTTGATACAGTTTGTTCAGTCTTATATAGTGTGTAAATGTGAGATTCGGGTCTTGTAAGAAATTCTGAATGTTGGGAATTGAATTCCAAGGTTTTTGGGCTAAGGTTAAATTAATGATTTTTCAGTTGTGTTGTGTTGTCAGGCCAATATAGAATAGGGTGACGTGGGATCACCCCCGGGTATATGTGTGATCAGGTGAAATAGTGATTTAAAGCTTTATGAACAACTCTTGGCACGTTCGAGGACGAACGTATGTTTAAGTGAGGGAGAATGTAACGACCCGACTTGTCATTTTGAGAATTAGCGTTCCGTTCGGTGGCTTAAGGTATCGAGCAGCTTTGAAATGTGTATTATGAACTGCGAGGGTGGTCAAGTTTGGTTTTTCTGATGATTTGGGATTTAATTGAAAGAACAATTCTTGTTTTGGAAGCTTAAGTTGAATAAATGGACTGGATGGTAAAATATGTGTAAATGGTCCCGAAATGGATTTTTGATGATTCCAATAGCTCCGTATGGTGATTTTGGACTTAGGAGCGTGTCCGGAATTCTTTTTGGAAGTCTATAGTTAAATTATGCTTGAAATGGCGAAAATAGGAAATTTGAGTTTGGAAGTTTGACTGGGGAGTTGACTTTTTGATATCGGGATTGAAATATGATTTTAAACATTTGAACAGCTCCATTATATTATTTATGACTTGTGTGCAAAATTTGAGGTCAATCAGAATTGATTTGATAGGTTTCGGCATCGAATTTAGAAATTGGAATTTGTTAGTTTTGAATAGGCTTGAATTGGGGTGTGATTCATGTTTTAGTATTGTTCAATGTAATTTGAGATATCGACAGAGTTTGTGTCATATTATGTGACTTGTTAGTACATTTGGTTGGGGTCCTATGTGGCTCGGATGAGTTTTGGAAGAGTTTATGGAAGAAATTGGTATTTTGAGCATAAACATATAATGATCCAAAGGTCCATTTTTAGTTTTAGAGATCAAAATTTGATTTCGAAACTTCCGGAATTTTTATAATGAAATATAGGAGCAATCTGGAAAGTTTGGTCTAATTTTGTCAAGTCGCGATTGAGTTTTTAACATGAAACATGAGCTAATTGTTTAACGAGCGAAATGGGTAACGCACTAAGCAAATGAGCTCCAAATTGAGTTTCGATTGAAGGACTAGGTCCATATTGTTATTTGTGACTCATAGGAACAAGAATCGTTGAATTCCGAGTTTGTATGATGGGGTTAGAGCATTTTTAGTGAAATTAGAGACTGTTGCTGCAGCAGGATCTGGTGCGCACCTTTAGCAACCAAATTTGACACTTATAGCGACGGTAATAGGGCCTTTAGCGACCAGAATCGTGTTTTTAATGTTGTTCTGGTTTTTTAGCCCATTTTGACATTTTTCGGAGCAAGAACACGGCCTGGGGCGATTGTTTGATCAAGAAATCATGGGAAATCTTGAGGTAAGTCACTTGTGATCATTTCTACTCCATAACATTGAATTATCATCGAATAATCCGAATAGATTACATGTTTTTGAGGTGTAAATTGAAGATTTGGAGTTAGGGATTTGTAAATAAGATTTGAGGTTTGAAGGTCGAGTTGATGTCAGAATTTGGTAAATTTGGTATGGTTGGACTCGTGGTCGAATGGGCGTTCAAATTTTGTAACTTTTGTCGGGTTCCGAGACGTGGGCCCCACAGGCAATTTTTGAGTTAATTTCGGTTTTTTGTTGGAAAATTAGTATTTTAATATGAAATTAATTCCTATAATTTGTGTTGACTTAATCGAATTAATTATGATTAGATTCGAGCTGTTCGGAAGTTGATACGCACATAATGGAATTTCTGAAGCATTGTTTAGCTTGCTCGACATTGGATTCAGCTTATTTGAGATAAGTAACTCTTTTAAACTTAGTGTTGAGGGTATGAAACCTTGAATTATGTGTTATGTGATTGATGTTGAGGTGATGCACATACTAGGTGACAGGCGTGTGGGCGTGCACCCTGTGAATGGTGACTCTGTCGTTTCCAGGACACTGTGTAGTGGTCCTACTTTGTTGATATCTGTGTTTTCACCATGTGATAAGTACATTAAGTTGTATATCATTCTAGATATCATGTTTAGGCTTTATGCCGATATTGTTGGGACCCATAGTGGTCGTTTCTTGTTGTCATCTCACTAGTTTCATTGATATTTCATGCTCAGTCATCTTCATTTATTCATATAATATCTCAATCTCAGTTGTTATTATTGATACATTATATCATCATTTTTGGGTTGATTTTCATGACATTTTGAGCCCGAGAGACTGGAGAGATTGATGACTGAGTGAGGTAAAGGGCCTAATTGTGAGAATGATTATGGGATCGGGATGCACACCGCAGCATGTTGTTACTGATTTATGATTGAGTAAGGCTGAGGGCCTGATTGATTTATGCCACGAGGTGGCTTGTTACAGCGCTTGGGCTGAAGGAGCCCCTCTAGAGTCTGCACACCCCCAGTGAGCGCAGGTACTTATTGAGTGCGAGTGTCGAGTGACTTGGGAGGATTGAGTGCTTGTGAGGCATGAGTGGTTGTGAGGATTGAGTAACTGGGAGGACTGAGTGACTGAGAGGATTGAGTGATAGGGAGGACTGAGTGAATTGATACTCTGAGAGTATGCATATGGTTTTGTCATTATTTTGCATTGCATTGGCATGCACATTGAAATATAGGCATAGAGATGTACTTTCCTCGTGCCATTTGAAAAATGAAATCTCCTATTTTGAAAGAAAGTTTTATGGGAAAGATCATAGTTTTCAGACTTACTCATATTTTGGTGATTTCAGTGAAAAGAATTGAGTTTTACTATTATACTTGAAAAGAAAATATATTTTTTTGGAACTGTGAACGAGCTGAGCATTTTATTATTGAGTTATTCCTTGTGATGCTTTAATTATATTGTAATGAGATGTTATTGGATATTGGTGTGGACTCTAACCTTGGTACAAGATCGTCACTATTTTCAACCTAAGTTTAGGTTTGTTACTTATTGAGTACATGGGGTCGGTTGTACTCATACTACACTTCCTGCACATTGTGTGCAGATTTCGGATGTCAACGTTGCTGCGTTCGATGGGAGCTGACTTGGAAAATGTATCGGTATCACGGTTGTAGCTGCCTCTTGTTCATGGTAGCCTTAGAATTTTAAACTCTTTTTATGTATTTGTCAAACAGATGATGTATTTTTTTTTATATCAGCTTTGTAAACTCTATTCTTAAAAGCTCATGATTTGTACTACCAGTCATGAGGAGGTGTATAAGAGATCATTTATTTTTCCTCAGTAAGTTATATTGTATTGGACTTGATGAGTTGGCTTACCTAGTGGGATGGGTTAGGTGCCATCACGACTAGTTAGATTTTGGGTCGTGACAGCTCCATGCTTTTGTTCATTCCTTTTCCACTACTGGTGGTAAGGAGGGTTCTTTGGTGCATTATTATTACCATGATTAAAATTTCTTCCCCGACCATGGCCATGACCACGACTGGGGCCACAACCTCTTCCACGTCTAGCTTGGTGAAAGTTCGTCTCACTCACTTCAGGGAATGGACAAGAACGAGTATGTTGACTTTCATAATTTTTCATTAATAACCCATTATGTTGCTCGGCTATAAGAAGATGTGAGATAAGTTCAGAATATTTTTTAAATCCCTTCTCTCGATATTACTGCTACATGAGCATATTCGAGGCATGAAAAGTGGTGAAAGTTTTCTCCAACATATCATGATCAGTAATATTATCACCACATAATTTCAATTGGAAAATAATTCTGAACATAGCAGAATTATATTCACTGATAGAGATTTAAAATCTTGTAGCCTTAGATGAGTCCAATCATAATGTGCCTGTGGAAGAACGACCATCTTCAGATGGTCATATCTATCTTTCAAATTATTCCATAGTATGACTGGATCTTTAATAGTGAGATATTCCATTTTCAGGCCCTCATCAAGGTGATGGCGTAGGAATTTTGGCACGGTCTTGGTTTGATGCCTGATTTTTATCCTTGATGGTATCTGCCAGACCCATCGCATCAAGATGAATTTTAGCATTAAGCACCCAAGACATGTAGCTTTTGCCCGATATATACAGTGCTACAAATTCAAGTTTATAAAGATTTGACATTATATAGAAAAAGAAAGTTCGTACCTCATATACTTTCAAAGTATTTGCTCGAGATGGCAGAGTCTCGTGCTGATAATGTATTATAAAATAAAGACTGTAAAGTAAAGACAAGTATAGAGAGAAACTGATATATTATGCGAATTCAAATTGTTGTACATAATGAACTGAAATCTCTTCTATTTATAGAAGAAAGGAAGTTGATGTGTAAACTGTTGTGTAAATTGCTACTGCAAGCTGTTGTGTAAGCTGCTACTATATCATATATGGATAATCTTATACTGAGAGTAATGTTTATCCATAATGGAGTACTGAAAGGATAAGCTCATTATACCAGGTATAGATAATCTTCTATTGGGATTAATGTTTATCCATAACGAAGCACTGAAAGAATAAGCTTATTGTACCCGGTATGGATTGTAACACCCCGTAAAAAATTCGGCTTAGGTATGAATGAGTTAAAGGAGTAGTAAGGATATATTTTGAACATGTAAAGTCCCATCGGGATGATTATGGGTGAAAATAGTTATTTCAAAATCAAGATGGAAAGTGAGGTGCATAAGATTTGGCAAAATCGACTAAGTTTGCAGAAGGTCTGTCTTCCAGCAGGTTATAGTTAAAATGTATAAAGAATCTAGAAAAACTCAAAGGATGAAAGTTGTACGCATGTGAAATAGATTTCAAACGATATATTATGGATCCCAAATGGAGCTTTGTGTAAAAAGTTATGCCTGTTTTACCGAATGGTATGCAACCACCACGGTCCTGCCGCATTTTACCGCGACCGCGAGGCGAGGCAGTGTTCCAGTGATTTACCATGGTCGGGACCGCGGACGCGCCAACCGGGACGTGGTGGACGACTTGGGAAGTCATTTTTTTAGCCCAATTTCTTTCCCCACAACCTCAAAACATAAAAACTTGCTCTACAAAGGAAAACTCTCAAAAACCTAATTCCTCAAGGGTCCCTCCACCATCCAAGGTAAGTTCTAATGGTGATTCTAAGTTAATTTTAATTTTCCAACATCTTATTAACATGGGTAAACCCTCAATATCATTAGATATTCGATTTGATACACCATTGTTGAGAGAAGAAACCCTAGAACTCGAATTCAAGGAGATTGAACGTCAAAAAGGTAATATCTTCACCCTCTAATTGATTCTATCATTGAATTAATGATTATAGACTCTAGTCATGAGATATGAGTTGATGGGTTTGATAGAAAAGCATGAACGGTGATAAGTTTGGGTTGTTGATTGGTTATTATTGGTTATGGGTGTTGATTACGTTATGGGTGATAAAGAATGATGTTGATTATAACCATTTGAGACTTTAGAATTTATCTAGAAGCAAGAGAATGGTTTATTGGGTGTAGAGACACCATTAATAAGGGCTATGAAGCTTTATTCTCACCAAGTGTTTGTGAAAATGCCTAAGTAACCAAAATATGAGAATTATTGCTACTATGGAATCCCTTTGACTTGTATTGATATAGATTAAAGTCAAAAGAGTTGGCGAATGTTGTATTACGCTCAAGAGTAGAAAGTTAAGGTATGTGAGGCTAACTCTCTATGTTTGGGAATATTAATGATTCTCCTTACACTACGTTTCTTTTACGACGTATCAATTGCCTCAGAAATATAGTTAAGCCTAGTTCCTTGAATAGTTGTAAAACTTCTATTCTCTAGCTTCATAACTCGTTCATGACTTTCATTCTGAACGTTGTGAGCTCAGTTCGTATTCAATATAGACTTGGGCTTGATGTCCCTAAGTCTCAGAATAGCTTACTCAGCATGTCATAAACAGTTGAAGTTTTAGTGTTCATAACCAGTTCAAGAATACATGTCTCATTCTAGTCCTATTCAGTATTCCAGTATTATGTAACTCAGTATGATTCAGTATTCTAGTATACTGTAACTTAGTGTGATCCAGTATTCCATTATCATATAACTCAGCATGATTCAGTATTTCACTATTATGTATTGCAGTATGATTCTCAGTTCCTGATTTTAAATCTCTGAATGTTGAACACCTATATTTGGGCCTGAGGCCGCAGCTAATGCTTTATGCATCTTTGGGCCTGGGCCGCAGTTTATGCTTTATGCATTTTTGGGCCTGATGCCGTAGTTTATGCTTTATGCATTTTGGACTTGAGGTCGCAGTTATGTATACGTATACTTGGGCCCGAGGCCGCAGTTTGTGCACAAATATATATTGGGCCTGAGGTTGCAGTTTAATATTCAGATAAACAGGTTGTTCATTAGTTTAATATTCAAATAAATAGGTTGTTCATCATTCAGAAGATGGAGTATTCATATCCTTACTTCCTTTCAGTTCAATTATTAGTTACCGTTCAGTTATCCGCTATCATATCAGTTACCAGTTATCAGTTATCAGTTCAATTACCAGTTATCAGTTCAGTTATCAGTTATCAGTCCAATTATCAGTTATCAGTTCAGTTATCAGTTATCAGTTATCATTTCAGTTTCATTTTGAATAGTTATCATTTCAGTTATCAATTATAAATTCTCAGTTATCAGCTTAGTTTCAGTTCAGCATTTATAATTCTTTCTTTCAGTTGCTTTACATACTAGTACAATTCAAATGTATTGATGTCCCTTTTGCACGGGGCCTGCATCTCACAATGCAGGCAATAAATTATAGGTTGATGATTCCAAGCACTAGGATTCTTGTACCAGCTATTTGGTGATCCCAGTTCTTCCAGGGCATTATCATTACTACAGTCTTCAGTATTCACATACAGTCAGTGTTTTCAGTACTCAAATAGAGGCTTCATAGACTAGAGTAACAGTTAGACAAATTCACGTACTTTTCATATTAATCTATGTTGGCTACAAATATGTTTCAGAATTGTATTAGTATTTTCGCACTTTGATTTATATCATCCAGACTTTCAGTATATCAGCATGTGTTAGTTTATCTTCCGCATTCAGTATGTTATTATGATGACCCGACCCGTCATCTCGTGAGTTACCGCCCCATTTTCCCTATTTCCTATTTCTTTATGCTTCATTATCAGTGCTGGGTGTGAACGAGTTGATTCGGAAAGGTTTTGAAAGGAATTGAGACACTTAGTCTCTTTTAAGAAGGCTTAAGTTGAAAAGGTCAACCATACGTTGACTTATGAGTTAGAGGGCTTGGATGTGAATTCCGACGGTTCGGTTAGCTCTAGGAGATGATTTGTGACTTAGGAGTGTGATCGGAAGTAATTTTGGAGGTCCGGTGTAGAATTAGGCTTGAATTGGCGAAGTTAGTATTTTGGCGAATTCCGGTTGATAGGTGAGATTTTGATCCGAGGGTCAGAATTGAATTTCAAGAGTTGTTGTAGCTTCGTTATGTCATTTGTGATGTGTTTGTAAAATTTTTGGTCATTCGGACATGGTTTGGTTGGGTTTTTTTGATCGAATGCGTGTTTTGGAAGTTTTAAAAGAACTTAGGATTGAATTCGATGATTTTAGTGTTAGTTGAGGTGTTTTGATGATTGGAGCAAGTTTGGATGATGTTTTAAGACATGTTGGCATACTTCTCTAGAGTCCCGAGGGGCTCGGGTGAGTTTTGGAATGGTTTCGGGTCATTTTTAGGCCAATTTAACTTGCTGGATTTTTGACAGCAAGGTTCGAAAATTTTGATGCGAGGAGCATAATTTGGAAGCTTATATCGCGTAATCTATAAGGAATCGGAAAATGTATAAAACATGAAAGTTGTAGCCCTTGTATTCTAGTTTCCATAAATATAAACCATTTATCATTTAGATATTTGTACAGAAAGTTATGATCGATTGAATAAGGGCTAGTAAAGCTGTTTTGAAATTTCCCAGAAATTTCTGATGCGAGGAGCCTAATTTGGAAGCTTATATCCCGAAATATATATGGAATCGGAAAATGTATAAAACATAAAAGTTGTAGCCCTTGTATTCTAGTTTCCAGAAATTTAAACCATTTGTCATTCGGACATTTGTACAGAAAGTTATGATCGATTGAATATGGCTAGTAAAGTTGTCTCTGGTGGACTTTTAGTGACGACTTTCAGAGACGAAACTGGACTTTTAGTGACGGGCGGACAGAAACTTAAGGACCAAAAATGCTGATTTATTCATTTTCGTTTTGGGATTTTTGGAGCTCGGTTCTTAGGCGATTTTGAGGTGTTCTTCACGATTTCAACTCAAGTAAGTGTCATATACTCGAAAGTGTTTATATTACATAAATCCATGGTTATTTTCATTGTTTAATTCGGATTTAAATGGAAGAAATCAAGATTTTTGCAAAATCTTCCAAAAATGAAAAATTAAGATTTGGAGGTCGAGTTGTTGTCGGAATTTGATAATTTTGGTATGGTTGAACTCGTATCGGAATGGGTTGTCGGATTTTATAAGTTTCGCCGGATTCTGAGACGCGGGCCCCACGGGCGAATTTTGAGTGCAATTTCGGATTTTTAATGGAAAGTGTAGAATTCCATATGGAATTAATTCCTATAATTTTTATTGATTGAATCGAATTATTGTGGCTAGATTCGAGGCATTCGGAGGTCGATTTGAGAGGAAAAGGTATTGTGGAGTAGTATTTTGCTCGGGTTTTTGCTAATTTTGAGAATTTTGGTATTTTTCGATTGTTTTGATTGGGCTTTGTTCCCTTATCATATTATGACATGTTCGTTCTGATTTTGGATAGATTCGACGCACGTGGAGGCCAATTCGAGGGGCAAAGGCGTCGCGAGCTAAAGAAGTAGCCGGTTCGAGGTGATTAATTGATGTAAATGATGTCCTGAGGGTTTGAAACCCCGGAATATCACATCGTAACGCTATATTGAGGTGACTTGCACGCCGAATAACGGGCGTGGGGTAGAGCACCGTTGGGGATTGTGACTTGGTCCGTCCCGAGAGATGTTTTTACCGTGTTTTCTACTTGAACTAAATTGAGAATCATCCTTACTTGGATATAATTGTTACATTTGGGCTTCTTGCCAATTATTTGAATCCTTCAGGGATTGATATCACTGCTTTCGCATATTTTGCATATCATTTGACCTCGGTCCAAGGTTTTAAATATTGTTTTGCAAACTCAGCCATCTTTCTAAGATTTGAAAACTTAAATGATATTTCTAAATGATATTTCGGGTTGAGAACTACTGTTTTACAAATGCCCAAGGGACTTATGATGATTTCTGGACTGAGCATGGATCGGGTTGCGCGCCGCAGCAGTGTTATATTGATATTGAGGCTGAGAGCCTGGGTGATTATATTGAGATTGATATGAGGCCGAGGGCCTAGATTTGATACCACAAGATGGCTTGATATTGCGCTTGGGCTGTAGGAGCCCCTCCGGAGTCTGCACACACCCCTAGTGAGCGCCGTCGACGATAAATAAATGGATGGCTCGGGTTGCACGCCGCAGTGGGTACTAGAGTGTACCTTCATATGCATTGCATTGCACTCATACATATGTTTTTATCGGTTATACCTGTCTCAGTATTTGGTACTCTGATTTAATTGATTTGTTACTTCACTATTTGTTATTCTAAACTGCCAGTTATAGTTTACTTTGTATTTTTCCATGATTTCTTATTCTCAGCTTTTATTTATGTTTATTACTCACTGGGTTGGAGTACTCACATTACTCCCTGCACCTTGCGTGTAGATCCAGGTACACCACAGGCTAAGTGAGGAATTGTTTAGCTGAGCAGGCAGTATCCGGGAGTATTGATGTAGCTGCATGGCGTTTGCAGCCTTGATCTCTCCCCTCTATCTCTATCTTTTATTTCGTATTTTTCCTAGACAGACTTGTAGTAGGTGGATATTCTGTATTAGAGGCTCATATTTGTGACACCGGATTCTATTGGGCTATGGTGTGGTATTTTAGTTGAATTTCCGCAGATATTATTATTAATTATACACTTGAAAGTGATGACTTAGTAAATTCTCTGTGATATTTATCTATAATCTGAATAAGAATTTGGGATAATGTTGTTGAATGGTGAGGCTTGCCTAGTAGTGTGTTGGGCGCCATCATGACCGGGGTTGGTGTCGTGACAAGTTGGTATCAGAGCCTAGGTTAATTGGTCTCGCGAGTTATGAGTCGGTTTAGTAGAGTCTCGCGGATCGGTACGGAGACGTTTGTATTTATCCTCGAGTGGCTGCAGAACCTTTAGGAAAACTTTACATTCTTGAATTTTTATCGTGCGTCCTTGATTCATCTTGAAAAGAAACTTTTGAAATTCCTTCCACGCGTTCGTATGCGCGCGTGGACGCTCAGTATCAGATGTGCCTCGATGGCTTGTGATTCCCCGATCGAGGGGCGAGGTGTTATCTCTGTGAGTTTATGGTGGGCCAGTCTGGAGGACTTGAGGTTGGATCTTTGCCTATGGCGAGAGCGCCGAGGTACTGATTGTGTGAACAAGTGTTTTTGAACTTATATGTTCGGTAGTGTCCTTGTTACAGGAAATGATTTATATCATCCAGACTTTCAGTATATCAGCATGTGTTAGTTTATCTTCCGCATTCAGTATGTTATTATGATGACCCGACCCGTCATCTCGTGAGTTACCGCCCCATTTTCCCCATTTCCTATTTCTTTATGCTTCATTATCAGTGTTGGGTGTGAACGAGTTAATTCGGAAAGGTTTTGAAAGGAATTGAGACACTTAGTCTCTTTTAAGAAGGCTTAAGTTGAAAAAGTCAACCAGACGTTGACTTATGAGTTAGAGGGCTTGGATTTGAATTCCGACGGTTCGGTTAGCTCTAGGAGATGATTTGTGACTTAGGAGTGTGATCGGAAGTAATTTTGGACGTCCGGTGTAGAATTAGGCTTGAATTGGCGAAGTTAGTATTTTGGCGAAATCCGGTTGATAGGTGAGATTTTGATCCGAGGGTCAGAATTGAATTTCAAGAGTTGTTGTAGCTTCGTTATGTCATTTGTGATGTGTTTGCAAAATTTTTGGTCATTCGGACATGGTTTGGTTGGGTTTTTTTGATCGAATGCGTGTTTTGGAAGTTTTAAAAGAACTTAGGATTGAATTCGATGATTTTAGTGTTAGTTGAGGTGTTTTGATGATTGGAGCAAGTTTGGATGATGTTTTAAGACATGTTGGCATACTTCTCTAGAGTCCCGAGGGGCTCGGGTGAGTTTTGGAATGGTTTCGGGTCATTTTTAGGCCAATTTAACTTGCTGGATTTTTGACAGCAAGGTTCGAAAATTTTGATGCGAGGAGCATAATTTGGAAGCTTATATCGCGTAATCTATAAGGAATCGGAAAATGTATAAAACATGAAAGTTGTAGCCCTTGTATTCTAGTTTCCATAAATATAAACCATTTATCATTTAGATATTTGTACAGAAAGTTATGATCGATTGAATAAGGGCTAGTAAAGCTGTTTTGAAATTTCCCAGAAATTTCTGATGCGAGGAGCCTAATTTGGAAGCTTATATCCCGAAATATATATGGAATCGGAAAATGTATAAAACATAAAAGTTGTAGCCCTTGTATTCTAGTTTCCAGAAATTTAAACCATTTGTCATTCGGACATTTGTACAGAAAGTTATGATCGATTGAATATGGCTAGTAAAGTTGTCTCTGGTGGACTTTTAGTGACAACTTTCAGAGACGAAACTGGACTTTTAGTGACGGGCGGACAGAAACTTAAGGACCAAAAATGCTGATTTATTCATTTTTGTTTTGGGATTTTTGGAGCTCGGTTCTTGGGCGATTTTGAGGTGTTCTTCACGATTTCAACTCAAGTAAGTGTCATATACTCGAAAGTGTTTATATTACATAAATCCATGGTTATTTTCATTGTTTAATTCGGATTTAAATGGAAGAAATCAAGATTTTTGCAAAATCTTCCAAAAATGAAAAATTAAGATTTGGAGGTCGAGTTGTTGTCGGAATTTGATAATTTTGGTATGGTTGAACTCGTATCGGAATGGGTTGTCGGATTTTATAAGTTTCGCCGGATTCTGAGACGCGGGCCCCACGGGCGAATTTTGAGTGCAATTTCGGATTTTTAATGGAAAGTGTAGAATTCCATATGGAATTAATTCCTATAATTTTTATTGATTGAATCGAATTATTGTGGCTAGATTCGAGGCATTCGGAGGTCGATTTGAGAGGAAAAGGTATTGTGGAGTAGTATTTTGCTCGGGTTTTTGCTAATTTTGAGAATTTTGGTATTTTTCGATTGTTTTGATTGGGCTTTGTTCCCTTATCATATTATGACATGTTCGTTCTGATTTTGGATAGATTCGACGCACGTGGAGGCCAATTCGAGGGGCAAAGGCGTCGCGAGCTAAAGAAGTAGCCGGTTCGAGGTGATTAATTGATGTAAATGATGTCCTGAGGGTTTGAAACCCCGGAATATCACATCGTAACGCTATATTGAGGTGACTTGCACGCCGAATAACGGGCGTGGGGTAGAGCACCGTTGGGGATTGTGACTTGGTCCGTCCCGAGAGATGTTTTTACCGTGTTTTCTACTTGAACTAAATTGAGAATCATCCTTACTTGGATATAATTGTTACATTTGGGCTTCTTGCCTATTATTTGAATCCTTCAGGGATTGATATCACTGCTTTCGCATATTTTGCATATCATTTGACCTCGGTCCAAGGTTTTAAATATTGTTTTGCAAACTCAGCCATCTTTCTAAGATTTGAAAACTTAAATGATATTTCTAAATGATATTTCGGGTTGAGAACTACTGTTTTACAAATGCCCAAGGGACTTATGATGATTTCTGGACTGAGCATGGATCGGGTTGCGCGCCGCAGCAGTGTTATATTGATATTGAGGCTGAGAGCCTGGGTGATTATATTGAGATTGATATGAGGCCGAGGGCCTAGATTTGATACCACAAGATGGCTTGATATTGCGCTTGGGCTGTAGGAGCCCCTCCGGAGTCTGCACACACCCCTAGTGAGCGCCGTCGACGATAAATAAATGGATGGCTCGGGTTGCACGCCGCAGTGGGTACTAGAGTGTACCTTCATATGCATTGCATTGCACTCATACATATGTTTTTATCGGTTATACCTGTCTCAGTATTTGGTACTCTGATTTAATTGATTTGTTACTTCACTATTTGTTATTCTAAACTGCCAGTTATAGTTTACTTTGTATTTTTCCATGATTTCTTATTCTCAGCTTTTATTTATGTTTATTACTCACTGGGTTGGAGTACTCACATTACTCCCTGCACCTTGCGTGTAGATCCAGGTACACCACAGGCTAAGTGAGGAATTGTTTAGCTGAGCAGGCAGTATCCGGGAGTATTGATGTAGCTGCATGGCGTTTGCAGCCTTGATCTCTCCCCTCTATCTCTATCTTTTATTTCGTATTTTTCCTAGACAGACTTGTAGTAGGTGGATATTCTGTATTAGAGGCTCATATTTGTGACACCGGATTCTATTGGGCTATGGTGTGGTATTTTAGTTGAATTTCCGCAGATATTATTATTAATTATACACTTGAAAGTGATGACTTAGTAAATTCTCTGTGATATTTATCTATAATCTGAATAAGAATTTGGGATAATGTTGTTGAATGGTGAGGCTTGCCTAGTAGTGTGTTGGGCGCCATCATGACCGGGGTTGGTGTCGTGACAAGTTGGTATCAGAGCCTAGGTTAATTGGTCTCGCGAGTTATGAGTCGGTTTAGTAGAGTCTCGCGGATCGGTACGGAGACGTTTGTATTTATCCTCGAGTGGCTGCAAAACCTTTAGGAAAACTTTACATTCTTGAATTTTTATCGTGCGTCCTTGATTCATCTTGAAAAGAAACTTTTGAAATTCCTTCCACGCGTTCGTATGCGCGCGTGGACGCTCAGTATCAGATGTGCCTCGATGGCTTGTGATTCCCCGATCGAGGGGCGAGGTGTTATCTCTGTGAGTTTATGGTGGGCCAGTCTGGAGGACTTGAGGTTGGATCTTTGCCTATGGCGAGAGCGCCGAGGTACTGATTGTGTGAACAAGTGTTTTTGAACTTATATGTTCGGTAGTGTCCTTGTTAGAGGAAATGATTTATATCATCCAGACTTTCAGTATATCAGCATGTGTTAGTTTATCTTCCGCATTCAGTATGTTATTATGATGACCCGACCCGTCATCTCGTGAGTTACCGCCCCATTTTCCCCATTTCCTATTTCTTTATGCTTCATTATCAGTGTTGGGTGTGAACGAGTTAATTCGGAAAGGTTTTGAAAGGAATTGAGACACTTAGTCTCTTTTAAGAAGGCTTAAGTTGAAAAAGTCAACCAGACGTTGACTTATGAGTTAGAGGGCTTGGATTTGAATTCCGACGGTTCGGTTAGCTCTAGGAGATGATTTGTGACTTAGGAGTGTGATCGGAAGTAATTTTGGAGGTCCGGTGTAGAATTAGGCTTGAATTGGCGAAGTTAGTATTTTGGCGAAATCCGGTTGATAGGTGAGATTTTGATCCGAGAGTCAGAATTGAATTTCAAGAGTTGTTGTAGCTTCGTTATGTCATTTGTGATGTGTTTGCAAAATTTTTGGTCATTCGGACATGGTTTGGTTGGGTTTTTTTGATCGAATGCGTGTTTTGGAAGTTTTAAAAGAACTTAGGATTGAATTCGATGATTTTAGTGTTAGTTGAGGTGTTTTGATGATTGGAGCAAGTTTGGATGATGTTTTAAGACATGTTGGCATACTTCTCTAGAGTCCCGAGGGGCTCGGGTGAGTTTTGGAATGGTTTCGGGTCATTTTTAGGCCAATTTAACTTGCTGGATTTTTGACAGCAAGGTTCGAAAATTTTGATGCGAGGAGCATAATTTGGAAGCTTATATCGCGTAATCTATAAGGAATCGGAAAATGTATAAAACATGAAAGTTGTAGCCCTTGTATTCTAGTTTCCATAAATATAAACTATTTATCATTTAGATATTTGTACAGAAAGTTATGGTCGATTGAATAAGGGCTAGTAAAGCTGTTTTGAAATTTCCCAGAAATTTCTGATGCGAGGAGCCTAATTTGGAAGCTTATATCCCGAAATATATATGGAATTGGAAAATGTATAAAACATAAAAGTTGTAGCCCTTGTATTCTAGTTTCCAGAAATTTAAACCATTTGTCATTCGGACATTTGTACAGAAAGTTATGATCGATTGAATATGGCTAGTAAAGTTGTCTCTGGTGGACTTTTAGTGACAACTTTCAGAGACGAAACTGGACTTTTAGTGACGGGCGGACAGAAACTTAAGGACCAAAAATGCTGATTTATTCATTTTTGTTTTGGGATTTTTGGAGCTCGGTTCTTGGGCGATTTTGAGGTGTTCTTCACGATTTCAACTCAAGTAAGTGTCATATACTCGAAAGTGTTTATATTACATAAATCCATGGTTATTTTCATTGTTTAATTCGGATTTAAATGGAAGAAATCAAGATTTTTGCAAAATCTTCCAAAAATAAAAAATTAAGATTTGGAGGTCGAGTTGTTGTCGGAATTTGATAATTTTGGTATGGTTGAACTCGTATCGGAATGGGTTGTCGGATTTTATAAGTTTCGCCGGATTCTGAGACGCGGGCCCCACGGGCGAATTTTGAGTGCAATTTCGGATTTTTAATGGAAAGTGTAGAATTCCATATGGAATTAATTCCTATAATTTTTATTGATTGAATCGAATTATTGTGGCTAGATTCGAGGCATTCGGAGGTCGATTTGAGAGGAAAAGGTATTGTGGAGTAGTATTTTGCTCGGGTTTTTGCTAATTTTGAGAATTTTGGTATTTTTCGATTGTTTTGATTGGGCTTTGTTCCCTTATCATATTATGACATGTTCGTTCTGATTTTGGATAGATTCGACTCACGTGGAGGCCAATTCGAGGGGCAAAGGCGTCGCGAGCTAAAGAAGTAGTCGGTTCGAGGTGATTAATTGATGTAAATGATGTCCTGAGGGTTTGAAACCCCGGAATATCACATCGTAACGCTATATTGAGGTGACTTGCACGCCGAATAACGGGCGTGGGGTAGAGCACCGTTGGGGATTGTGACTTGGTCCGTCCCGAGAGATGTTTTTACCGTGTTTTCTACTTGAACTAAATTGAGAATCATCCTTACTTGGATATAATTGTTACATTTGGGCTTCTTGCCTATTATTTGAATCCTTCAGGGATTGATATCACTGCTTTCGCATATTTTGCATATCATTTGACCTCGGTCCAAGGTTTTAAATACTGTTTTGCAAACTCAGCCATCTTTCTAAGATTTGAAAACTTAAATGATATTTCTAAATGATATTTCGGGTTGAGAACTACTGTTTTTCAAATGCCCAAGGGACTTATGATGATTTCTGGACTGAGCATGGATCGGGCTGCGCGCCGCAGCAGTGTTATATTGATATTGAGGCTGAGAGCCTGGGTGATTATACTGAGATTGAGGCCGAGGGCCTAGATTTGATGCCACAAGATGGCTTGATATTGCGCTTGGGCTGTAGGAGCCCCTCCGGAGTCTGCACACACCCCTAGTGAGCGCCGTCGACGATAAATAAATGGATGGCTCGGGTTGCACGCCGCAGTGGGTACTAGAGTGTACCTTCATATGCATTGCATTGCACTCATACATATGTTTTTATCGGTTATACCTGTCTCAGTATTTGGTACTCTGATTTAATTGATTTGTTACTTCACTATTTGTTGTTCTAAACTGTCAATTATAGTTTACTTTGTATTTTTCCATGATTTCTTATTCTTAGCCTTTATTTATGTTTATTACTCACTGGGTTGGAGTACTCACATTACTCCCTGCACCTTGCGTGTAGATCCAGGTACACCACAGGCTATATGTTCGGTAGTGTCCTTGTTAGAGGAAATGATGGTTGTGGCTATGTGATGAGTATGTTAGTACTGCGAGGCATATCTATATGATTTGGAAGCGACGAGAAGGGTATACTGAATGATGGAAGAACTAATAGATGCTTGAAGTCCATCGTGATTAAAGCTATAGCCCGAGTTATGGGCGTGTGAAGAATCTTTTCATGTCTCCTAGTTGGGAGTGAAGTAAATTTCATGTTGCGGTATGAGTACAGACTCAGGAAGATCAAGTGACTGCGTAATGCTTATGGCGGTGGAAGGTATACGAAAATGTTATATTGAGGCAAAGCAGGTGGGTTATCTCACGTGAAGTGTGCTAAGCCGGTGTGATCCTCATGTGAATGACAGAAGATCTCATGTGCAAATGAATTGTAAGTGTTGAAGTGTGAAATTTTTGGTTCACTTAAGAGAGTGAGTTTAACTGTTGCGAGATTGCCAAAGAGTTGAAGTACTAAATGAAATGTGTTTACACAAGCTTACAGAGGATTTGAGTTTAACCTCACTAAGGTATTGAGGCAACAATGGAGTATATGCGTTATGAGTATAGTGTGTTGTGATCTATGGCTTCGAGTCAAGTTGGGGAGCTTGATATTGGTTAGCGGATTGTGCGGTTATGTACTATGTTAGTTCCAATTTGATACATGCTGGTGAATCAGTTCTGGTTGTGGAAATTGGGTGGAGAATGGCACGAGTGAAGGAAAATTTTGACAAGATGTCATGAGCTCGGATGAGCAGGAGATAAGTTTCGATGTTTACTGTAAGTTGGTATTGTCTTCAGCGTCACCTAAGATCGGTGTTTTGTAAAAAGGGTTTTGCGTCCTGGTTAATGATTCTTGATCGCTCTTCAGTGTTAGTCCGACCAGTGGTTTGGAGGTACGCTCTAGATATTGTTGTGGTAGGTTGTGGGAGTGTGTCCTACGGGAAGATTATATAAGTGTGGCATGTGATCACTTGATTGATTAAAGATGTAAACCAAGTATGAAGTTTGTGATGGTGTCATTAAATTGAAGATTCATGCTTGGAGGGCACTTGGCTTATTGGGTTGTGAACTGGGAGGATTACTCCGATTATGATGGTTGTTCTTGTGTGTTATGAGAAAAATGGGAGTTATTATGGACCTTTAAAAGGTAATCAGACTAGTTCAGTGTGATCAGAATCAGCTTGCAGTCGGTGGATAGATTTAATGTGAATAATGGCTCTATATCAGGCCAGATGTGTGCATTTTAGTAACGCGGTCCTCATGGAGGAGTAATTAGGTTGATGTTTCGTTGTCAGATATTTCGCGTAGTAATGCATTGCGCCGTGTGAGCTGTGAGACGGCTTGATAAATTGCTATGTGTTGAGAATCCGCGTAGGAATGACGTTATATGAGCATCTTGGCTCTTGAAATTCAGACTGTACATCGCACCTCAGTTGTGCTTGAGTTTTGTATCTTATAACGCTATATGTCCCTCAGAGATATTATTATGCACTTAGCATGCTTACGACCGATACTCGGTATTTTGTTGTACTGAGCAAATTTGGCTCGATGTGCATCTCCTTATGTGAGATCTATGTGTGGATCGGGTGGCACGCCGCCATGGGTATGTTATCTGGATCGGTTTGCACGCCACAACAGTGTGATGTTGAATATAGTTTTCTATATGCTATTTTGTATGCCTTGCTTCTTGTTTTCTAAGGAAAGTTTGTATTAGTGTGTGGGATTGGTAATTCCTTCCAGAGTTTGTTTTCTTTTTTTGTATCGCGTTCGAATTGGTAGCCTATTGGCATATTAGGGCATCATATGCGGCTTTCGATTATGTCTGGGGTGGCCTGAGCAATTCGTAATGGGTGAGACAAGATCATTGAATTCGAGATCAGTGCAATCTGAGTATATGAAGTAAATTAAGGGGATAAGACCATTTTTGGTTCATAATGAGGTGATATTTCTTGCCAGAAGTATAGACCCAATGAATTGTTGATTCGGCGGTATTATGAATTTATACAGATCTCATCCGTCGTATCGGTATTGTATGAATTTGAATAAGACCTATGTATGTCATGCAGAGCATGGGATGTGTAATGATTTTTCTTCTAGATGGGATCAATGGAAGTTCTGGACTAGTTGAGTACGTAAACGTTCATGGTTCGGAAATGAGGTGAAGTCCTCATGTTACCTTAGGATGGTATGGTATATGCGATATGTTGTGAAGGGTTGAGATTTGCATGTGTAAGGTTACAGTTCAGTTCTGAATGGAAATTCATAACATTCTTAGGCGGTACGGGCAGCTTTAGGTGATTAGAGAAATGAGCTTCAGATGATTAGGGTGAATGATCTTCAGATGATTAAGGAAATGGTATTGCTAATTGGAAGTGATTTGATGAGAGTATATGTCTCAGAAAAAGGTAATGTGATTAAATTGATGACACTTTAATAGTATTGCAGCACTTTAAGGCTGGATCGACTGTTGATATTCGAGTTGTTTGTATGGCACATGGAAATTTTAGAGTATTTATCGTGGAATGATTGGGTATCAAAGGTGTGCATGTATTTGCACGGTGGAAACTGGAATCAGGTATGATGATTTGTGTGCCATATGGAGTTGGAGACTGGGAGTTCTCATGTACAGGCTAGGTTGTGGTGGTGGATCGTGTGTATTCGGCACCGTTTAGTGGCAATCGGGATTCATAGGCTCGAGTGGATCTTTGTTTGCTGGTATGTCAGATTTTGGATGTGATGTCGGAATTCAAACTGGTTGTCTTAGTATTGAGTGATTCTGAACTATTGCGCTACGGGCAATACCGAAAATGCCACGGGTTGAGTGATGAAGTGCATTGGATTATGTTCTAGTATAGTGGTTTATATTTCAAAGGACCAGCAGACGGTTGGGAAGGATTTCTTTCTTAATTGGGCATTCTTGATGGATGTTAGTGCAAAGGTTGCTATCATTAATTCAGTTCCGGTGTTGGGGGACTTTTCATATGAGTTTCATATGGCTAGGCATGTCGTCGGGCAAGGTTGTTGATTTCGGTATTAATTTGGTGCCGGGTGCCGGGTCGTCTGGCTCCAATAGGAGTTGTAGTAGTGGAAGTCGAGCAGGATGAGTAATTGGGTGTTGTTCGGTGGATAACGTACCGGTTATGTTCTATCAGGTTTGCGTGGTGTGTGTTATTTGTTTCACCATGGGTGTAATGATTTGCTTTGGCTCCAGACATCAATTGAGCATAGTTGTCGATTTCAAGCATAGTGACTTGAGGTGTTTCCTGTGGAGTAGTATTTGGATAGGAACGCGCGTTGCAGCAAAGCTATGTGGAAACATGACATTGCGGGTCAAATTTGTGTGTCCTATTTCTATGATGTGAGACAGGGTCTCAGCCTTGTGTTGTGGCAGTACTGGTGAGTTTTAGGTACAGCTCTCTCAGTTGAGTCATTTTCATGATTTGAGTATGTTCGGACCGTTTCTTATTGGTGCACGTATTATGCAAGTTGTGGCTTAGGCATGTATTGATGTGTCATGTCACCTGAGTAGTGTGTTTGATCAGAAGAGATCGTTCAAATCATTAATGAATGCGAACGGATTCGATTTCAATATATGTGATGGGTAAATATTGAGGTTCAGTTCAAAATTTGCTATGGTAATTACCATGAGAGAAATGACTTCATGAATGGTTGACATAGGAAATGGTTATGATTTATTGCGTGTTTCCTTTATCATTGGCAGTATGTGAAAGTGTTGGAATGAGGCTTTAGTTGTTAAGAGGTTTCCTATTGATATTCGATTATTATGTGCAACTACTATGAATAAAAATTATCGTTTTGAGTGTTTGAGTTATGTGGTATATCAGATAATTGCACCTGATGTTTCAGGTATGGGTTATTACAGCTGGTTCGGGCTTATTCTGAGTATGGATGTGAAGTTCTAATCTTGTGTATGATTTCGGAAGGTGCAGTGTGGTTCTATGGTCTATGGACTAGATGGATTGTGAAATTTCAGCTATATTATGGTATCGGACCTATGCGAGATAGGGTAGTGTGGGATCACCCTCGGGTATATTCTTGGTAAAGTCGTTCAGCTATTGGTTGGCTTCTAGGACAACTCTGGTACGCTCGATGATGAGCGTTTGTTTAAGTTGGGGAGGATGTGACGACCCGACCCGTCGTCTCGTGAGTTACCGCCCCGTTTTCCCCCATTTCTTATTTCTTTATGCTTCATTATCAGTGTTGGGTGTGAACGAGTTGATTCGGAAAGGTTTTGAAAGGAATTGAGACACTTAGTCTCTTTTAAGAAGACTTAAGTTGAAAAAGTCAACCGGACATTAACTTATGAGTTAGAGGGCTCGGATGTGAATTCCAATGGTTCGATTAGCTCCGGGAGTTGATTTGTGACTTAGGAGTATGATCGGAAGTAATTTTGGAGGTCCGGTGTAGAATTAGGCTTGAATTGGCGAAGTTAGTATTTTGGCGAATTCCGGTTGATAGGTGAGATTTTGATCTGAGGGTCGGAATGGAATTCCGAGAGTTGCTGTAGCTTCGTTATGTCATTTGTGATGTGTGTGCAAAATTTCAGGTCATTCGGACATGGTTTGGTTGGGTTTTTGATCGAATGCGTGTTTTGGAAGTTTTAAAAGAACTTAGGCTTGAATTCGATGTAATTCGATGATTTTTGTGTTAGTTGAGGTGTTTTGATGATTGGAGCAAGTTTGGATGATGTTTTAAGACATGTTGGCATACATGGTTAGAGTTCCGAGGGGCTCGGGTGAGTTTCAGAATGGTTTCGGGCCATTTTTAGGCCAATTTAACTTGCTGGATTTTTTACAGCAAGGTTCGAAAATTTTGATGCGAGAAGCATAATATGGAAGCTTATATCTCGTAATCTATAAGGAATCGGAAAATGTATAAAACATTAAAGTTGTAGCCCTTGTATTCTAGTTTCCCAAAATATAAACCATTTGTCATTTGGATATTTGTACAGAAAGTTATAATCGATTGAATAAGGGATAGTAAAGCTGTTTTGAAATTTTCCAGAAATTTCTGATGCGGGGAGGCTAATGTGGAAGCTTATATCTCGAAATATATATGGAATCGGAAAATGTATAAAACATGAAAGTTGTAGCCCTTGTATTCTAGTGTCCAGAAATTTAAACCATTTGTCATTCGGACATTTGTACAGAAAGTTAGGATCGATTGAATATAGATGGTAAAGCTGTCTCTGATGGACTTTTAGTGACGACTTTTAGTGACGAAACTGGACTTTTAGTGACGGGCGGACAGAAACTTAAGGACCAAAAATGCTGATTTCTTCATTTTCGTTTCGGGATTTTTGGAGCTCGGTTCTTGGGCGATTTTGAGGTGTTCTTCACGATTTCAACTCAAGTAAGTGTTCTATACTCGAAAGTGTTTATATTACATAAATCCATGATTATTTCATCGTTTAATTCGGATTTAAATGGAAGAAATCAAGATTTTTGCAAAATCTTCCAAAAATGAAAATTTAAGATTTGGAGGTCGAGTTGTTGTCGGAATTTTATAATTTTGGTATGGTTGAACTCGTATCGGAATGGGTTGTCTGATTTTATAAGTTTCACCGGATTCCGAGACGCGGGCCCCACGGGCGAATTTTGAGTGCAATTTCGGATTTTTAATGGAAAGTGTAGAATTCCATATGGAATTAATTCCTATAATTTTTATTGATTGAATCGAATTATTGTGGCTAGATTCGAGGCATTCGGAGGTCGATTTGAGAGGAAAAGGCATTGTGGAGTAGTATTTTGCTCGGGTTTTTGCTAATTTCGAGAATTTTGGTATTTTTTCGATTGTTTTGATTGGGCTTTGTTCCCTTATCATATTATGACATATTCGTTCTGATTTTGGATAGATTCGACGCACGTTGAGGCTAATTCGAGGGGCAGAGGCGTCGCGAGCTAAAGAAGTAGCCGGTTCGAGGTGATTAATTGATGTAAATGATGTCCTGAGGGTTTGAAACCCCGGTTCACATCGTAACGCTATATTGAGGTAACTTGCACGCCGAATAACGGGCGTGGGGTAGAGCACCGTTGGGGATTGTGACTTGGTCCGTCCCGAGAGATGTTTTTACCGTGTTTTCTACTTGAACTAAATTGAGAATCATCCTTACTTGGATATAATTGTTACATTTGGGCTTCTTGCCAATTATTTGAATCCTTCAGGGATTGATATCACTTCTTTCGCATATTTTGCATATCATTTGACCTCGGTCCAAGGTTTTAAATACTGTTTTGCAAACTCAACCATCTTTCTAAGATTTGAAAACTTAAATGATATTTCTAAATGATATTTCGGGTTGAGAACTACTGTTTTACAAATGCCCAAGGGGCTTATGATGATTTCTGGACTGAGTCTGGATCGGGCTGCGCGCCGCAACAATGTTATATTGATATTGAGGCTGAGAGCCTGGTTGATTACATTGATATTGAGGCCGAGAGCCTGGGTGATTATACTGAGATTGATATGAGGCCGAGGGCCTAGATTTGATGCCACAAGATGGCTTGATATTGCGCTTGGGCTGTAGGAGCCCCTCCGGAGTCTGCACACACCCCTAGTGAGCGCCGTCGACGATAAATAAATGGATGGCTCGGGTTGCACGCCGCAGTGGGTACTAGAGTGTACCTTCATATGCATTGCATTGCACTCATACATATGTTTTTATCGGTTATACCTGTCTCAGTATTTGGTACTCTGATTTAATTGATTTGTTACTTCACTATTTGTTGTTCTAAACTGCCAGTTATAGTTTACTTTGTATTTTTCCATGATTTCTTATTCTCAGCCTTTATTTATGTTTATTACTCACTGGGTTGGAGTACTCACATTACTCCCTGCACCTTGCGTGTAGATCCAGGTACACCACAGGCTAAGTGAGGAATTGTTTAGCTGAGCAGGCAGTATCTGGGAGTATTGAGGTAGCTGCATGGCGTTTGCAGCCTTGATCTCTCCCCTCTATCTCTATCTTTTATTCCGTATTTTTCCTAGACAGACTTGTAGTAGGTGGATATTCTGTATTAGAGGCTCATATTTGTGACACCGGATTCTATTGGGCTATGGTGTGGTATTTTAGTTGAATTTCCGCAGATATTATTATTAATTATACACTTGAAAGTGATGACGTAGTAAATTCTCTGTGATATTTATCTATAATCTGAATAAAAATTTGGGATAATGTTGTTGAATGGTCGGGCTTGCCTAGAAGTGTGTTGGGCGCCTTCATGATCGGGGTTGGAGTCGTAACAGTTATGATACCACATGTTGATTCAGCCAGCCAGTTGGTTCGCTCGGTCACATGTAGTCAGGCACCGAGTATCGTGTTATGTCCAGGCCCAGGTTCGGGGCGTGACATAGATAATCTTCTACCGGGGGTAATGTTTATCCTTAACGGAGTATCGAAAGGATAAGCTTATTATACCTGATATAGATAATCTTTTACCGGGGGTAATGTTTATCCATAACCAGGTACCGAAGTGATAAGCTTTTTCAGGAGGCTTATTTCCAATAGAGTACTAAATAGGTAAACATATTTACGGCGGTGTCCCATATGGATAAGCTTCTCCAGGAAGTTTATTTACAACGGAGTACTAAATAAACATCTATAATATAATATATTTATAACAGAAAGACTTTTAAAATTTTATTCAATTATTTATTAGAAAAGGATAATTTTGAAAATAAATCATTAATACCTCAATTACGTTTTAAATAAATTACTTATTTTGGACCTGTTGAAGAGTGAGAGTTGTTAGTTAAGAAGTTAGTACTTAGTTAGTTAGTAGTGACAGCTGTTAAGTTAAAGAAGCCGTTAGTGTTTAGTTGTATATATTAGCCATACATTGCATTTGTAGCTGAATTAATTCAATGAGAAAGCAGATGTCACGACCCGGATTTTCCATCATCGGGAGTCGTGATGGCACCTATTAGTGAAAGCTAGGCAAGCCAATTATTCCAATTATTTAACCCTTTTCATTTTTAATCCCTTAACAATTGTGAGTTAACATTTTATAAACAACAGAAATAAAAAAGCGAAAGAATGAAATGTAACAATTTAAAATAATACCGATACAAATACATAAATATAAGCTACCCAGAACTGGTGTCACAATCTCACAGACAATCTAAGAATACTACAAATAGGGTCTGAATAAAATAGATACATGTTTGTCTCTGAAATAGTAAAGAACAGAAGAAAAACTAGATAGGAAGGGGACGCCAAGGCCTACGGACGCCTGTAGGACTACCTCGGGTCGCCTGATGGACTGAAGGCAGCAACCTCACTGTGATCCAGAAGTTGTAATACCGGGATCTGCCCACACTGCAAAATGTAGTATCAGCACAACCGACCTCATTTGCTAGTAAGTGCCTAACCTAACCTCGGCGAAGTAGTGACGAGGCCAGGACAAGACTACCAAATAAACTTGTGCAGTTATATCATATACAGCAAGTAATATCGACAGAAACTAGCAGTTAAAGATGGTAAGGGGAAACATGTTGCAGGGAATATCATGTACAAACTAAATTTCAGTAAATAAGTGAAAGGAACACGAAAATTCAACTATAAACAAGAATAAGGTAATCAATGACAAGTGCACAACATCACACTTCATGCTTTTACTCTCGTCCTCACCATAAGAATCAATATAATCGGCATGGCATCACCCTTCGTGTTTTTACCTCACATAATCATGACACGGAACTATCCTTCGTGCAATATCACTCATATTAGGGCACGGCATTTTACATCGTGCGGCACGGCATTACCCTTCGTGCATTAACACTCTCAAAATCATGCACGGCATCACCCTTCGTGCTTTACACTCTTCCTCACCCAAGCAACAATCACAAACCAATTTTGGGCAAGGGAGTCAATAATATCACAATAAAATCCTGGCAAGGAAACAATAGCATAACAACAATATCCCGGCAAGGGAAACAATATCATGAGTGATAACATCCCGGTAAGGGAGATAATATCAAAATCAATAACATCCTGGCAAGGGAGACAATATCATAAACCTCTTCTCTTTTCCACAATTACTTCACAACTCAATTCTCAACTTGAGCCAACGCTCTACGATGTTCAATTACCAATAATATTTCCACAAGCCTTGTTCAACAATAGAAATTATCATATAAAGCATGAACAATACGAAACGGTGTCACACTAATCATAGTATAAGACTCACAGGCATGCTTGACACCGACGTATAGATACTCGTCACCATACCTATACGTCGTAATCAACAATTAACATATAGCAAATAAGACACAACTTCTAACCACTCAAGCTAAGGTTAGACCAAACACTTACCTCAATGCCACGAACACAATTCAAGCCTCAACTACTGTTTTACCTCTTGTTTCCACAACCAATTCGCTAGTATCTAGCCACAATTTACTTAACGATATCAATAAATGCTAAATGAATCAATTCTAATGCATGAAAATAGGTTTTCTAATGTTTTCCCCCAAAAAGTCAAAAATCGACCCCGGGCCAACATGGTTAAAACCCGAGGGTCGAACCAAAACCCGATTACTCATTCACCTACGAACTCAAATATATAATTTATTTTGAAATCGGACCTCAAATCGAGGTCCAAATCCCCTTTTCTTTAGAAAATCGCCCAAGAGAGCTTAGGGTTTGAGGGAGTTTGAAAAATGAAGAAAATTTCGTTTAATTTTGATTATACACATGCGTAGATATCGTATTTGCGATGTCATGTTCGCAAATGCGAACTCGCAATTGCGGTAAAAGCTTCGCAATTGCAAAGGAAGGCCTGCCTCTGCTTTCTTCACAAATGCGAACAACTGTTCGCAGTTGCGGTGCCTGCTAAGGTCGCATTTGCGACATGAGCCTCGCAAATGCGAAGGTCCCCCTGTCCCAGTCCATCATCGCAATTGTGATGTTTTTTCGTAAATGCGAGCTTGCATTTGCGAGCCAGGCTTCACAATTGCGAATCCTACATACCTGCAACATAACAGCAGTTTTTCTAAGTCCAATTTCACTCTGTGGCCTATCCAAAACTCACCCGAGCCCTCGGTGCTCCAAACCAAACATGCACGCATGTTTAAAAATATCATATGGACTTGCTCGTGTGATCAAATTATCAAAATAACATCACTAACTATTAATTAAACTTCAAATTCATGAAATCACTCAAGAACATCAAAATTTTCAATTTCTCAAATAAAGGTCCGATTTATACTAAACGAACTCTGATTCTTACCAAACTTCACATATTCAACTTAATTATTATATAAGACTTGTACCGGGCTTCGAAACCAAAATACGGGCCCTATACCATCAATTTCAAACCTCTTTTCATTTTCAAAAACTCTTATAATTTCAGTTAAACAATTTCTTTCAAAAATTCATTTCTCGGGCTTGGGACCTTGAAATTCGATTATGGTCATATGTCCAAGTCCCAAATTTTACTACGGACCCTAAGAGACCGTCGGATCACGGGTCCGGGTCCGTTTACCAAGAATGTTGACCAAAGTCAACTTTATTTTATTTTTAAAGCCAATTTCCTTATTTTACTTAGTTTTCACATAAAAGCTTTCCGGAAACGTGTCTGGACTGTGCACGTAAATTTAGGTGAGACAGAAAGAGGTTTTTAAGGCCCCGAAACATAGAATTTGGTCATCACAGCAACTATTTTCTCTTGCTCATTTTTCTTTCTGTTTTTCATCATCTTCTTCCTTTGATCAATGAGTGCTTGATCCAGATTTGATCATGGTATCAGAGCTTGTGATATAGATCTGAGCTTTGTTTCTGCTTCCTCACTCTGGATTCAAGTGTCTTTGTTGAGTTTGTTGTTCAGTTGTTCTCAATTCCTCAATTCTAGGGTTGAGCGATTGAATTTATTGATTCCTATTTTCTTTCTTATTCGAGCTTCAAAATTCTTCATCAATGGAAGTAAGAGACAGTAGCTCTGTCTTGAATACAGGCATTTGATTGGATACCAGCTCTGCACCAGCAATTGATCGAGTCACCGCACCAATTCCAATAGTGGACCAATATCGGCTACTATTTCTATAACCTTGTGACACTCCAGATAGCTCTTTAATCTTGATCAAACTCATTGGTTCTGAAAACTATGCTCTATGGAGTAGCTCTATGTGAATGATTTTACCCGAAGAAAAAAAATTAGGATTCATTGATGGTAGATATCCTAAGTCAAAATTTGATTCATCACTACATGACTTGTGGGAGAAATGTAATACAATAGCACTCTAATTGATAATGAATTCTATTAGTAATGAACTGCTAAGTGGAATGGTTTATGCTAGGAGTGCTCTTTTGGACAGACCTTAAGGAGAGTTTTGACAAGGTAAATGGAGCTAGAATTTTGTTCCTACATAGACAGATAGCCAGCTCGTCTCAAGGAATCTCCTCTGTGTCCAGCTATTTCTTAAAATTGAAGGAGCTTTGGGAAGAATTTGATGCCTTAATGCCTTGTCATTGGGTGTGGTTGTGAGGAGTCGAAAAAATATGATGAATCTCATAGAATTTTGCAGTTTCTCATGGGACTAAATGAGTCATATGTCCAGTCCAGTATTCAGATTATGATGATGTTCCCCACTCCTACTATAATCAAAGCCTATGCTATGATCATCTAGAGTAGAGTAGACAATCATTAGCAACCTCTACACATGTTGTTGACAATCAAGAGAACACAGCTTTGTTCAGCAGTGGCAACAGTGGAGCTTACAACTCTGGGAACATAACCTTGTTCACCAGCAAAGGAGGTCCTAACTCGATGAACAATTTCAGGACAAGAAAGAATACTCTGTATTGTGACTATTGTAACTTCGAAGGTCACACTAGAAATACTTGTTAAAAGCTTAATGGCTACCCACCAGACTTCAAGTCAAAAAAGAAGTACAACCCTGCAGGGAACTTTGCAAAAGAGAGTCAAGGTGTGCATGCTGGGAACAAATAAAGCTTCAAACCTTGGTCCAATAGGAGGAAACTTTGAAGGTACTACAGCTAACTTTGCAGGAAGCACCTCAACTGCTGAAGAGGCATATTATAGTCAGAATAAGAGTAACTCAGTGACACTACCTCACTTCACACCAGAACAATACTCACAGATTCTTCAGCTCCTAGGAAACAAAAGTGAAAGTAATGAAGTAGCTATAGCAGTAGGTATGGACAATGATGCTATAACTATTACTGATGTCACTGATGTGGCTGTTTAATTCACTAAATGGATAAAAGATTTAGGATCCTCTAATCATATGGTTAGAAGTATGAATTCATTGACTGACTCTAAACCCTGTGATAAGTTTAGAGAAGGAAAAATGCTCCTACCTATTGGAAGTTTAGCTACTGTTAAGCACATAGGAACTGTTTATACCTTCCCAAGACAGATGATAACTAATGTCATGCATATCCCAGAGTTCAAGTACAACTTATTATCAATATCAAAGATAACAAAAGAGTTGAAGTGTGCATTCTGTTTCTTTCCTGATTTATGTATTTTTTAGGATCTATTCAGTGGTAAGGTGAAAGGGATTGGTAAGGATCACTTCTAGCAGTAGACTACAGTCTGTGGATAGTTCAGAAAAGGACATTTCAACATCACTTGCTATAAATACAATAAAGGAGATGGATGGTAGAATAAATGTAGCCTTGTGGCATAAGAGACTAGGCCATATGCCATTTAATGTTCTAAAGAAATTACTTATATTTTGGACTATTGACAATGCAAATTCTGATAAATATTGTACAATATGCACTTTGGCTAAACAAATAAAGCTACCATTTCCTTGAGTACTACTATTTCTACTAGTTGCTTTCATACAGTTCATGGTGATGTCTGGGGGACATATAGAGTACCTACTCATGATGGGAAAAGGTACTTTCTAACTCTGGTAGATGATCATTTTAGGTATATTTGAATTTTTCTCTTACATTCTATAGTTGAAGTCTTTTTTGCTCACAGAAATTTCCTTCTTATAGTTAAGAATGTATACTCCTCCACAGTAAAGTTTCTAAGAACTGACAATGGTTGTGAGTTGTTTTAACTCTCGGATGACAGACCTACGACAAAGTCTAGGCATAGTATATTAGAGCTCTTGCACCTACACTCCACAGCAAAATGAAGTTGCAGAAAGGAGGCACAGACACATTCTAAATGTAGCTAGAGCCTTGAGGTTTCAAGCAGAAATTCCACTTATATTTTGGGGTGAGTGTGTGCTCACAGCAGTATATCTTATTAACAGGCTGCCTAGCTTAGCCCTTAAAGACAAAACTAATATTCCTTTTGAAATGCTCCATGGTAAGCCTCCAGTTTAGATCATCTAAAGGTGTTTAGCTTCCTAGAGGAAGGAAGATAAATTCTCTCTTAGGGAAGTCCCTGCTGTATTTCTTGGCTACTCTATGACACAGAAGGTGTATAAGATGTACACTATTCACTCAAGGAGCTTCTTAGTCAGTAGAGATGTGGTGTTCAAGAAAGATGTTTTTTCTTTTCAATACCTGAACACTCTAGTTACTTCCTTGTTTCATGTACTAGACTTCTTTACTATTCCTACTTCAGAGCACATGCCAGATATCCCTAATCCAGTTACACCTCCTACCATAGCAATCAATGAAGAAGTTACTGCCCCTTCAGACATGCTTGTCTCTTCTGATGAAAGTTCACCAGCTGCTTTTATGGATGCACTGCCCAGTGGAACAGTGCATAATGCTCCCACATAGCCTGAATCAGACATAGGCAGAAAGTCAGTCAGAGTTAGCAAGCCACCTCATTGGCGGAAAGACTATGTTACTCAAGGCAAAGGGAATGCCAATTGTTGCTACCCTATATCCAACTATATAAGCTATGATCATATTTTTGCTTCATTCAGTATTGCACTAGCTGCTTACTCCTCTATTGAGGAGCCTAAAACCTATCTTGAAGCACTCAAAATCTCAACTAGATTGTAGCTATGAAATTTGAGATTGCAGCTTTATAGGAAAATAAGACATGGGGTATTGTTGATATACCTACTCGCAAGGTTCTCATTGGCTATAAATGGGTGTTCAAGGTCAAGTACACAGCCTCAGGAGTAGTAAAGAGATACAAAGATAGACTTGTAGATAAGGGGTACAGCCAACAAGAAGGCCTAGATTACACTGAAACTTTTTCGCCTGTGGCAAAAATGGTGATTGTTAGGTCTGTGGTTGTTGTTGTTGCTGCTAAGCACTGGTCTATATTTCAAATGGATGTACACAATGCATTTCTACAAGGAGATCCTCTAGAGGAAGTGTACATGCATATTCCTGATGGCTTTTTAAGCCAAGGAGAGTGTCATAGAGTCTGCAACCTACATAAGTCTCTATATGGACTTAAGCATACTCCAAGACAATGGAATAAGAAGTTGACTGATACACTACTACAACTAGGCTTTACTCAAAGCCATTTTGACTATTCCATGTTCACAAAGCACATACATAATGAGTTGGTTGTAGTGTTAATCTATATAGATGACCTCCTTGTGACTGGAAGCTATAATGAGTTAATATTGAAGACAAGAAATGACCTGAAGCTAAAGTTTAAAATGAAGGACTTGGGAGAGCTTAAGTTTTTCCTTGAATAGAATTTGCTAGGTCAGACAAAGGGATTTTCATGAGTCAAAGAAAGAATGTCCTAGAACTACTTGTAGAAATGGGACTTGGAGGTGCTAAGCCTACTGGTGCACCACTGGAAACTAATGTGAAGTTGACCTCTGTTGAGTATGATTCATTTGTCAATGAATGAAAACACTAAGGACAAGTTATTCGCTGATGCAGGTTCCTATCAAAGTCTTGTTGGTAGACTACTATATTTGACAATGAACAGAGTTAATATTGCCTTTGTAATGCAAGTGCTTTCAGTTTATGCATAAGTCCAAGCAGTCACACATGAAATCTGCTTTAAGAGTAGATATATTAAAGCTGCACCTGAACTTGGCCTGCTAATGCCAGCTGAAGAATCAGACAAACTACAAGCTTTCTCTGACTCAGACTGGGAAGGATGCCTACAAACTAGAAGGTATGCCAATGGCTACCTAGTGAAGTTTGGCAATGCTCTAGTACCCTGGAAATCTAAGAAGCAAGACATTGTTGCTAGAAGTTCAGCTGAAGCAGAGTTTAGAAGCAAGCCTTCAATTGTTGCAGAACTAACCTGACTGATTGGGTTGTACAAGGAGCTAGGAGTAACTATTCAATGGCCTATAGATCTTTACTGTGACATCAAAGATGTCATTCAGATAGCAGCAAATCCTATATTCCGTGAAAGGACAAAATATATTGACATTGATTGTCACTTTGTCTGGGAGAAAATAGTTCAAGGAATGATCAAGACACATCATGTGCCTGCAGCATGACTATCTTGTATCCAAGCTGGGGTTGAAGAACATATTTCAACCATCAGCTTGAGGGAGGGTATTGAAGAGTGAGAGTTGTTAGTTAGGAAGTTAGTAGTTAGTTAATTAGTAGTGACAGTCTGACAGATGTACACAACTGTTAAGTTAAAGAAGCAGTTAGCAGTTAGTTGTATATATTAGCTATTCATTGCATTTGTAGCTTAATTCATTCAATGAGAAAGCAGCTCGTTTCTCCCGCTCATTTTTCTCTCTGTTCTTCATCATCTCCTTCCTTTGATCAATGAGTGCTTGATCCAGATTTGATCAGGACCAAATTAAAAAGAGTAGAAAGTTATTTATATAGGACGATGTGGAGAATATTTCAAGCAAACAATCAACAAAGGTTTCAATTCCAAATTAGTTGATGTTACTGTATGATTTCTCTAGATATATGTACTTCATATTCTGACTGGGACAGCAAAAGGAAATCAATCATGTGGTAATGAATTGTAAAATAGCATACCAAAAAATACCAGATACGTGACTTTCTCATTACATCTTTACGGCTATTCCTTTGCTATATGTTGGTTAAGTTCCTATTTAAGAAAAAAATATAAACATGAAAATTTTGTTGATAGCCAATTTTAGTGTAAGGAAACGACCGTCGAAAAGGAATGGGGGACAGGTTATGTAGGCGAGGTTTCAGCTTCGTTAGGAGGTGAAATATTGCCAACTTTAACGGCAGGTGAGTTAGCAATAAAAAGGAGAGAGGAGGCAGCAAGTTGTAAGGAGATTGTGCTCATGGAACCTTTTTCTTTTCTGAAACTAGTAAACTCGCAGCCGCTATCCTTCGCTGGGTAAACTCCGCTCCTGTGCAATAGCTCGCCCTGTGCGACGAGCCCAACTGAAAAAGTATGCAGGGGTTCCGAACCTACATGCTCATGGAAACTTTATTATACAGTTTTACCTGTTTAATGGGGTTTGTTTTTAAACAACCATTGTACCAGTTACTGATGCATGATCAATTTGACAAGTTCCCAAACACTAGTCCTTTCAAACTCATATGAAGTAACATTGCAACATTAAACCGCAACTACAATATCGTTTTCAAGTGTAGGATAAGTTTTCCATCCTTTCCGCAGCAACGTCGGATCCGTCCTCATTTCTCTCCTGTTGCCCAATTTGGTGAAATAAGTTTACATTTTTCTAAAAATATACGAACGACATAGTCAGATCAATACAACTAAACTTATTTTGCAGAGATGGGGATACAGTCGAATTGAATCTTTTTTATCTTCAGCTCCAATCATTTAAAGGAATATTTATTTCCAAGTTCCAGTTTAATATACGATATGGTTAACAGGCTCACATTGGAACTTTTAGTTTCATACATATTCTTCTTTTTATATAGCTGAACTCTCAAGTCACAAAGTCATCCAATTCAAAACTGAAGGGGAATGATCACAAAGAGTATCAAAAGAAAAGCTGATTGAAAACAAGAAAGGCCTGAAACTTTCAAGTTGCCCTTTCCCCTCGCAGAAGAGGATGGATTACAGAAACCACGATGCCATTGAATGGACCAATATCCTCGCAAGTCGCAATATGTTTCTGCAACCATCCGGTGATACATTTCATTCACCAGACATACAGCAAAGGACCAATTTATATTAATAGCTGCTGCTGCAAACATACAGCAATTAAAAGTTGGTTCACGTGAAATGCCAACTATCCTATTAAATGTAGTGAACATCATCCTTAAGATTTACACTAACAATGAATTCTAGCGAAGTAAAGCAAAAGACTGAAGAATCTGTCATGTCTACAAGTCATGCAACCATCGAACAATAAACTGATGATATGGTGCAACAGAGAGGAAGATTTCACTGCCAAGATCCAGGAGAACCAATTCACATTTGAGTCTCATCACACTATAATTGGTGCAACACTTTATAGGGAACATGGCACTGAAGCAGGATCAAGCTCCCAGCAGCCTATTAAAACCCCTCCTTTTTCCCCAGTCAGCTGAAATGCAGGGATCTGATGAGAGAATCTCCCGAACTCATCTTTTTTTATTTCTAGAATAGCAGGATTCAATTTTTGTTTTCTTAGAGACCTGAAGACTGACTTGAAACCATTCACACGCGCCATGGATGAAACTTTTATCCGGTCTTTTGAATTCTCGATGACCTCCACTATCTCATACTCAAACTTGTCTGGATCCAAACTTGATTTTTTCCAGTTCTTGTACAGTGCCCAAATCTCTCCTTCTCTTGGATAGATTTCAAACCTATTTCTATTATTAGAGACTGTTTTCACCACGTGCGAGAAGCTACTGGGATCAAAGACTTGGCATTTTTCGTTCTGCACTTTGAATGTTCCGCAAACAGTCTGAGGAGCAGTTTTACGCCCTGCACTAGATTCAAGAAGGACTGCATGCAATTTGAATGGGGAAGGAACAATCTTCTTAATCTGAGCATAAGTCTTTGGCAATGTACTATTTTGACCATAAAGAGCCCATACCTGATCTACCTGAAACTTCTCCATAGATCTGTCCATCGTAAAATCACAAAAAACTTCTTCAAAACGTTTTTCATCTGATAAAGTTATTGGATTTTTGGAGCTTCCAGAGGAGTTGCCGAGACCAAAGCTCTTTGTGTGTGAATGCGACTCTTCATCAGCTTGACATGACAAATGACTTGGTATGCTGGGACTTGAATGACAGTTCTTTTTAACACAATTATCGTCAAAATCAGTGGAAGGATTGTCATCGGCAGAAAGAGAGCTCATTTTATTTTGCGTTTTCTCCGAGATGTTCACTCCTCTAGGAGATTTTCGAACCTTAGCAGACTCACCATCAGTAGCATTGATGCCTTTCAAGTCCCCGGACTTCAGAGATATCGTCGCATTCTCAGATGTCCTGGATTTGTCTCTAGTTCCAGGGGGAACAGCAAACAAAACTTCTTCTACAGGTTGAGAATTTGAAGTCCTGCTTTCTTCCTTAACTTTGCCAGGGTACCAAATATCGTCTGGATCAAGGGGTAGGGAAGCAGGATCAAGTTCAAACGATCCCGCTGGTACACCCTCTCGCTCAGTTCCAGTCATTTTGAAAGAGGGAACTCGATGAGAGAACTTGTAAAGTTCATTTGGCTTTACAAAGAATGTACCAGATAGAGTAATCCTTGTTCGCTGGAAAAGGCTAACAAAACCAGTCACTTTATCTAAGTAACCAACTTGGACACCAACATCCCCAACATAATCAGAAAGAATCTCCACAATTTCATACTTGTACTTCCTATGGTTCTTTGGATCGGAGCTCCAACAAATATCCCAATCCTTGAAAAGGGCCCACGTTTCCCCTTTCCTAGGATATACAGCGTACAGACCTCTCTTGCCCATTTCACACTGAACTTGATGAGAAAATGTAAGTCGATCAGAAGTGGAATCAGTACACCCACGTTTAAATTTCCCACAGCCAACAGGCAATTCTGCCCTGACCCAAGCTCTGCCTCCTTGATCTTCTGGATGAGCCTCGAGCCAACTGAAAATCACATTAAATTCAGGACTGGATACCTTCCTAATGTGGGCATAGAATCTTGGCATACCATCCTCCGTATCATAGCAAGCCCAGATTTGGTCAATTGCAAAGCAATTTTCTGCTTTGTGCTTGTCAAAATCACTGAATTCAGGATCAGGATAATCATACACCTGTGCAGGATTACTATCAGAAATGGCATCTGGTTCGGAATCAGAATCAACGAGAAGTTCAATATTTTTGGTACCCCCTGATGGCGGTCTGGAAGCCTGTCCATTAACAGTCCCAATTTTAAAATTGTTGGTTTGCACATCCCTTTCAGGACAGCCCAATCCATTTTGATTTAATCTTTCCACAGAATTACTGCATGGCCTAGTTGCACATGCATGTCTTTGATTATCACCACCAACATCTTCTTTCTGCTGAGGTTTACTATCTCCAGCTGACTGGTTAGACCGCACCTTCTTCAGATGGCTTGCCAAATCATTCTCATCATCACTTACACCTTCATTGTATGAAACATTCTGCCGACGCCGAGATGATCTCCTAGCGCCATAGGCATCAAGTCCAGTTCCTTGTCCAGCAGGTGGATTGTTTCCATTTTCAATCTCCACATCTTCTGTCTCGACACTGGTTGAAGTATCAGAGCTTTCACTCGATTCAACTGTCTGCTTCCGACCCCTTTTCCTACTTTTGCGATCCACCTTTGGCATTGCAGCTCCTCCTCTCATACCACCTGTTCGCTTTCCATCCTTCCGTTTGGTTCTCATATCCTCAAACACTGGAGCAGTCTTTCCTCTGCATATCTCTGGACCCTGTTGGGGTCCAGTTCGTGTAGGTGGAAACCCAGCACTTCCTGCAGTCATTTTCGAGGTTCCTTGGTTAGGAAGTTCTTTCTGCACAAAAGACTGGTTGAGATTAGATTTAAGGGGCACATCCTGAAATGCAGGCTGACTCCATTTGGGTCCAGGAGGGACACCTTGAGAACCTATATCAAATGCTATAAAAGGCTTCGAGCATTTCTGGCAGCGCAGAGCACTGTTCACATAATTACTATAATACTGGTATCTAACTTTGCAAGAGGGGCACTCTGTCCAGAACGTTTCCTGCACTGCAGATGAAGCTGGTTGTGTAGATTGACGGTGATTTAGATTATTGAACGGAGCATTGAAACCATTGTGAACATTGTTTTGCCTGACAAATGGATATCGATTAACCTGATGAGGTGGTTGCCTTGCTACGAAAGATTTGGATAGAACTTTACACTTATTATCGTATGAAGACCTTTTAACTGGGTCAGAGAGAACCATATTTGCTTCCACAATTAGCTTGAAAGCTGCCTCTGCACCAGGCAACTTATTCTTGTCAGGATGAAGCACGAGTGCAAGTCTCCGATATTGTTTCTTGATGGTCGCTTCATCAGAGAACTTATCAATTTGAAGAATCCCATACCAGTCCCTTTCTGATCCCACTATTTTGTTTTGAGATGAACAGTGAACATTACAGACAGCAAGTAACTGGGAAATGTTCTCCAGTTGAGGGTAAAGTCGTTCTGCTTTCACCGCAACCTTTTTAGCCCCTTCAAAGTCATTATTCAGCAATTTCTTCTCCGCAAGCTCTTTGGCCTTTAGGGCCTCGTCCTTGTTGCAGTCCATCGCAGATTGAACTTAATAAATTAGCTGGCCAAGTGATAAGTATAAGTTCCTAACTTGTCTTCTTCATCTCAACTCTATAAGAAGAAAAAAGGAAAGTAACATCAATATCGCCAAAAAAAAAAAAAAGTGCATACATATAAACAGAAATCAAAGTGGATATTGACAAAATAACATATACTTCCACAAAGCAAAACAAGAGTACTAAATGGTAAGAAGGAAATGCTGCATTTCTCAAGACAGACATAGAAAAACACATTTTTACTATTAATTATGTCGCATAGCAACAGCTCTAGATAAGGAACTTTACCTTCAGTTATAACTTATGTGCTTTTGGAGCAGCTATGAGCGAGATTAGTGGCAAATCAAAACCACAGAAAGACCGGAAGCTTATATCAAGATATCAAAATCTGCAACAAAGAATAGCTAATTTCAACTAATCTATGGAAAACGATTAAGTAAAATATAAATAAACAAAACACATAACAATAATGTCGCTAGGGGTGGCAAGCGGACAGGTCGGTCGGATATGAACGGGTCAAAACGGGTAATTTAAAACCCGGATAAATTATCCGACCCGACCCAACCCGTATTTGAGACGGATAAAAACGGGTTTATCCCGCGGTTATGGCTTCTTAAATATGATCAATTATGAGAAAATTCCTAGTATTCCAAACTTGAGGAACTCCAATTTGAGGCTTTACAAATGTAAAATTTAAATATATTAGTTATCCATTGGTTATCCATTTGGTTAACCATTTCCTAAGTGGATAATATGGTTCTTTATCCATATTTGACCCGTTTTTAAATGGTTCATTATCCAACCCGTTTTTTGATGGATAATATGGGTAGATAACTGTTTTGTTTTAACCATTTTGCCAACTCTAGATGTCGCATATGGATTTCTCAACTCAAATGGTATCTTAAAGTTTGGAGGTAAGTCTATTTCTAGAATCCTGACTTCTGAGCATATTTCTTAAACGTGACAGAGCAAAATATAAGGTATCAGACAGTGAGAGTAACACAAGCAGCTCAAATTTTACCAAAAAACGAACAAAGGGAAGCAATTAATAGAGACCCTTAGTTAGTCAAAGTATCAGGAACTGAGACAAATCCAGAATTCAAACACCAAAAAACAGATCAACAAATATCCTAAACCCTAAAACTTCAATTAAGAGAATCGGAGTTCATACTCTATTATTGATAGGGGGGAAAAAAAGGCGGCAAACACAATCCAAATACTTCAAACTTCTAAAGCCCATGTGACCCAAAACCCTGAATCACAATACAAATCGAGAAACAGTACACACACAGAAATATGCTTACCCGTATGAGCCACGCGCCTGGGATGAAAAGGAGTATAACCGAATTATGAATATGGAGAGAGAGAAAACCCCAGTTGATAATGATTTGACAGATAGACACAGAAGAGAGAGTTGGGGAGCCGCGGGAAAGAGAGTGAAAGTTCAGGGAAAGGGGGAAAGACCAAGACTTCTGAAATTTCAATCCCCCAAAAAAGGATTAAATAAGTTCTTCTTAATCTCCATATATGATGGAAAAAAATGTAGGGTGTTTCAATTTTGTTGGGCTGGGCCCATAAGTTTTTTTGCTTTCTATTTGGCCCATTTAGAAACTATGGGCTTTAAAAAGAAGTAAATTTTTACCTCCTATAGCAAAGGTTAACACCTTATTTATTTTAAATAAATATCATTTAAAAAAGTTATATTCTATAGATATCTTTTAAGGTTTATAGCAAAATATTTAATTTTGGTTACCTCTTAGCCCTAAGCCACTAAATACGTTAATCAGTTACACTATTTTCTTTCTTTCTCTAGTTTGATACATCTCATTCTCTTCCTCCATCCCATTAAAATTTCCGATCTCTTCCTCCTTCCATCGGATTTGTGCAAAGAACACAACAAACCCACGAACCTTTCTCAGAGAAAAATTGTAGTTTGTTTGCCAGAGAACAATTGTTTCGTCTTCCATAAAACTAAATACCACAATTGTACATGTTTTCCATAAACAAACCAACACGGAAAAAGCAAGACTGTTTGCAATCTGAGCACTTTCAGCATTCAGAACTTTGTTTTGGGAATCTTCGAATATTCAAAAAAAAAATTATTCTTGAAGATTGCTATGTTCAAGATTCTCACCAATAACGGCAGCCGCCGACATTAAACTGATTCTTGAACAGCAGCCGCCGACATATAATCCGGTTGGTTTGTTCTTGAACAAAGACGATGGAGTTTGGGGCTGAGCAACTTGATTTTCTGTTAATATATTTTAATGTATTTTCATGTATTTCATTGTATTCATTGTCTTTTTTTTCATTGTAATTCAACGTGTCTCGTTGTATTCTATGTATTTTATTCTATTCATTATCTTTTTTCTCGTTGTATTTCAATGTATCCCGTTGTATTCTATGTATTTCATTGTATTCACTGTCTCGCTATATGCCATGAATATATTCATAAGTTTTTTTTAATTAATATAATTTATGTATTCAGATATATTATATAATTTCTCTAAAGATTGCTATGTTTTGGGGGTATTTTTCGGTTGAGAATCTTTTTTATAACTGAAAATGCAAAATTTGTGTGTTATAATTGAGTTTGTTGAGTTATATGAGGAGTCTCTTATGTTAATTGATTCACTTTCCATTTTAAAAATAGTGTAATCCCCTATTTCACGCCGTGAATACAGTCGAATACAATAATCTGTCGAGCTGTAATCCCATGTTTCACTCCATGAATACAGTCAAATACACTCGAATACAACAATTGGTTAGTTGGACTTCCCTGATTCACGCATATTTTTGTTATTGTATTCATGAATACAATAGCTTAGATACATCAAATACATCTTATAACTACATAAAAGGTATCTATAATCCGTAATATAGCAAATGGTATCTAAAAATGGCTAATTACTACTAAAAGATAGTGCTTTATAAAAAATTTCAATTTTTACTCCTATAGCAAAGGTTGATACATTATTTATTATAAATAAATACCCTTATAAAAAAATATCTCCTATAGCTACCTTTTAATTTTTATAGCAAAATATCTATTTATGGTCACTTCCTACCTTTAAGCCATTAAATACGCTGTGTATTATTTTTTTCTCCCTCTCTCTTCCTCTCTCCTCATTTCTCTTTCCTCTTTCTTCTCTTTTTCCCCCGATTTTTTTCTCCCCTGCTTTTAGAAACCCTAGCATTCTTTTTTTTTGCGCATAGATACGGGTTTCAACCCCAAACATTGGCACTACTGAACCGCGAACCCATTTCTGGATCTGCCGTTTTTCTATCTTATAAACATGTTGTTTTAGGCCATTTGCTTCTTTGCCTAAAAGAATTTATTTCAGACTTAAAGATTAGATAATTTTGAGTCTCTGGTTCCTTGGTTGCAAATTTACAAAGATTACATAAGCTTCTCCAACAACTGTCTTCATTTAATCGGCGAGGACGCCCCACATGGCAGCGGCCTGGATATCGGTAGATTGGGAACGAAATTTGGGGCTGAGGAACTTGAAGAGTCAGTTACCTTTTTTATTGTATTTCAATGTATCTCGCTTTATTTCATTGTATTCATTGTCCTTTTTTTTGTATTTTCAGTGTATCTCGTTGTATTCTATGTATTTCATTGTATTCATTGTCTTTTTTCATTGTATTTCAATATATCCCGTTGTATTCTATGTATTTCATTGTATTCACTATCTCTCTATATTCCATGAATGTGTTCATATGTTTTTTTTAATTAATATAATTTATGTATTCAGATGTATTATATAATTTCTCTGAAGATTGCTATATTTTTGGGGTGTTTTTCGGTTGAGAATCCTTTTTATAAATGAAAATACAAATTTGTGTGTTATAATTGAGTTTACTGAGTTATATTAGGAGTCTATTATGTTAATTGATTCACTTTCCGTTTAAAACAGTGTAATCCCCTGTTTCACGTCGTGAATACAGTCGACTACAATAATCTGTCCAGCTGTAATCTCATGTTTCACGCCATAAATACAGTCGAATACAAAAATCTGTCTAGCTGTAATTCCCTGTTTCATGCACGCCTAGAAATGTTACTGTATTCATGAATACAATAGCTTGAATACATCGAATACACTCTAAAAAATCTGAAAACATAGCTATAGGAAGTAATATAGTAAATGATAGCTACAACTAGCTAATAACCACTAAAACATAGTGGTTTCTGAAAGTTTCTCTAAAAAGAACAAGTTGAACCCGAGACATTTGGTTTTTAGTTTTGTATTATCAGGATTGTAAGTGATGAAAGGAGAACAGTGAGAATCGAACGTACATCTATTGTGTGGGAGATTCTCATTGTGTCACTTGTAAGATCGAGAACTTTTGATTTACTTTTTCACCATAAAATTTATGATTTTATTTACAATATCAACTAAAAAAACATAACACTCCTCCAATTACTTGATATTAGGATCATGGATGCATAATCCTGCCTATACATACTAGTAGAGAATGATAGGTCTTATTATATAGTAGCACCTTCGACAGAAGCGGATTTATGTGGAGGGGGTGGGGTACATGCACTTATGCTCCCCTCCCTAGGCTATGTATAAATAGCACCAATTTTAAAATTATCTATATAAACATATTGGTGACCACCATGCTCAATTGACTACCTTGGTGTATTGGTAAGTTAGTGCCCCTATGGCCACTAGATCAAGGGTTCGATTCCTTGTCCCTTAATCTTCTTTTAATTAAGTTTTTTTTTAAAGTTCCTTTTGGCCAAAAACATAGCCCACGTTTTTTTAGGGGAAAGTCCCTTTGGCCAAAAACATGGCCCACGCTTTTTAGGGGGCAATTTGGGTATACAATCAAATACCTAAAACCAAACTATACTATATGTCTCCCTCTCTCTCTCTCTTTCTTTCTCTCTCTCTCTATCTCTCTCTCTCTCTCTGTATCAGCTCTATGTGACTGGATTATTCAAGAAACTGAAAAAGCAGCAATTTCTTCTCCACGCTCCTTTAAAATTCTCAGGTATGTAACTTATCTCTCTCCTTGATCTGTATTTTAATTCACTCTCCAGTCTCTAGATTAAATAAGCATAAATGTGTCATATTAATTTAAACAAGAAACTGCATATATTGTTTTGTATATCTATAATAACACTTCTTCGTTTAAATTTAGTCAAAACAAATTAAGTTTTCAAACCAAACAATATATTTAATTGATGCTTAATTTTTGTGCAATAACTTCTTCATTTGTTGATGGACATGCTTTAATATGATTGATTTGAAGTTAACAATTTATTTGAATTAAGATAGATTAAATAGAAGTATGAATATTTAATTTTGTAGGAACGATCCATAAGATTAAAATGGATAGATTTCTCACCAAGCCGAAAAATGGTGAACCAAGTTCTAGTGATAGTTGGTCGTCTATGAGTTTACAAATCGCTCTGGAAGTTCAAAGGGAGAGAAATCCTTCTCTACTTTCAAATGTGGATAAAGTGCTTGATTTGAAATTTTTTGAACCAGATCCCAAAGAAAGAATGCCAATTTCGGATTATAGTCCTAATATTCGAGATGAAGTGAGGGGATATTATATAAACAAAGGGCCTTGTCAACCGATTGGTCATGCCTTTCCTAAAACTAATATTGGGAGTAAAATGCGCCAATTTAGTCCCACTTAGTTTAGGGGACCATATTCTTAATGGTTGGAGTATAGCATAAAAGGAGATGCGGCATTTTGTTTGTGTTGTAATTTGTTCAAGAATGAACTTTAAAGCCACGGAAATGCAGGGGATGTACTTACAAAAGATGGTTTTAGGGGTTGGAACAAAGTTGTGGAAAAATTTAAAGCACATGTTGGTGAAGTAAACAGTATTCATCATAAATGCTTCAATAGGATGCTAGATTTGAAAAATCAACATCAATCGATTCAATCTTCTTTTGATAAGCAAAGTGAAAAAGTAAAAGTGATTACCGGATGCACTTAAATGCCTCAATTGATGTGGAAAGGTTTCTTTTAATTTCGGTATTTCCATTTCGTGGATATGAAGCGTGACTGTCCATATCATCTTGATAGATTTGCAGCGGAAAATTGTTTGAGCCAAATTCAAGAATTTGGATTTGTTTTTATATTGCACTTGATGTTTAAGGTGTTGTTATTTACAAATGAATTGAACAAAGCTTTACAAAAGAAAGATCAAGATATTGTTAATGTTATGGGAATGCTTGACCTTGCAAAGAAAAGATTGCAAATGACGAGAGAAATTGAATGGAACTCTTTGTTGGATGAGGTATGCTCATTTTATAGTAAGCATGATATTTTAATTCCCAAAATGAATGAAGACTATACTATAGGAAAGTCGAAGCGTAAGAGGTCCAAAGTTTCATATTTACATCACTTTCGTGTGGAAGTGTTTTATACGATTATTGATTTGGAATTTCAAGAGCTTAATGATCGTTTTGATGTTGTGACTACTGACTTACTACTTGGTATGTCCAGTTTGAGTCTGGTTGATTCATTTGCTAATTTTGATAAGGACAGAATAATGAAGTTGGCAGAGTATTGTCCAAGTGAATTTGGTGATAACAAGCTTCGAGAAATTGGTTTCTAACTTGATAGTTTCATTGTCTATGCTCAAAAGTGTGATAACAGATTTCTTAACCTGAAGGAAATTAAGGATTTTGCTAGAGTTATGATAGAGACAAAACTAGATCTTACTTGGTCATTTATTTATTTGCTTGTGAAGTTGACTTTACTTATACATGTTGCTACCGCAAACGTGAAAAGAGCATTCTCATCAATGAAGTACATAAAAAATGATCTACGCAATAAGATGGATGATGATTTTCTAAATGATTGTTTAGTTTGCTATATAGAGCATAAGATATTTAAAACTGTAAGTAATGATACTATTATTGACCGTTTTCAAAGTATGAAAACTCGTTGAGGAAAATTGTAAAGTGAATGATATTTTTGTGAATATATTATTAATATAGTTTGCTTCTCAACTTGTTATCACCATAAATTTTATAAAATCAAACCAAATATTTATCTTAAAGATAATGGTGTACTCATTTTCTTAAAATCCTGGATACGCCTCTGAGCTTCGAAATTCCTTAGCAAATAGTGTGGATCTAATAGCTTTGTCCATATCATCATGCAGAAAGCTATTAATGTTTGCATGCATTGACAAGCATGATGTCCTTTCGTTATTTTCATTATCTAATTTGACAAATATGATAATTTATTTAGTAGTGAAAGAGCTCACAAATATAAGTTGATGATTAAAACTTAAAATAAATTATAAGGATAAATCAATCTTATTATATGGCACTTCCAAAGAGTCCTAATCATGTCGCCTTGTCATTGAACCTTTGAAATATTTCATGTTAGATGTTTTATACTTCAATACCATACAAGAGGGGGTGATTTATGTGGTGACTAATTTTTCACTTAAACTGATTATGGAAGGACCTGATTTTCTATGTGTTCCTTCTACTACTGTTGCAGAATAATAAATATAGAAAGTACAGAACACAAGTATTTTTATGTGAAAAACACCCGGCTCAAAAGGTGAAAAAATCACGACCTACTACTAAGTAGGATTTTCTCCAACACTTCACTAAATCACTGAGCCAAAACAGCATTTGCAAAACTTTTTGTAAACCTAAGAATTACCTCTAATCTCGTTGTAGCAACCAGCCTCTAACTGTTGCGACAACTTCAAGTTAACTCTAAGTTGAATATTCAAAGTACCTATTACAATTGCTTCTAGATAAAGCTGAAAGGTACAATATGAAAACACCTACAACAATTGAACTAGAAATAAAGAAAGACACATAAAACTCTTTATGGAGCTGGTTCTTCAATATGGTTCATGTAGCTTCAAGTTTGCAAACTTGAATCACACACGAACTGCTTGCAAGAAGCCTTACTATTTTCTCTCAATTCACATTTAACTTCTGCTTTTTTGTGCATTACCTGTAAAAGAGAACAATACTAATATTTATAGAGTTAGTAAATAGAGATTGACTAGAATTCTGATGCTACTATTCTTGGTGGAAGAGTTCTAGTTGATCTCAACCTCTAACTTCTTCCCTTTCTTAAACCGTGTTCTCTTTGAGTAAGGAGTCTTTCTCCTTATCCAATATGCAACTTTTTCGATCAGAAGATATCAAATATACCAAGTTAAGCTTATCTCTTTTGCGTTCATCCCACATGCTTGAATCTGCCTGTTTCTATGCACACAAGGGATGAGCCTAGTTCATGCCTGAGTTCCTTTGTCAGTCTTCAAAACCAACCTTTACTTGGCCAACAAATTCCCCCTTTTTGATGATGACAAACTCTGTGTTTTTCATACATTTAGGCCCTATTTAAACTTAGCTCAACATCAACACAATGTTAGAAACATTTTTTTCTTTTTATCATTTATCATCAAGGACTATGTGATTAGGTTATAAACATCACTATTCAAAGATAAACATCACTTGTTTAAAGCATAATATTTTCCCCTTTTGGCATCATCGAAAAGTTGCCTAAAAATATAAGATAGCCTGATTTTAAAGCTTGCTCATGGCCATTGGGACTACTTCAAATGCAATCATTGATTAATCATCATAGATCAAGCTAAGAATTTTAACCATCAAAGAAATATAAACAAATAGTTAGAGCAAAAGATAATGAATTTCATTGATGATTGATAAGATTCTACCACAAAGCATAAGAAGAAATAAAAATACTAAAAACATGAGCAAAAACAAACAAAAAATCCCGAACTGGGTCATTGGTTGATCTACACTAGGCTGGGAGGTTTAAGGTTGGGAAGAACTAGGTACTTGGTTTTTGACTTGGAGGAGTTTCAGCATGCATTGAAGAATGCCATCATTCTTCTCTTTTTCTCTTGTCAGCTCAGCTCTGGGAGCATCTCTCTTAGTCTCCACCTCAACCAACCTCTTATTCAGCCTTTCAATCTCAACATCCTTAGACCCACTTTCTTGCACCAAGGCTCTGACCTTGCTATTCACTGGTACCTTTTGGATGAGCCAGGTTCTTTAGGAGTGGCATTGACTTCATAATCGCAAGCAAGCAGAGTATTAACCCAAAAATGATCCTTGCTTGTACTAACCTCCCACTTCTTCATAGGTACCTTGAAATGTGCAAGCACAGTTGTGAGAATAAAGCCATAGGGAATGGTATGAGTCTTGAAGCCATTTATAACCCTATTAGTAGGTCCGCGAGGGTTTCCTCTTCAGATGAAACATGTTCATCTATATTTTTCTCAAATTGAACCAACCCCTCAGCAGCTTCGCCAGACCCACTTCCCCATGTTTTGCTCACACTCTCTTCTATTTTAGTAAATTTCTCTCCCCAAACAACCATTGCAATAGTTTCTTTTGTTAGACCAACAGGATTGGGTGAAGAATCAACCACTCTTTTACCCTTTTCCCTCACAGCACTCCTAGCAGCCTTGCTCTCTTTTTCTTTTCCCTTTTTTATTTTTACCACCAACTTCTCCAGATTCTGTAGTCTCAACACCTGCTATAGATCCTACCAGTACAAATCTATTCTCCAAATTTGCAGCAACTTTAGAAATTGTCTCAGGAGTAACTTTAGAATCAGAAGATACCTGTTCAGTTTTGGAAGAACTACTTTCTTTCCCCTTAGTAGCAGACTTAAATGAATCTTCAGATTTCTGGGATTCTTCTTCCCTACCTGCTTTCAATTGCTTGTTTATTTCCTTGATTTGCTATCCTTCAATGACAATTTTGCGAGCCATCTTCTTTACTCTACTTTTCTTAGAGATTGGTGTGGTTGAAGGAGTGGTAGAAGGTGTAGAAGTAGTTTCCTATGGTGGTGATGAAGGATTTTCAGAGGTGTTCGACATATCTGGGCTAGGGTATGGAAGAGAAGAGAATTAGATTGTGTTTGGAAGATGAAAGAAGAATGAGAGTTTTTGACAGCTTGAGAGAGATGAAGTAAGAAATACACTAAAATTGATCAATAAACAGAGGAATAATTAATGGGGTAACGATAGCTTTTCAGACTCTTAGAAGTCTAATCAGACAGAATTTCAGTTTTGAAGAGACGTTGGAGTGTATCCCTAGAATCTAGGTACTTCCATTCGGTTGGGACTCTTTTGAACGAAACTGGTTCACTTGTAACAGATAAGTCCAAAAGTAGTTTGGAATTAGGTAAGACTTTGCTCATGATCCAAATATAATTTTTTCAAATTATGCAGAGTGTAGAAAACATACATATTTATCTTGATGAACCAGGTTCTTCATTGTAAGTTCTCTTGTATAAGTCTAAATTTGCCAAAACAGAGAAAATATCATTAGAGATTAATGAGTCATTTTATCACATGACGCATGAGTACACCGTTGAAAGTATGAGACTGACCAAGATTTAATCTAATTATATACAAAATTTATAGACTTTCTAACCAATAATTTTTTTCTCAAATATATTTTCTTTATTTTTTTCGTTTAACTTTGAACTAATCCTTTTAGGTGATCTTAATCATCCCTAATTCCAACTTGTTCCTCTCAAAGTGATCTTTACATCAAGTTTGTTTCTGAAGACTCATTTTGTGCCAATTACTAATCTGTCCAAGGGTCTTGGTACCAGATGCCAAACTTGACTCCTTTCAAATTGGTTAAGTTCATCTTGCATTGCATTTACCCAGTCTGTATCCTGCAAAGCCTCAGCAATATTTTTAGGTTCAATAAGAGATAAGAAAGCATCAAAAGCACAAATATTCTTTAATAAAGATCTTGTTTTGATTCCAGAGGTTAAGTCAATGATTATATTCTCATGGGATGAGAACTTTGATACTTGTAAGATTTTACAACCAACTGGTTTCCCCTTGATGTTCTTTCAATGATTTGTTGTTGTGGAACAGGTTTATGGACAGGTTCCATCGAGGTTTGAGATTCAGTTCCTCTTTGTTCAATTTCCCCTGTCAGGTTGCCCTGAGTAGAAGAACATGTTTCATCAAGTGTTCCTTCTTCTGCAGCTTCAGTTTGGGCTGTGATTTCATTTAAATTCCTTACCAGCCCAATTGTTTCATCTTCATGTTCCTGTCTCTCAGAAAGAATGTTAGTTTTCACATGTACACTTTCTTCTATACACATAGTTCTTTTGTTATATATCTTATAAGCTTTACTATGTGAAGAATATCCCAAGAATACTCCCTCATCACTTCTGAGATCAAACTTACCTAGGGAATCTTTGTCATTATTATGCATTAAGCACTTGCATCCAAATGCCCTAAGATGGGATATATTTGGCTCTCACCCTTTAAGTAAATCATAGGGAGTCTTCTCAATAAGAGGTCTAGTCATGCACCTATTGATTATGTAGCATGCAGTATTTACAGCTTCTGCCCAGAAACTATAGGGCCAGTTTACTAGAAAGAATCATAGTCCTAGACATATCTTCAAGTGTCATATTCTTTCTTTCAACTACTCCATTTTGTTGTGGAGTCCTAGGAGTAGAGAAATTATGATTTATGCCATGCACATCACAAAATTCAGCAAACTTAGCATTTTCAAATTCAGTTCCATGATCAGACCTAATTGATGCAAGTTGATTACCTAGTTATTTCTGGGTTTTTCTAACAAAAAGGTAAACATGTCAAATGCTTCATTTTTAGATGTTAAAAATAATGTCCAGGTAAACCTAGAGTAATCATCAACAAGCACCATCACTTATCTTTTATCACTTCTGCTTAATGTTCTCATTCGACCACAGAGATCCATATGGACCAGTTCCATCGATCTGGTAGTGCTTACCACTTTTTGCTTTTGAAAGAGAATCCTACCTGCTTCCCCCTTGCACAAGTCTCACAAACTTTGTCTTCCTTGAACTTAATGTTAGGCAGTCCTATCACCAAATCCTTGGAGACTAGTTTGTTGAGTTGACTTAGACTGGCATGTCCAAGTCTTTTGTGCCAAAGGAGGGGATCATTATCCAACACACTTAAGCAAGTGAGTTTATTTTCTGAAAGTGTGGACAAATCTACAATGTAAATATTGTTTACTCTTTTTTCCTGCAAAACAATTTTGTTAGTGGTAAGATTTATCACAAAATATTTTGTTGAGGTGAATGCTACCAAGTTATCCCAATCACACAATTATGATACACTGATTAGGCTGTATTTTAGGCTATCTATCAAGTAGACATTCTCAATAGAGTGAGAATCAGGCTTATCTACCTTTCCAACCCCAGTGATCTCACCTTTCTTCTCATTTTCAAAGAAGACATTACCTCCTTTGAGGTCCTCAAGTGAAAGGAACTGGTTCTGCTTCCTGTCATATGCTTTGAGCAGCCATTATCCATGTACCATATTTGGTTTCTCCCCTTCACTTGGACCTACAAAAGGAAATTAAAGGTTAGTCTTAGGAACCCAAACAAGTTCGAGTCCCTTTCTATAGGCAAAACAGTGAATCAGATTCTTTTTAGCCCAACCTGGCAGCCTATTTTTTCCTTGAACAAATTCTTTATTCTTTTGACTAGCCTTTTCTTTTGCAATACATTCACTTTTATAGTGACCAATTTTACCACAGTGTATGCAAATTTTGTTCTCAAGAAGTGTGAGGTACTTGCTTTTGGGATCCCGCTTAGGTGTAGGGGTCCCATAGCCAAGTCCTCTCTTGTTGCTACTTTGGTGTTCATGTAGCCATGAAAATGCATCAGAGGACCTGTTCCATTTACAGGTTCTGTCTAGCTCATGCTTGAACTTGCTCAGATCCTCCTTTAGGACTCTTATCTGTTCATCTCTTTTGTACAACTCATCTTTCATTTTTCCTACATTTGCTTCTAAAGTGAGTTGTGTGTGATCAGCTTTCTTTTTACCAGTTCTTAATTTCAATTTTAGATTTTCAAATCTAACCTCTAGGACAATGGTGTCAAGCTTTCTTTAACTTAGCATTTTTACTTTCACTAGCCCTAAGTTCCAGATTTTTGCACTTAGCTTTCAAAATCACACACTCCTTAGACAACTGTTCCTTTTCATTCTTTAGATCCTCAGATTCATCAATAAAATACAGGAGTAACTCATATAGGTTTTCTTTAGACAAAAATTTAATCTTATCTTTGAGATGAATTATACTTACCTCAGATTCCTCATCGGATTCTCCAATTGCTATAAGTGCTTGTTCATCTCCATCTTCACCCTCTGATTCCTCATCTAAGCTTTCTCCCCATGCAGCAACCATAGCCTTTGTTGATCCTTTGTTCTTCTTGGGCTGAACATGTTTCTTCTTCCTGTTCCTTCGTTCAGCTCTTTCCATCTTACATTCAATTTCCCATTGAGGTTAGTTTTTGATGTGGTGATCAGTCTTGCCACACTTGTAACACCCCTCATTGGTTTCTTTTTCGGGAACCCTTGGTTTGTTGTAGCTTCCACTTCTTGAAGGACCCTTTTCTCTCATTAGGTACTTCTTGAAGTCCTTTGTGATCATGGTCATTTCATCCTCCTCTAGATCAGCAACTTTAGTGATTCTGAGTGCCATGCTTCTTTCCTTCTTGGGTGCATCCATCTTCATGGTTTGCCTTCTAAGTTCATAGGCCGTAAGATTTCCAATTAGCTCATCCAACTTAAGAGTGGCAATGTTCTTTGATTCATAAATAGTAGTGATTTTGCTTTCCTAAGAGACTGGCAGAACCCTTGTCAAAATCTTCTCAACTTTGTCTTCTTCAAGAATAACCCTTCCAAGAGACTCAAGTTCATTTGTCAGTGTGGTGAACCTTGTATACATCTCCTGGATGGTTTCCCCTTCCTTCATGGTAAAATTCTTATATTGAGAATACAGCAGTGTTCCTTTGGACCTCTTCACTTGAGGTGTTCCTTCATGAGCCACTTACAATGTGTCCCAAATTTTCTTAGTAGTGGTACATCTTTGAATTCTACTGTACTCGTCTGGACCAAGTCCACACACAAGTCATTTCTCGGCCTTAGCATTCTTTTCCCATTTCCTCAAGTCCACAGCATTGCAGTCAACTCTTATTTTTGGCACATCTACTCCTTCAACATTCTTCTTCATGGTAGCTAGGGGACCATCAATGACAATGTCTCATACCTCATAGTCTTCTTTGATGATGTGATCTCTTATCCTGTTTTTTTACTAAGAGTAGTACTGGCCATTAAAGAGTAGAGGCCCATCAGTGGATTGCCCTTCCCAGTTTTCAGGTGGTGCGCTCATCTTGATTTGTTCCTAAGGTGTTAGCCTCTTCAAGGATAATCTTCTCTGATACCAATTGATGTTTTATACTTCAATACCACACAAAAGGGGGGTGATTTGTGTGGTGACCAATTTTTCGCTTAAACTGATTATGGAAGGACCTGGTTCTTCTATGTGTTCCTTCTATTACTGTTGCGGAATAATAAATGTAGAAAGTAATGAACACAAGTATTTTTACGTGAAAAACACCCAGCTCAAAAGGTTAAAAAATTACGACCTACTACTCAGTAGGATTTTCTCCAACACTTCACTAAATCACTGAGTCAAAACAACATTTACAAAACTCTTTGTAAACCTAAGGATTACCTCTAATCACGTTGTAGCAACCATCCTCTAACTATTGCGACAACTTTAAGTTAACTCTAACTTGAATACTCAAAGTACCTATTACAATTGCTTCTAAATGAAGCTAAAAGGTACAATATGAAAACACCTACTACAATTGAACTAGAAATAAAGAAAGACACATAAAACTCTTTATGGAGCTGGTTCTTCGATCTGGTTCATGTAGCTTCAAGTTTGCACACTTGAATCACACACGAACTGCTTGCAAAAAGCCTTGCTATTTTTCTTTCAATTCATGTTTAACTTCTGTATTTTTGTGCATTACCTGTAAAAGAGAACAACACTGATATTTATAGAGTTAGTAAATAGAGATTGACTAGAATTCTGATGCTACTCTTCCTTGGTGGAAGAGTTCTAGCTGATCTCAACCTCTAACTCCTTCCCTTTCTTAAACCGTGTTCTCTTTGAGTAAGGAGTCTTTCTCCTTATCCAATATGCAACTTTTTCAATCAGGAGATATCAAATATACCAAGTTAAGCTTATCTCCTTCATATTCATCCCACATGCTCGAATCTGTATGTTTCTATGCACACAAGGGATGGACCTAGAAGGATGGAGGCCTGAGTTCCTTTGTCAGTATTCAAAACCAACATTTACTTGGGCCAACACATGTGTTATCATTTGTGATTCGATATTGAGTTTGTTAACCATGTGGATAATACTACAAGTAGTATTTGGTAATTCCAGACATAGTAAAAGAATAAAACGATTGTTCATATTAGAAGAGTTCATATTTGTACTCTAGTCGCTCTTTGTGAATTGGTATTTTGTGTAATTTTAAATTTTTACATTTTGGAAGACTTAAATGCTTGTCTTAGACTCGTAGGTGCTAATATGCTTATCTCTAGAGACATAACACTTGTTGTATTGAGCAAGAGACTTGTCTCTACACTCTATATAGAAGAGCAAGTTTATGATTATGGATTTTTAGAGGTATTTAGAATTTTATTATAGTTTTTTAGCGTGTGACCCTTTTTCATTGATTTCCTTTATCTAAAATACAAAATTATCCAACAATCATTAGGTGTTCTTAGCTGCAGAAAGAGTGCAACTCATATATATTAAGCTGGTTCTCAATCTAATACTAAGTGTAACGATACAATCTAAGTTAATGACTCAATATGATTAAAATTTAAGTCCCATATTAAGATACTAATTGTTTATTTGGGGAACCTTATTAGTTCAATTGATTGACTACCTAAATTTTTATGTTATTAATGAGGATTCGATTTCCCACCTTGTAATCTCCTCAGCCATTTCCTCCCCTATATATATGTAACATAAAATATGCAATCACCAAAAATAAATAGTTCAAATGATTATGTTTGCAACCATTAGAGGTGGGCAGATATACTTATCTAAAAGAGCCTCCACAATATTCTAGAATACAAAGTTAAAATTTATTTGATAATGTTCTGTGATCAAATTCAAATTTAACGTCACAGGATCAAGCTAAGATCAAACTAAATGCCAAATGTATACTTAGCAAATTTGATATTTTGCTATATGGGCTAGAGTGACCCGACCCGAAATTGATAAGCAGATCAAAGGAGGACACAATCACAATCGCTATGTCACAGCTAATCCCACTACCGTCAATTAGCAGTATATCACAAGCATGAGGAATAAGTACTTGACCACCCACCATTTTCTTGTTAAAGAATAATAAAGGGATTTTTACCTATCTATACCATATATCAAATCTTATTACTAAAAATATTTATAATTTGTTATTTACCCATGTAGTCCACACTTTTACTACAAATTATATATCAATCCAAAAATAGGTAGATTTTGCCATAAAAAAAGCCCTAAAATGAGGCACCAGATCTGCGTGTGATTCTGTCAACATCAAATTCGAATTGCTGCGTAATTCTCTCCTTCATCAACGGAAAGAGATCTCTCTTCTCTCACTCAACTACAATTCTCAAAAAACGCAAGCTACTGAAGCTCCAGTAATCAAACGGAAAGGAGATTTCTGTTCTTCATCTTCATCTTCATCTTCATCTGTTCTTCCATATATTTTCCACCATTGATAGCCATTAAAAAGCTTGAAAGCTTTGAATTCAAATTTGGGTTTTCAAAAATCATTATTTGTTTGGATTGAGTGTTGTTGTAAATAATTCGGAATATGTTTAGGAGTTTATATCTCAATTTTGAGGGGTTTTGGTGAAGATTAGACTTGGTTTTGACTGAATTTTAGATTGAAACTCGAAGAAGAAGAAGAAGAAGAAGAAGAAGAAGAAGACGTATTTCCAGAAATTGTAGATAAATTGTAGATAAATTGTAGATAAATTGTAGATGAATTGTAGATTGGGAAGACTAAAACTTCTACAAATCTTCTACAATTATGTCGAAAATGTCAATTATGCTACAATTGAAATGAGAATTTGGATATTAAAATTCAATGTATCTATTTTGTAGATATCTTGTAGATAAATTGTAGATTATTTGTATTCTGATTGTAGATGCATTATTTTCTGTTTTCACAAATCCAAAACGACTAAAGCTTCTACAAAATCTTCTGCAAAAAACAGTCTACAATTTATCTACAATTTTTCTAATTTGACTACAATTTGACTACAAAATATCTACAAATTCTGGAAATATGTCTTCCTCATCTTCTTCTTCGAATTTCAATCGACTGTGTTAACCAGTAACCTTCAACTACTGTCCAAAAAAAAAAATAGGTCAAAGAATTTCGAACCCTCTGCCATTATTATTTCTAGTGGGAATTCAAGCGGTTGGATCAAAGAATTTAAAATTTTCTTGTGAATCTGAAAATATGATATTCTTCGACGGTGGTGGGCAGTTGGGGATGATCAACGAGAGGAAGCATAGGAGCATCGTGAGTTGTGTGTGTGTTGTGAACAGTTGAGATGAAAGAAAAGAGAAAGTGGGAAGATACAGTCCTATAATTATGCCTAATATAAATGAACCCTTAATTATATCCCTAATTTGAATTATGGTATAGAAATGGTAATTTGGTATGCTTAAATGTAATAAACACAAACCTTAAACATTGAGGGTAATAAGGTTTGATATATGGTATAAATAGGTAAAAATCTCTTGTAATATACTCCCTCCATTTAAGTTTATATGAGCCTTTTTCGTTTTGAAGTTTAACACCTTATTCTATTAAATGTTTTAAAACTAAACATGTGTTTGGACAATATTTTGTTAAAGTGGAAATAAAAGAGTTGAAGTTGAAATTGGATCTATCTGAACATGTATTTCACTTGGAAAAAAAATTTAAAATTTTATGAGCAAAAACCATTATTTCACTTGAAATACTCACCAAACCCCATATTTTAATTTCTAATTCTCTATTTCCAGTTGAAGTTAGAAATAATTGACCAAATTATAAAACAAAACATTGGCCATGCAAATAATATTTTATATTAAAGTTGAAAATAAAATAAAATACTATTTTTTAATTTTTTTTTTTTTTTTGTAGTCTTTATGGTAAAATTGACAAACTAAACGGAAAAGAAGCAAAGCTAATGGAAGACAAGTACTAAGCAGTAATGATTTAGCTTCTTGCAAGGTATATACACACATATATCAATGTTATACATAGGTCTGTCTCTGCCAGTAACATTCATTTTACCTCCAAGCAGGTCTTGTACATGTATAGGCGTATAACTTAAGCAATCTAAGTTGAGAGGTGAGAATGTATTTCTTGATGTATTCAAGATTTGGTTTTGTCCAGTTTGCAGATTCGAAATATTTCTAGAGTTAATACCTAGATGTATTAACATGTACTAGCAGTGAAAACCAAAAAAGAAGGTAGATATCACATGCTAAGACTTTATACCATTATAAAAAATATATCTCCATGACACATTATTATAAAAAAAGAAATGGTCTAAACAACAAAATTAATGATGTGAAATAGTTATAATCCAAAAATCCAAGATTCCAGATTCTTATATAAATATTAAATTGTTGTCGTTACCTCAGTTATTAATTTCCTGGATTTACCCTACGTTTCGTGATGAGTCAATAGTAGAATAAAAAATTTCTAACAACGAGGTAATAAATAGACTATAAGTTTGATTGAAGATAAAATTATTCAATTTCAAATAACAGAAAAACAAATTTGATTCGTTCAACCAAAAAGGCCAAAATTAGTGACTCGTGAAAGACGAGTGATTCAAATGCACAACGTAGCCTATTGCCAAATGGCATAATCAAATAATGGTTCGTTTATGCTTAATGTACACTTTTTTTTTTTCATTCAAGAACAAGAGCAATAACTCAATCTTGCCACTAAGGGTGGGCATTCGGTATTTTAGTTCGGTATTTAAGAATTTCGGTTCGGTATTTGGTTTATCGATTGTGTATACCAAATTATTTCGGTACGGTTCGGTATTTCTTATTTTAGTTCGGTATAGTTTCGGTACGGTTTCGGTTTAACCAAGACCCATTCAGATTGTTGCATTTCAGTAATTTAACCAAAAAAATTAGAACAATGGGAGTAATATATGCCCGTAAACGAGTCCATGTAAATTGATTCAAGTGAAAGTTGCTAGCTCTTCAGCTACCACACACCAGAGACAAGTAGACAATGGTTGATAGTTTGACAAACCCTTAAATATTTTGCGTGTCAGCGCCCTTGGGAAAGTGGGTTGAACAATATCATGTCAATAAGCAAGGAATATCATGGCCATGACAATATTATGTATCAAATATTCCAAGAAGCAGCAGTATGCACAATTTAAAGGCTCAAAGATGCAACAAATGCAACACCTAAATAGCTCATCTACTGGTTGCATTACCAATTAACAGATGCAGATGCAGCAGTCTTAACCAACAGATGCAGCAGCAGTCTAACCAACAGATGCAGCAGCAGTCTAACCAACAGATGCAGCAGCTTAACAATATCTTTCCAACAGATGCAACAGCAGTCTAATGTTACTACAGCTAAGCAAAAACTAAAAATTCAAAAGGCAACAACACATGCAGCAGTAGTATGCACACTTCAAAGGCTCAAAGATGCAACAGATGCAACACCTAAATAGCTCATCTACTGGCTGCATTACCAATTAACATATGCAGATGCAGCAGTCTAACCAACAGATGCATCAGCTTAACAATATCTTTCCAACAGCAAAAGTATTAAGATTCCAGCAAGAGATGATTATAACTTTTTTCACATTCTGTTATCCTTGTGAAATATTCCAGAAAGAAACTAAGATTTCAATAAGCTAACTTATTATGACTCTAGCAATCAACAACCATAAGAATGTCACAACAAAGAAGACTAACAGTGAATTCACTCAACTGTCATCATACTAAAGTGTCTATCACAAGAAAAATGGAAGGAAAGTTCTAAAAATCAGACCTAAACAAAGTAATCATATGGTAAGCGTAACACATAGTCGTGTACTCACAACTGTTATTATACAAGCAAATTAATTAAACAGCATGAACGTGATACATATGATATTTGCCTACTAAAGGGAAAAGCTCGGAACAACAGTTCATTCAATCAGCAGTACAACCAAAAGAAAACGAAACATGCCTTTGAAATTGAAATTGAATCGAGCTCGGAATACTGGAACAGGACAGCAGCATCTTCGACACTTCGTTTGCCCAGAATTTGTAAGGAGTGAGGAATCGAATCGAGCTGGGAATCGCCGCCTACAATCCTAAATTAGTTTGATGCAGAAAATCAGAAATTAAAACTCAAAAAAAAACCTCAGAGAGTAGTCGAGTACTGGGATGAGATCATGAGAATGAGATGAGACTTACAAAACTTACAAAAGTAGTAAAGTTAACCGGTGAAGATGAGATGAGACTCGAGCTCGAATGTTGACTGATCGTAACTCGATTCGCAGACTGATATCCTAGAGTCGCAGTCGATTCTCGTCTTCTTCTTCTCGTTCTCGATGATATCTCCTAAGCAGTAAGCACTAAAGACTGAAGCAATAAGCAAACCCTATCTCGATGATATCTCCCACTGGGCAAACGAAGTGTCGAAGAACACTAGTGTCTGATAGGGTAATCGTCTAATCGATTATTTGAGGCTGAAGATTGGGCTTGGGTTGGGAGTTGGGGGAGATGGGCCTGGGTGGGAGTGGGACGCGGCTGGGTGTGGGTGTGTGGCCGTGTGGGCCTATAAAATAGGTAATTGGGTTTGGGCTGTATGCTATAATATATTACCAAATTTCGGTATTTCGGTTTACCGAAATAGTTCAATTATAAAACCGAAAACCGAACCGAAATACCGAAAATCCAGTACCGAATTAGACTGAAATACCGAAAAAACCGAAACCGAAATACCAAATTAATTTGGTTCGGTTCGGAATTCGGTTTTTCGGATTTTATGCCCACCCCTACTTGCCACACTATCCTAAAAGTGGGATTTTGGGGTCGTGACGTATGACTCAGGAAATATAAAGCTAGAAAGAAACTTGACCGTGTTTACGAGTTTTCCAACTTGATATCATCCTGTTTTTCTTAAATTAAAATGAAACTAATGTGTGTTTGTAGAAAATCTTCTGTTATATTGGAAGAACATCCTCCAAAATATGTTTGTCAAGTTTGTTTTCAAGAACTGTAAAAAGTTTTGAAGCTTAAAGGTGCTTTCAGATTATAATATTTAGCCAATGTCAATCAATTAATAGCTGGCCAGCTCAACTCAGAGAAACCAAAGAAAGTTTCTTGAAACCACTTAGATGAACTTACTTGACACTAAAATCACAACAAGATAGTACAATCACAATAGCTGCAATTCTAGTAAATTAATAGTCTTTTTTATACACTATTATTTTCTCTGTATAATACACCAACTGCGGAGGCCAAAGAAAAGGAAAGTCCCTTAACAACTGCAACCTTGTTGTATTTCACGTCACTAAACTTTATCCGCTGTAACAATAGTATCACAAAACTAGTCTTTGTCACATAAAAATAACTTTTATCCACTATAAGGGTCGTTTGGTACGCGGTAAGGTGAGATAAAGTGTGGTACTAAATTTATACCATGTTTGGTTGATGGTATAAATTTATCCCGGGATAAAATTATACCGTCAACCAAATATGGTATAAACTTAGGGGTCATTTGGTTGGAAAGAAGTAATCCCAGGATTAATTATCCTGGGATTAGTTACCCCACCTTTCTATGGGGATTAAAAAAAATATTATAATCCCGAGATTAATTATACCGCATTTTTCTACTAACCAAATATGAGATAAACTCTTCTTAAACTTAGTCTCGGGGATTAATTATTCCTTATCCCTCATACCAAACGAGCTCTTAGTCTCATAAATTGTTCTAGGAATTATAATTTCAGGACGATAGTATCGGGATAATTTAGTCCGTATACCAAACGACCCTAATAGTGTAGTTACTGACTTTCACGTGGATAATTTGGAGGAAGATTGGCAATGTTGGCATTTTTGGGATTCATAGTGCAGCATAAGGTAGTAGGAAAGGGACCTTTTGACAACCTTCTGCAGCACCTCTCCAACCCATGGCACAACACCATTGTCCAAACACTCAGCAACTAGAAAACCTCATGGAAACTGGATTGAATATATTGTTACCCTTGTAACAATATTATGGTTTTTGATCAAGAATAGAGCTTCGTGGTAAACAAAGAACCTTTAATGTACAGGGCATTTAAAATTGCATGTCTTATTCGTGTTATTCCCACCAGATCATCAGTATATAAGTGGAAGAACAGTCCCCTTTAGCTAGTTTGAGACGCTTATTTAGACTTGGATTTGGTAAAGGGAACGCTTTCTTTCTGTAGTTCAAATTGTGCATCTCAGTTGCAAAAGAAATCCCAGAAATTTATTGAGGCAAAATGAAATTGGTTTTAGTCTCAGATCTCATACACGAGCAAGCTCTTATTCTACTTGTGCTGATCAGTACCTTGATCATGCCTGATGTCAGGGTTAGTAAGCAAAAACCTATAATCATTCGAGCATAATTACCTTTCAACTGATGCTTCATCAGTATAGCAGCCCTCCAAAGGCTGAGAAGATTCTTTTATTGAGTGAACTGGTGCAGTACTAATCCAGAGTCCGAAACTTTTTTGATGATTTTTTGGACAAAAAACACTTTTTACTACTTAAAAAAAAAGTTACATAAATGAGTAAAACGCAGTACTATACTGCGAATTACTTTAACGGAAATTTAGCCGTTAAAGTAAAACGCAATATAGTACTGCGTTTTACTCATTGTAATTCGCAATACTATATTGCGTTTTACTTAAAATCTGGGCCCAGCTATATTTTATTAAAGCTGTTCGCAGTACTATACTGCGTTTTAAGTAAAACGCAATATAATACTGCGAACAACTTTAATAAAATAAACCCCCTTCTTCTTCCTTGGACCACAAAACCGACGAACACCATTTCGGATTATGCTGGTCCCCCATCTCCTCCCCCCCCACTCTCGCGTCAAACTTTTAAAAAAAAAATTCGGCCCCACCCGTCACCTAAAGAGCAAGGAGTGTAGGTCCCACATACAAGACAAGCTTTGGATTCCTTCTTTCGGGTGCAAAAATTCGATTTCAATCAAATTCAAAAAACTTAAATCGAGGTATTTCGATTTTGTTTATGTCGAAACTCGTATAGTACATGCATATTTGTATTGTTTAATGTGTTTCCATGTTAATTTGTGTTATGTTTGTGTTTAAATTTGTATCTTATTTATACCCGGATTGATTTATTAGCTTTGGTACAAAAAATTGTTAAAATTTGATAAATTATTTGTATTGTTAAAAACTTAATATTATTTATTTTGTTTGTTATTCATATTTGTATTTTATGTTAGTTGTTTTTATATGTAATAGTGACCTTTTAGCGTAGTAAAATAAATAGCCTTTTAGCATAGTAAAATATAGAGCCTTTTAGTATTGTAAAATATAGAGCCTTTTAGCGTAGTAAAATGTAGAGCCTTTTAGCGTAGAGTCTATGTAGTTTAAGTATGTAGTAACTGCAAACTCTATCCAATTACACTTTACAAAATTAATTATTTAATTTATAACAATAAACTTACAAAAGTAACAAATTAATATATGTTGTAAAATTAACTCAAATATCGAGCCTAGAACCCATACATAATTATTCAGTCCAATTTTAAACATAATTAATTATTTAATTTATTAAGATAACAAAATTCTAAAAATGTTGAAATTGACACGCATAATAATTAAGGATAAGGTGCTACCGGGCCTCAAAAATCGAGCTTGGAACTCATACATAATTATTCAGTCCAATTTTAAACATAATTAATTATTTAATTTATTAAGCTAACACACACAATTCTAAAAATGTTGAAATTGACACGCATAATAATTAAGGATACTCGATGCTACCGGGCCTCAAATATCGAGCATGGAACCCATACATAATTATTCAGTCTATTTTTAAATATAATTAATTATTTAATTTATTAAGCTAACACACAATTCTAAAAATGTTGAAATTGACACGCATAATAATTAAGGATAACTCGGTGCTACCGGGCCTCAAAAATCAAGCCTGGAACCCATACATAATTATTCAGTCCAATTTTAAATATAATTAATTATTTAAGTTATTAAACTAACACACACAATTCTAAAAATGTTGAAATTGACACGCATAATAATTAAGGATAACTCGGTGCTACCGGGCCTCAAAAATCGAGTCTGGAACCCATACATAATTATTCAGTCCAATTTTAAACTAAATTAATTATTTAATTTATTAAGCTAACACACACAATTAATTTTGTTTAAATTATAGTAGACGACATGGACGTTCCTCCGCTTGCGCATCCCGGACCTGTCGAGGATCAGCTACTAGTGTTGCAGGGCGACCATAGGTCCTCCTTTGTATGGGAGGGACAGCTATCGATGTAGCCTCTCTGCCCCAGGAGACCTGACGATTTGTGGGAGTTCATCGGGGAGCATCCTTTCCATGCCCGCGTAGTCGCGCGCCTACAGGCTACGGGCTTCTATACGATTTTTGAGCTTGGACGGATGCAGCTTGATTGGTCTTTCATCACGGGCTTGGTAGAGCGGTGGCGACCGGAGATGCACACTTTTCACTTGCCCACTGGAGAGGCCGCCATCACGCTGGAGGATGTTCAGGTTTTGTACGGGTCGCGCGTAGATGGACGGGTCGTAGCACTGCCCCAGTACATTAGATCCATGACGTGTGCACAGTTTTTGGATATGATGAGGCATTTTACTAGTTATAGACCTCAGGTGACGCTGGGGGCAGTCGCGTTGCTTTGTCAGCCATCAGAGATCATATGGCGTTTTTGCACCCAGACATTACCGGCGAGACGGAGGATCTCCATATTGAGAGGTACACGCGGTTGGCGCTGCTCCTGCTTTTCGGGTGTGTCTTGTTCCCGAACACTTCGGGGAGTAAAGTGAGTATGCGCTTTCTCCATCATCTTCAGCAGCTGGATGGTTTACCCCAGTACAGTTGGGGTGTTGCTGTTTTCGCATACCTGTATAGGAGCATGTGCTGGGCGAGCATGGGCCTAGCGGTGGACATATGTGGTTTTCTGCCCCTCCTACAGGTGACAACATTTTCGAATACTCTGTTCATTTCTCTGAATTCTATATGGTCGAAATGACTCATAAATTTTACATCAACCTTTTATCTTAGGTTTGGGCCTGGCAGCGGATCATGCCGTTGCAGCCACCTCTACTACCACTTGCGCCTGGTGAGGCTTATCCGTTTCTCCCTCTAGCTTCTAGGTGGATTCTCCGGCGTGGGAACTACCGAGGGACCGATGCTCATCATAATCTCCCCCTTATCAGGGATGTGCTAGATATGATGGTGGACGGACAGGTAAATATGTACCTACACTTACTTGTTTTAAATTGAGTTGTGTTGCGCATACTCACTTTTATGTTATTATTTGGTAGTTCATCTGGACGCCATACAACGACGAGTTGCTAGCTCAGCTGCCCTTTTATTGGTCAGTCGATCGACTGCTTTGGAGCACCTCCGTCCCGATGATCTTCTTCGATATGGTTGAGTATCATGCCACAGAGCGTGTGCTTCGCCAATTTCACCGTCCCCAGGCCTATACCGAGGGAGCCTGGATGGGTGGCTATACACTATCAGCGGGATGACCGTGCCAGGCTGGACGATATATATATGGGATGGCTAGAGCAGCAGGTCCTTATTTGGGGAGTTGACCATATTCCGCCAGCACCTACATTTACCCAGGAGGCCACTATTCATATGTATGCGTCATGGTACCGCCGTCACACCCGACTGATTATCGGGAACCCCATTCATGTACTTGGCGAGCGCTACAGACCATACGCCGGGAGACACGAGGCACTGGTATGTTTTTTGGCTTATTAATATCGTATAATTGTGATATAGCGTTATTTAATTAATATTTTAAATATTTCACAGGCTATTGGGCATCATCACCTCTACCAGTTGGGACAGAAGATGCAGCAGCATACCGACATCCCTGCAGTCATTGACTATGGCCGGCGGGTGGCATTGTTGGCTCGTCGGACCCTGTTTCAGGCAAAAGATGCCGCGAGGTTGGACCACGAGGCTCAGTATGCGGCGCCAGAGGACTACCATCGGGGTAGGGGTGTCCCACGAGGCAGAGGTAGGGCACGAGGGAGGGGTGCCTCACGGGGTCGCGGGGATGGCGAGGAGGTGGTCCCCAGCAAGGGGGCGTTGAGGCACCTGTCGACCCACCTGTTGAGGGACATGATGAGGACTTTAGAGTTGAGGCGCTTGGAGATGATCAGTCGGGTTATATACCTCGGGAAGATGAGCCTTCCAGCAGCATGCCTTCGTACAGCCTTCAGCTATCTCTGCCAGTATCGCAGGTCACCACGTCAAGAGCATTATCGATCACAGGTACATTCGACGGGGATGTAGACCAGTACTTTGCATGCCCATCTACCGCACCTGAGGATTGGCCCACCCGGGACGTGGATGGCGGGCGCAGGTTAAGTTATGCCTCATCCCCCGCGGTTGATGCGGATCTACCACAGGCGCATGTATGTTTGTATTACTTTAAAATTTCAATTTGTTTTCTTTTCCTTAATGAGCTGCCATTAATTAATTTTTAACTTTCTTATGAAGGTTTCGTCCCAGCCCATCTTTGAGGCCACTACATGCTTTGATGAGGACACCACAGATGCATATATTCAGGAGGCCGACGAGACCATGGTGGGAAAATATTTTTTGACTTAACACGTACAATACAAATATACTTTGTCACGTGCTAAGTTTAGTACTTGTTTTGTAGGTTGCTGACGGCCGACGGCCTATTCTTCCGATCCTGCCAGCTGTGGTGTCGATGCTGCTGCACATCCTCACATAAAGAGGCGGCTTGATGATGATGATCCAGATAGTGTACCCGGGCAACAGGGGATGCGACTCAGGCCAGCAGCAACACTGAATCACACAGGCTGCGGGACTTACTGATTTACTTAGGTTTTTAGTTTGTGTAAATAGTGCATTATGTAAATAATGATAACAATTATGTTTTAACAACATTTTTATTTTAATTGCGTTTGAACAACAGTTTTACTTAAACAGTACACAAGAAACACAAATATTGCAAACATAACACAAAAACAAACAGTAGAACTAAAACCATCACTGCACAAAGGATAACTAAAACCAAATTTTTTCACATGGTTTTCATCTTTTTCAGAACGACAAGACAACTCCATAAAATGCAGTACTATACAACGCTTTATGTATTAAATTTTTCTGCAATAAACCAGCTTTTTTACATGGTTTTCATCTTTTTCAGAACGACAAGACAACTCCATAAAACGCAGTATTATACCACGCTTTATGTATTAAATTTTTCTGCAATAAACCAGTTTTTTTCACATGGTTTTCATCTTTTTCAGAACGACAAGACAACTCCATAAAACGCAGTACTATACCACGCTTTATGTATTAAATTTTTCTGCAATAAACCAGCTTTTTCACATGGTTTTCATCTTTTTCAGAACGACAAGACAACTCCATAAAACGCAGTACTATACCACGCTTTATGTATTAAATTTTTTTCACGTAGTTTTCATCTTTTTCAGAACGACAAGACAACTCCATAAAACGCAGTACTATACCACGCTTTATGTATTTGGTTTTGCTTATAAATAACGGCATCATTGTAGTTATTTTGTGTGCTCAAAATTAGTAAAAGCAAATATTTCATTAAATGGCTCAACTTCTTCGTCCACCAAAGTGCAACTGTGGAAAAGAATGCTCGATGCAAAATTGTTGGGACGGTGGTGAAGTTGGACGCCGCTACTGGTGCTGTATGAACCAGTTATACAAGGTTCCCGGCGAACCTATTTGTGATTTTGAGGAATGGGTTGATGAACCATGTTATCAGGAATGCTACAAAGAACAATTGTAGTTTCTTCATAATATGTGTTTATGCCAACGGGAAACACAAATAGAAAGCGATAGAATTATTGTAGAAATAAGGGCGAAACTGAAGGAGGTGGGAGAAGAAAAATGGAAAGCACAATGGAATTGTGAAGCACAAAAGGAACGAAAAGAAAAATATAAACGGAAACTTGCGGAGGTGAAGGCGAAACTGAAAGAGGTAGAAGAAGAAAAAGAATGAATGGAAGAACGATTTAAGTGGTTGGAGCGGAGAAAAAATGGCAACCGGGACTAAACATTGGCATGTATGTGTTTAGTGTATTTTTCATATTTCATGTATTTGTATTATGTTGGCCTGTTATGTTTGTGTTTGTGTTGTAGTAATGTTTTATTTACATTTTCCTACAATTAAACAGCTTTTTCTTCACTTATTCCAAATAGTGGAACATAATTTTATTTGATATATATTGCAACATACACAAGTACAAACACGTATTACAAAAAACAATACCAAAATAAAAGACTAGGGGTATCCTTGATAGTTGGGTACATTCGACGAACTTGCACCAGGAGCCGGATTACCACTGCCACGCACACCACCTGAAGGACATTTACGACGGTTGTGTCCTGTTTGCGAGCATATGCCACATTTATGCGCATAAACGGTGTCACCAACATCCATTTGGTTCCGTATACGCGTTCTCTTTTGCACTTGCAACTTGCGCAAATAGTCCTTGTTACATACCATCATAAAAGGTTTCGGCGGCCAATAATGCTCAGCACCTAATGGCTGCAACTTCCCACTATACGTGTCTACGTATACAACAACACTGTATTGCCTATCAATATAGTGTGTTGCCTCATATCCAACTTGTTGAAAGCACTTCAACGCATGTGCGCACGGCATGTGGTAGATGGTCCATTTCCCACATGAACATAACCCTCTATTTTCATTTACCGTCTGTAGATTATTCCTACGGTGTCCGCGGATAACGGTCTTAACTTCAAAAACACCTTGTTCATGATCGTACTGAAGAAATGAATGCCACTGTGCTCGCCTCCTGGACCTTTCAAATCTTCTCATGGGTATTGGTATAAATTGAACACCCCTGTCCATCAATGCTGATGCAGCTGCATGCCTTTCAACAAACCTCTCCGCACTCTGTTTGAATGTCATGCGGACCATGGCAGTGACAAGCAATCCACGGGCAGACTTCAACAAGCCGTTGAATAACTCCGACACGTTTGTAGTGAGGGCTCCTCATCGTCTTCCGCCATCAGCATGCAATGTCCACATGTGAAGCTCATGCCCCATCAACCAAGTATAGGCTCGTGGTTCTAACTGCCGGATCATTTCCATGCGTCTCGTGAATTTGCACTGTTGGTGCTCAGTTGCAGCCATCCACATTAAGTCATGCAATGCCTTGTCAGGATATTTCTTCTGGAAATTGGCCTTCAGGTGACGCACACAGTAACGGTGGTATGCATATGGTTCCTGCCATTCAGGCAAGTGACGTACAGAACTTAAAATACCACCATGCCGATCAGATATTAGACAAATACCTGAACGATGTTTGACAACGTGCTGCTTCAAGTGGTTCAAAAAAAGCGTCCATGTCTCTTCACTTTCGTTGGCACATATGGCAAAAGCTAGTGGAAATATTTGCCCGTTGGCATCTACTACAACTGCCATCAAAAGCTTAATATCATACTTTCCATAGACATGAGTACCGTCTATGGAAATAACAGGACGACAATGCACAAAACCATCAATTGCTGGTTTAAATGACCAGAACACATAGTTAAAAATATATTCGGGTCTGTCCGGACTCCGCTCACGCCTCCATTCAACAACAGTCCCGGGGTTAAAGTGTTGCAGTGCGGCCATGTACCTGGGCAGATTTGAAAAAGACTTATCCAAGTTGCCATAAATAAGTTCAAAGGCACGTTTGCGACCGAGATATGCCTTTCTTTTGGTTATAGAACAACCATACTCCTGGTGGACGGCTGTAATACACTCTTTAATCTTGAACCTAATGGACACTTCCAAATATGGAATCAAGACAAGAGAAATCAAGTTCACATCCAAGTTGAAGTGATTCTCATTGTATGTGTCTATTTCACATCTGTCTCGCTAATAAATTTACCCACTTTCCACAAACCTGATTTCTTCTTGGTGGCACACAATATCCAGTGACAACCCATAAAGTCTCTACGGCATACATCCTTGTATTTCTCCGTAGTTGACTTACTTACCGTCATCTCACGGCACTCTCTTATACTGTAGATTTTTACAGCCTTAATTAAGCGAGCTTTATCAGGGAAATACATGCCCTTTGTCAGAACAACTGGTCTAGACTCATTCCACATCGCTGACCGAAATTCATCATCATCCTTTGTGAGGGAATCCACATTCGGCATGCTTGGCAAATTATCAAGGTAGGGAATATTCTGCTCATGAAATGGCACGTGGGACTCGTACACTCTTGGTCTAGCGGGAGTGGAGGAACATGCTCTCTCGTCAACTCAGGTTCAACATTCACTTTCTCCTCATCATCACCCTCATCATGGAAGGGTGTGTCATCCCCAGACTCATCCGCATTGTTGTCATAATCACTATCATCTTTCTGACTCTGCGCATCTGCCAAATCACGAGTAAATACGTCATCTATGGTCAACTGTGTGAGGTCAGGAGCTTCAAGAATCTCGTTTTCGCTGCACAAAAATAACAAAATGATAATATACCCAACGAGATAAATACTTTAGATATCGCAATATCACTTTACTTACAAGTCGTACTGTCTTGACGTTTCATGATGGATGTTTTCTTGTTGGTGATGACTCCCGGATGGACCACCGTGGTCCAATACTCCAGAACTACGCATATTTCAACTAGGGGCGGGGTCATAACTTGTAAAATTCGTATCCGGACGGTACCCCCTATGAAAAATATGAGTGTTAATACAAATTCAATTAAAACATAAAATAAACATCGCTAAAGCGTAGTAAAATTGAAGTTTACCAGTCGTCTTGTTGATTATATAAAGTCAAAAAATTATTTTGTGGCTGCTCATTCGCCGGTGGTGACAAGTTTAAATCAAGGCAAGCTCTTTCATCAGCAATCTGTCCGGCAAAAACTGCTCCAGAATAACCACCCGATGACTAGGGGTTATCCCTACTATGCACGCCCTTATTATTGGGAACGTCTTCCACCTTGACGTACATTTCCAATAATTTTATTACAATAAATTCCCTGTATTCATCCGGAATTCGCAAAAAATCTCTAAGAGTTTCATCATTCTCGATGTTAAACTCAGAATAATAAGCAAACCCCTGCGGAGTCACTGAATACGAAAATCTACCGGTTATTTTAAGGTTAACCGAACGCCTCCTCTCATTCATTTTTTTACGTAACAACAATACCAATTTATCGTACTCCATAGTAAGCGGCAATTTAACATGACATTGTGAAGGTGAGCTATACCTCACAGAGTTATTCTCCAACACAACCTCCCCCCCCCCCCCCCAATATAGTGAAACCCTTATTTTTGCCACTTCAGACATTGTAAAAAAATGATTGATAAGAAGAAGAGAGAAGTATGAACGTAAGTTTGAAGTAAAGTATTGAATGAATTTTCATAAATTTGAAACGCCTTTAAATAAGGCAAGTCCGACGTTGGGGTGTAGAATTTTTCTATGTAAAATGCAGTACAATACAACGTTTTATGTATTGAATTATTGTTATGTCAGTTCATTGTGGGACCAAAAACCAAAGTAAAAAGCAGTATAATAATACGTTTCAGTATAAAACGCAGTATAATTTTCTTAGTAAAACGCAATATAGTACTGCAAATTACAAAAAATAATTAAGTAAAACGCAGTACTATACTGTGTTTTACTTTAACGGCTAAATTTTCGTTAAAGTAATTGGCAGTATAGTACTGCGTTTTACTCATTTATGTAACTTTTTTTTTAAGTAGTAGAAAAGTATTTTTTGTCCAAAAAATCATCAAAAAAGTTTCGGACTCTACTAATCCAAGCATCAAAGAAGTGAGCTCAGGAAATGCTTGGACAGGGCAATTTTTATAAGGTAGTACATAACTTAAGCGAAAGTTTGAGTTAAAACACCTATACACAAGACGTACACCAAAAAGTGGAAAACCTACCAAAAAGATATGTTTTTTTATTACACATGACACCCACTCTTCGACATAACGAGGAGCCTCATGGGTGCACCAAGAAAAAAGGATAAGAGGCTATCAATGATGCAAAATCAATTTCTACCCCTTCAACAAGTCTCATATTTCTCACCAACAACCCACATGAGTGCTAGTGGACTAACTTCCCACGCCTTACGTCTTCATCTCCATCTTCCAGTTGAACATTTCTTACAGTAACCGGCATCACCAGAGATATACCAAACAATCCCATAATTACCTATATAGCACTAACAAACATAAGTAATCTCCCTCTTCCTCAAATTCTCAGCCGTCAAAATCATCCCTCTTGTGGCTAACCAGGTAATAAAAAGGCACACATTTCTCGATATGTTAGGGATCCAAACTGAGATGTACTGAGATGTAAGGAGAAGCTACCTCCTCCTAGTCAAAAGATTCTCATAACATAAGTTAACAGAAAACCCTCCAAGGTTCCCAAACCTCCAATATAGTGGCAGTCATGTGATGTGCTTTGTTTGTGAAGTAATTCAATGCGGCTTTGAAATTCTGACAACTTCCAATCTTGCAATTCCATCCTATAGCCTCCGGATTCGTTGAACTGTTACCTCCTGCTGGCAAGTTCTGCAAATGTTTAGAAAAGCAAGCCTCAAAATGTTAACCCCACACCGCCAGTGCCCCAAAAAACGTAACCCCCACCCCCCAAAACCCAAGAGACACATTAGCACTAAACTATTCTCACCCCCTCAAAATATTCCTCCACAACCCACTCCCACAATGCTCGTAAAGAACATAACCGTGAGGGATTGTCAATAAAACACTTGATACAACTCATCTCCTCATGGATAAATGACGATGGCGCTTAAAGTTCTGTTTTCCTCGAGCCCTGTGGATAAAATCAGTGTCACCAGCTGGGGCAGAACGTTTCTTCATGAGCTCTTTTCGCACTTGAGCAATTGGAGCAGATCTGCAAGTTCCTTTATTTGTTTTAACTTGTCGGAACTCAGCAATAAAGTTTCGATTTGAGCTTGATTGACTCGAGTTTGACATCTGACATTGAAGTTTTTCGATCTGTTCTTGAAGTTGAGAAAGTGAATATTCCGACTGAAGACCAGGATCCACAATATGTCTAACTGCATTTCTTAGTGCATTTATTTCATAATTTATAGCCTTCATCTGCGAAAAAGATAGATCAAACTTGATTTTGGATTTCAGAAGAAATGATCATGAAGTTATTTGCCAAAGAGGAAGAGAACACTACATACTTGGGCTCGATGAGAACTATTTCCAGCATGAAGTATTTTCTTGGCAATCTCTTCTGAGTGTCTTACATAATCCCTCAGGAGCATCACTGGTGAAACCAAGTTAACAAGATCAAACTCATAGACATAAGTAAATGCCACCATCCACTGCTTTTTATTTATAAGATTTTGGACGAAGCCTGTAACTCAAAAAATACAAAAAAAAAGGGGGAAAGAAAATATCAGTCAGATAAATCCAAAGGCTGTTCAGTCTTTGGTTATATTCAGTAAAAACGAAGTGAGTAGTGTAAAATGTTCCCTGTCAACTGAAGTTACAAGAGTCAGATGAAAACATCAGCTACAGTAACAACTTAATTTTTTGTTCAAATATCGGGTCACAGATATAGAGATTGCACGTTAAAGGAACAAGAATTTTAGCCAATGCTGATGATGTAAAATATCAAACCACACCCTCAAAATAACTCAGCTGAATGCATTTTCTAGTTATATTGTACATCAAAAGATTTGGAAAAATCACAGAATAAACGAAAAGTAAACAAAGGTTTATCAGCTCCAAAAATTCTCACCAACTTTATTCTGAGAAATGAGATCAGAACTCCTCTTCAAAAATGCCAAAGAGATACAATTCAAAAGACTAGGATGCTATTCAAGCATTCAATCACTAGGTACCTTTTCTTTCAGCAAATAACATAAAACACCTATGCTTCACAATCAAACTAGTCAGGGTCGCCATATAAATCCTCACTATCCATGTCACTCTATTTAAACTCGTCTTAAACAATATTTAACAATTGAAGTTCATTGACACTAGATGTTCTCTATCTTTTCTACTGACATACAAATCCTAACAAGATAAACTCCTAATATTGGACCTAAAGTAAGCGTAATAATAATACGAAGCCTTAATCACAACTAATTGGTATTGCTATATGGATCTTTTCTTTCATTATACTCCATTTTCCACTAAGTTCGGATGGATCCGAAGAGATTATAGGTCTTTCGAGATAAACCTCTTTCTGTGTGATTTAAGGTCTACCTTGTTTCCTTAACACCTTCAATCACCATGGTTACACATCTGCAGACCAGTACATCTCAAGATCTACATAGGATATGACTAAATTATCTCAAGCGAACTTCTCTTATTTTATCCACTGTGTGTGCTACTTTCACCTTTTGTCAAATGTGGTTGTGCAACCTTTTATGATTGTTGATTCATCCTAAATCGATTAGTTTTAAGCTAGCAGTCAACCTGTCTCAAGTCTGCTGCTTTATAAACTATGTGAGAAGGCTCTCATAGATAGGGTTATTTCGGCTAATAGCATAGACCTATCGAATGTCAAGATCACGGTCGCCAAGGAGTAATTCCATATGTTCCTTGGAAGAAGTAAAACCAATTTCTACAACAGGAAAAAATCATCAAAAAATGAATGCTACTCATAGAATGTCTGATCAAATTGTAGTATGCATAATATAAAACAACAAGATGAATCCTACAAATTCAGTCCCCTCAAAGGACAATAACAGGATCTAAATAATCAATTAAAAAGGCAATAATATTATAAAATAGGAAGCAAAATTCCATCATAAATGAGAAATGAACACATCTAGAAATGTGTGACCCTTCATATGACAAGCAGCAGTGCAGCACATTATTCATATTAGGAGGTGACTGTGTGTGTACACAGGCAAGTACATTTCAAAGTGAAACAAACAATAGAAAGAGAGAGGAACATACATCGGATCTTATCTGTCAACCCAAGGATTTTGAACAAAGTAACAACACTTTCAGTTGGTTGAACTTTCTCCAAAAGACCAAAAAGTGCATCTGAATGGAAAGAGTCTATTATTTTATAAATAGCTAAAAGCTGCACAAATGCCAAGAACTCGGATGTATTTAGCTGGGACCCGATCAATGTAGAATACCAATCAACTGCAAATGCAATAGCCCCCGCTTTAACATGAGGTTTAATTTCTGGAGAAGTTTCTCTCAGCTGGTCCAACAGATCAGAGAAGCTCCGCATAACTGATGGGAAGTTTTCACACCTCCCTAATTTTGTGGGATGACAACTCCGGAAAGCATCCAGTACAAGCAAAGCAGGATCTGATGTACGAAGTAAACTTGAGGCACAATTGCAGATTACATCATGTCCTTCGCATTTCATATCCATGTTGTTGCAAACAGATTCATCTGTATAGCCTTGAGCCTTGTGTCTCTTCGATTCTTCTATAGAAGGAAGATCATCACTTACTGGAAAGCCAATATTAACACAAACTCTAGGAAAAAATTTGACAATACCATCTACAAAATTCTTAGATTTGATTACTTACTTGAAGTATTATTTGAAATACCAAGGGCGTGACAGATTTCAGATGTATTCACATGCGGTGATACCTTGTGATACAAACTCTCAAGTTCATCTTTATCGAAGGCAGAAGCCAATCTGTAGCTACCTACAAGAAGAAGAAAACCCAAGATTGCCAAATGGTTTTCCATTTCACCCATCATCTTTGCTTTCCAGGCAAATGCAAGCTTGCTAGCTTCTAATTTAGCCTCTGGTTTAATCTCCGGCGAAAGTTCCATGAACTGTTCTAATAAAAGGATGCAACTCTGCCTGATAATATTACGATTAAATTCAATCTCTTCTTTCTGATAGTCTGGAGGATAAAACCCTACCAGTGCTTCCAACACAAGCATCCCCGAGTCCAGCGACATTTGAAGAGCACTAAAGACTTCACTGCGCAACAACTTGTGCTCCTTCAAATGTTTGTTTAAGAAATTCTGCAAATCCTCTCCACTCATGTTCATAAGGATAATGGCCATGGAATTGGAATGACCTAAAGTGCACGAGGGGGTTCTAGCAGAGAATGATGCGGAATTGAGGGCCTTGGTGCCTGTGGGAATAGATGGATTAGTAGAGCCCATCTGATTCACATTCGCTTGCTCTGGCGTTTTAGCCTCATAAATGACACATAATGCAGCTTGATCTTCCTTCTGCCTTGTAAGCACTTCTATACATTCTTCAAGGTGTTCTATCGGATATTTAAACTGAAGTTTGTAATTCAGAATACATCTGATAACAGCTCTAATAGAAGCAACCTGTTGTTCAATGGCCTCAATCTATTTGCAAAATGTCAAATTAAACATTATAAAAATGAGTCTTAAAGGAGGGGGTTAGAACATTGGCAACAGAAGTGGCATAATACCTTTTCTTCGAATGAGCAGGTCTCTTTCTGGCAAACATTCATATAATTACGTTCAACATATTCCACGTAATTTTTCAGAATGGCTGTGGGTGGGAACTGGTCCACAAGTTCAAATGCATAAGCATATCTAATAGCTTCAAGATGTTGTCGCTGGGTTAGAAGATTCTGGACAAAACCTGTAATCAGAACGAGTAGGTTGTTTTAGTTCGAAACAAACTTTCCCAAAGAATGCAAGGGCAGTGCTGCAGATCTTGTTGAGGAGAAAAAAATAAATTAACTGCTGGATTTTGAGGTGTGTAGCTATCGGGAAAAGGAGGAGTGGTTGCTAAAACATGAACAAGTGCACAATCTTTTCATCTTTATTTTGACAAGTCCACATCTAGATCCATTACTCTTATACACATGTGGCATACATTCAAAGTTTGAATATAGCCCCATCAACAACATCATACCCAGTATAATCCCACAAGTGGGATCTGGGGAGGGTAGTGTATACGCAGACCTCCCCTTCGAAGACCCTCAGCTCAAGGACAAAATGAGAAGGATTGAATATAGCCCCATATCTACGTGAAATAAGGTACTTATAGTTGGTAAGAAAGAATTAATACTTCTAAATAATCGTCTTTATAGAAATAGACACAGTTTCTAACATCAAGAGACAAGGAAGCTTTCAAGATAGTGCAAGAGCTAAGAAATTCAAGTAATTCTAGGCAAAGAGATCATTAATGAGATGATATAAACTAATCTTTTGTTCAGCTGAAAAGTTGCAATTGCTTTACTTAAGGGTGATTCTGCGTTTCTAAGCCATATCTAGGTTACATATGAAACTGGAGTAATTTTGTTGTGTCCATTCAACATAGTGCCAAAATATACAGAAGCTGGCAGAAATGATGGGGTGCAAGATAGGACAATTTCCTACTATATACTTGGGGTTGCCTTGGGAACTATGTTTAAATCAGTTAAGGTTTGGCAGGGAGGAGTAGAAAAGTTTAAGAGAAGGCTGGACACTTGGCAGTTTGCAGACAGAGTAATATAATTATCCGATGCTGACAGAATTCTCACCTATCGCATGTCAATATTTCCAAACTCTAAAAAAGTTCATAAGCAATTGGACAAAATCAGAAGAAAATATTTATATGAAGGGAATTGCACCCAAAACAAGTTTCATCAGGTGATATGGGAGAGGGTTATGCTGCCAAAGAAGGAGGGAGGGATGGAAATCAGATTTTAGCAATAAATAATAAAAGTCCACTTATGCAAAAAGGAAAATGTAATTAGACTCTACGAATAAATCTTTTTCGTTTTTCAACTTTTATGTAATCATAAAAAAATAAAATAAAAATTAAAAAGAAAAGGAAGAGAGTTGGGTAAGGTCATGTCCTCGGGGGGGAGGGTGGGGGTAAGGGTGCTTCCAGGCTGAGTTAGGTATTGAAACATATATACCTTGACGGGGGAGTCTATAGAGTTCGCGAAGAATTCTCCATAAGAGGAAGATCGATATAGCTTGTCTCTAAGAGACAAGATGGGTGGGAGATAAGGCACGGGATGTAGACGGGATTATATTTTGGTACTCTGGTCGCGTGGGGCCAAGAATGGGGTAGGCATTTTGGTTGATAGGGATCTTCGGGAGCTAGTGGTGGAGGATAGGAGGGTGAGCGACAGGTTGATGAGTATTAAGCTAGTCGTTGGGCGTTTTACTTTACATGTGATTAGTGCATACGCACCCCAAGTGGACTTAGACGAGTAGGTTAAAGAGGCGCTTCTGGGAGGACTTCCATGAGGTTGTGCGTGGTATCCCGCTCACTGAGAAGCTTTTCATAACAGGAGATTTCAATGGCCACATTGCGGAGGCATTTGAAGGTTACGATGACGTGCATGGAGGCTTTGGTTTCGGAGTTAGGAACGGAGGAGGAACTTCGTTGTTGAATTTTGCAAAGGCGTTTGATTTGGTGATAGCTAACTCGAGTTTCCTGAAGGAGGAATATTTGGTTACTTTCCAAAGTTCGGCAGCCAAGACTCAAATTGACTATTCAGAAAATCTGATAAAAGTCTGTGTGTGCACGGACTTCAAGGTCATCTCGAGTGAGAACCTCACGACCCAGCATAGGCTCCTGGTCATGGATTTGGAGATTAATCAAGTAGGGAGCTATGACTCTGGAGTTGAGGGATAAGTTGTTGGCTATGGGGGCATGGAAGCGTAGTGGGATGCGAGTGATATGTAGACCGCGACTGCGAATTGCATTAGGGAGTCTGCTAGGGAGGTATTGGGGGTCTCGAAGGGTCCATCTGGTGGCCGCAAAAGGGACTGGTGGTGGAGCACTGAGGTCCAAGGTAAAGTGGAAGCCAAGAAAGCAACTTATTTGAAGCTGTTGGAGAGTGTGGACGAGGAGGATAAGAGGACGAACAAGGAGCAGTATAAGGTGGCCAAGAAGGAAGCTAAGTTAGCAATTACTGCGGCTAAGACTGTAGCGTTTGAGCGTCTGTATGAAGAACTTGGAGGCAAGGGAGGGGACAAGAAGCTGTACAGGCTAGCCAAGGTTCGAGAAAGGAAGGCCTGCGATCTGGACCAAGTGAAGTGCATCAAGGATGAGAAAGGTAGAGTGTTGTTGGACGAGGCTCTGATTCGACATAGATGGCAGACCTAAAAAAGCTATTCACCTTATTAGGAGGTTCATGAAGCAATATAGAGAGAAAGAGGGATTAACATATGGTGTTCATCGACTTAGAGAAGGCTTACGATAAAGTGTCGCGGAAGGTGTTGTGGAGATGTTTGGAGGCTAGAGGCATTCTTGTTGCATACATAAGGGTTGTTAAGGACATGTACGTTGCCGCTAAGACTCGGGCTAGCACAGTGAGAGGGGACTCGAAACACTTCCCGGTTATGATGGGGTTGCATCAAGGGTCAACCCTCAGCCCATTTCTGTTTGCCCTAGCGATCGACGCACTGACGCGTCACATTCTACAAAGGTGTCATGGTGCATGTTATTTGCAGATGATATTGTAATGATTGACGAGACGCGATGTGGTGTTAACGAGAGATTAAAGATTTGGAGACAGACCCTGGAGTCTAAAGGTTTCAAGTTGAGCAGGACCAAAATAGAATACTTGGAGTGCAAGTTCAGTGGCACGACTTGGGAAGTGGACGTGAGGCTTGATTCACAAGTCATCCCTTTGAGAGAAAGTTTCAAGTACCTTGGGTCTATTATACGAGGGAATGAGGAGATCGACAAGAATGTCACACACCGAATTGGGACGGGGTGGATGAAATAGAGGCTCGCTTTCAGTGTTTTGTGTGATAAGAATGTGTCACCAAAAGTTAAAGGTAAGTTCTATAAAGCAGTAGTCAGACCCACTATGTTGTATGAGGAGTAGTGTTGGTCAGTCAAAAACACTCATGTCCAGAAGATGAAGATAGCTGAAAGGAGGATGCTGAGATGGATGTGCGGGCATACCAGGTTAGATAGAATTAAAAATGAAATTATCCGGGACAAGGTGGGTGTGGCCCATGTGGAGGACAAGATGCGGGAAGCGAGACTTAGATAGTTTAGGCGTGTGAAGAGAAGATGCATTGATGCTCCGGTGAGGAGGTGTGAAAAGCTGGCATTGGAGGGCCAACGGAAAGGTAGAGACAAGTCAAAAAAGTATTGGGGAGAGGTGATTAGGCAAGATATGGTGTTGTTCCAGCTTACCAAAGACATGACCATGGATAGGAAAGTGTGGAAGTTGAGAATAAAGGTAAAGGGTTAGGTAACCGAGTGTAATCCTTGTTTGTAACAGTGGCTTTGACACACCACTTAAATGTCTTTTGAGTATTTTTTTATTCCTAAATTTCTGTTACTACTTGTTGTTTCTTCGGTTTTCTACTTGCATTACCTAGTGTTAGTTTTGTATTTTCGCTTCGGTTGTCAGATCGATTTGCTTGTTATTGCCTCTCCCATTTCCCTTACTGAGCTGAGGGGCTATCGGAAACAGCTTCTATGCCTTCTTAAAGGCAGGATAAGGTCTGCATACACTCTACCCTCCGCAAATCCTACTTCTGGGACTATACTGGCTATGTTGTTATAATTTTTATGTAATCAGGACCTTGTACAAAATGCATATGACATTATCAACCTGATGCACGATTTGTATAGTTTTTTCACAAGCACAATCTTTGTGATGTTTTGATTCCAATAGATTCTTACTCTTATCAAAGAAACCTAAAAGCCTTCTTATGATATGGCTATGGAGATATGGCGATGAACAAGGAGCACGCTGGAAGGAAATTATCAAAGCAAAGCATGTTGAGCGATGTCACTGGATCACTAAAGTGAATTCAGCATCATATGGTATTGGAGCCTGGAAGCATATTAGCAAAACTATGGCAGGAATCGTTTCTGATGTGTCTTTGAAGTGGTAGATGGATGCTAATAAATAGTTAAATACCAACATACTTACCAGGTAAGTTCTGTTTCATACCAAGAGAACCACATAATTCTGCAAATTTGTCATGCTTAGCAACAATCTCCAGCAGGATCATAAGATAATCTACCTTAAAGGAAGAAACCAAATTGTACACAGCCAAAAGATACAAGAACCCCAAGATCTCGTGTTGGTTCCCTTTTGTCACCTTCATCTTAACCCTCCAATCCCTTGCAATATTTCTTGCTACTCCCCTCACAAAATCCTGAATATCTGGGGAAACCCTAATTAACTGCTCTAACAGCAGAATGCAGCTCCGTCGGGCAACACTGCCCTCAAACTCTGTTTCTCCCTTTCTCAAATGGGGAGGATAGAAACCTTCCATTGCATCAAGAACCAGTTGTGCAGGGTCAGGAGACATCTGAAGAGCCTTAAAAACTTCGTCAGACATCAAATCCAGCACCTTCTCATGCTCATTTAAGAATATCTGCAAACTCTTTCCATCCATTATCACAACAAAACTTGTAACAGTAGAATTACCTACAATAGCATTGACCCTGTCCAGTGCTACTTCTTCCGCAGGCTCTGACTTTATGTGCGCATTAGGAATAGCATTCAACTGCTTCTCTTTCTCTCCGAGCTCTTTACACCTATCCTCAAAATGTTTCTCCCTTGATTCAAGCTCTTCTAATCTATCCTTAACACTTTCCTCTCCAAGTATAACTTCTTTCATGCGTTGCTCAAAAAGTCCCTGCTCTACCAGGAATATTTTCTTTTCTGATTGAAAGTCCTCATAGTTTTTTTTTTTGCAAATTCCTCTAGTGAATCCAGTTTCTTCTCCTTTGAATTAAGTTCTTCAAACCGCTGTTTATATGCTTCTTGAATAGAATCAAGCTCTCTCTCCCTCAAATTGAGTCTCTCATTGAATGACTTCAAGTGTTCCTCGTGGAGTTCAAGTTTCTTCTTCATTACATCATGAAATTTCTCCTTGTGCTCAAGTTCCTTCTTCATTGAGGACAAGAAGACCTCCTTAGATTCAAGTTGCTTCCTAAGAGCAATCAAGTTATCTGCTTCAGCTTTGAATTCCTTCTTCACCGACTCCAATTCATTCTCCTTCTCCCTCAGCTCCTTTTTCACAAAATCCATGTTTTTTTCCTTTTCTTTAAGTTCCTTCATCACAATATCTAAGTTATTTTCCTCCAATCCCAACTCTTTCTTCATATTATCCAACATATTTTCTTTAACAGAAAGTTCCTTCTTCACCACATCCACGTTAATTTCCTCCTCCCTTAGCTCCTTTTTAACAAAATCTAATTCTTTTTCCTTCTCTTTAAGTTCCTTCATCACAATATTTAAGTTACTTCCCTTCAATTGCAGTTCTTTCTTCATACTATCCAACATGTTTTCCTTATAAGTAAGTTCCTTCTTCAAAGAATCCAAGTTAATCTCCTTCTCCCTTAGTTCCTTTTTTGCATAATCCAATTTTTTTTCATTTTCTCTAAGTTCCTTCTCCAAATAGTCTAAGTTACTTTCCTTCACTCTTAATACTTTCTTCACACCTTCCAACCTGTTTTCCCTAACAGCAAGTTCCTTGTTCACAGATTCCACGTTATTTTCCTTTTCTCCAAGTTCTTTCTTCAAAATCTCCAATTTACTTTCCTTAACTCTTACTTCTTTCTGCATACTATCCAACCTATTTTCCTTGACAGCAAGTTCCTTGTTCATAGATTCCAAGTTATTTTCCTTTTCTCTAAGTTCTTTCTTCATTATCCCCAATTTACTTTCCTTCACTCTTACTTCTTTCATCACACCATCCAACCTACTTTCCTTAACAGCAAGAGCCTTCTTCAGAGGTTCCAAGTTATTTTCATTCTCCCTTAGTTCCTTTTTCACATAATCCAAGTTATTCTCCTTCACCCTCAGTTCTTTCTTCACATTATCCAACATACATTCCTTTATCACCAGCTCTTTATTTAAAGATTCCAACCCCATTTCCCTATCCTCAAGTTCCTTCTTCATGGACTGCAAATTATGTTCCTTGACTTTAATTTCTTCCATCTTTTCAGCCAATTCTTGATCTTTCAACTCAAGGGCATGTGTTTCATGGTGAATCCAACTCTGAATCCTATTCAAATTCTTCTCTTTCAACCTAATTTCAATTAATTTTTCCTCCACATCGCCTGTTTGTTTCCGCTCGAATTTAACCTCATCCCAAAGCCTTTCCACCACCTTCTCCTGATCATTCAGCTTCTCCTCCCTTAACTTCACAGTCTCAGCAAACCCTTTTCGTGCCAAACTCAAATCCTTCCACTTCGACTCCAATTCCTCCTCTTTCCTCTCAACTTCTTCGCGTTTTCGTTCAACTGATTCCCTAATAGCATTGAGTTCCTTCAAGCTCTCCGCCACTGATTCTTGAACTGATCCTAAATGCATTTCCTTGGATTCCATCTCATTGAAGCATTCCTTCAAACACTTGCTGGATAAATCTAAGTCCTTCTCAAAAGTTCCCCATTCCGAAATTAACTTAAATATTTTTTGACTTAACTCCACCGTCTTCTTCTCGTTGTTATGCAATGCTTCCGATATCTTTTCCAGTACACCCATATTGCTTCACCAACATACATACAAACAAAAAAAAGACAGATATTTAACAGTTAATACAGTACAGAGAGGAGAAAACCTCAGAATTTAGTCAATAATAACAGTTAACAAGAGTGCCGAAACAGAGAATTTTGTTTGAAAACTGATATTTTGGAAGCAGGAAAACTCCTATGGGAAGTTAAAAATTACAGTAGAAGGGTTGGTAGAGAACACAAAAACAAAACGGAACTGGAAAAGGGGAAAGGAAGTTTCCGCTTCTAATCTAAAAGGGAGAAGAGATGCATACGGATTCCGGCTGTTTTGACGATTGAATGACGTGGGTCCATCTGCCTTACTTTTCGCTTTCTTCTATTTTCCTTTTTGTGTGTTTTTTTTTTTTAATTCCTCGTCAAAATAGTACTATCTAGTTTAGAAGTCGGTCGATGTATCTTTAGCTCATCTGTTTTGAATTTTGATCTATATATGATACTCTTTATATTTTAAAACATTACACACTATTGCACTAATATTAGTATTATTTCTGTAACTCGTAAAACTCGTTTGATTTGATATTAGAAGAAATAGGTATGCTATAAATTTTAATATTGCTTTATCTAGTGTTTAATTTGTATTTTAAATTTTGAATATAAAATATTTATGTACCTAATTTAATAAGGGCGAAAATCATTTACATTCCCCAAGTTTACTCTAAGGGGTCATTTGGTAAGATTCATCAGATAAGCTAATGCATGCATTAGCTTTGTGTATTAATAATACATTGTTTGGTAGACATTTTGAACCTATGCATTAGTTATACATCCTATTTGGTATTATCTTATGCATCACTAATGCATAGAAAATAAGGGGTCGTTTGGTAGGGTGCATAAGAATAATGCTGAATAGGGCGTATTAGTAGTGTTGGTATTAGTTATGATTGCATTAGTTATGTTGGTATTAGTTATGCTGACATATTTCTTATCCATTGTTTGGTTTGATGTATTAAAGCATTGCACAGTTTCTAAAAGAATTGTTTGTTTATAAAAATGTCCTCAAAACTAGTCCACTCTAACTTTTTAAAAAAAACATATATTGAGAAATGTTTTTATATGAAAAAGTTAAAAAAATATTTTATTTGTCTACCTATATTGTAAAATAAAATTAAATATTTATTTATAAAAAAAGAAATATGTTAAGTATTTATTTATTTACTAGGGATATAATTTTATTTCTCACTATTTGGATTATTTTGAACTTGCATTAATATACTAACTAGTATATTTTAATCAAGCATAAATTTTGAAGGACAATTTTGTCTTTAACTAAGCTAATGCATGCATTAAAACCCATTGCATTGCTAATACCATTATTTTCTATGCATTAGTTATGCATAGGATAATACCAAATAGGATGTATAACTAATGCTTGCATAACTAATGTATAAGTTCAAAATGTCTACCAAACAATGTATTATTAATACACAAAGTTAATGCATGCATTAGTTTATCCAATGCATCCTACCAAACGACCCCAATAGTATTAGCAATGCAATGAGTTTTAATGCATGCATTCGCTTAGTTAAAGACAAAATTGTTCTTCAAAATTTATGCTTGATTAAAATATGCTAGTTAGCATATTAATGCAAGTTCAAAATAATCCAAATAGTGAGAAATAAAATTATATCCCTAGCAAATAAATAAATACTTAGCATATTTCCTTTTTTATAAATAAATATTTAATTTTATTTTACGATATAGGTAGACAAATAAAATATTTTTCTTAAAAACTTTTTCATATAAAAATATTTCTCAACATATATTTCTTTTAAAAAATTAGAGTGTGGACTAGTTTTGAGGGTATTTTTGTAAACAAATAATTCTTTTAGTAATTGTGCAATGCTTTAATACATCAAACCAAACAATTGATAAGAAATATGTCAGCATAACTAATACCAGTATAACTAATGCAAGCAAAACTAATACCAGCATTACTAATACACCCTATTCAGCATTATTCTTATGCACACTATCAAACGACCCCTAAGAATCAAACTCATCCTTTAACTTTGAACAATTGTCATTTTCATTCTTTCATCCTACACAATGTTTATTTTACCCTTGACATTTTCAACTCCCCATATATGTAATATTTTTTTATATTATTTAAATATTTTTTGATGCAGGTATTTATTCATATTTTTTAAAAAAAATATATCTTACTATATATTTAATCTAATCTCACTAACAATATAAATAAAATAATCATATTATAAATTTATTACAAAATATATTGCTACTTTATTATTATTATTTTAATATTATGTATATTAAAATGCAAATAATGTATGTCGGTGTGTGTAATTTTAAGTTCCACTATTTTTATTATTCTCTATGTGTATATAAATTTTAGAGTTCTAATTATTATTACTAGATTTTTAAAAAGAAATATAATTAAAGTTCATGTAAAGTGTAAATAATAATTTTTGCAAATTTATTATAACATTTACCTCTATTTTTCGTCCATTATATTTTGATTACATGCATTGTATATTATAAAATGTTCACTCTCTTTTATTCTCAATTTTATAAATTGATTGAGTTTTGATTGCTATTACGAGTAAATTATTTATTGTAATTTTTATTTTTCTCATTTATTTCACTAATGAACATCATTAACTCATTATGCTTGACTACTACTTCTTATTTTTTTGGTTTCCAAAATATTTTTAAAATTTATCTATAGGTAAGTCAATAACATAAAGTAAAATAAGAAAATATCATTATATATAAGAATTAAAATAAGTGATAAAAATTGTAGAGGTTAAAATAGGCATTTTAAGAAGTCACCTTTGATATGAGGAGCAAAATGACAATTATTCAAAGTTGAAGGATGAAGAAATGATAGTAGCTCTATGTTTTATAGGCTTTATCATATTCAATCGGAAGAGTTTGGGTAATAATTTCAAAGTGACTCTCGACGGGAGAATCCAAGCTATTCAGGAAGAATCACAACAATTTTCTAATCCTAACGATGTAGTTCCTCCGGGGTCAGAAGTGCATTACGAGTCGGACCAATCTGCGAATCGAGCGAGCCGACTGTTATCCCCGTCTAACTCAATTATTCGACTGTATGGCTATTGTGATTGCGAGAGAAAGGAGAGTTTAATTTTTAAAGCAAATTTGGGAAATGTAAATAGTTTTCACCCAATTTAACAAGGAATAAACGCACTTTATCTTTCCTCAAAATATTAGGATTAGACTTTCACCTTCCAATTGAATTCTACGACCTCAAATTTTAACAAGTACCTCTTGAACTCCAATTAAAATAAATGATCATTTCTCTTTATTCTTAATTTACTTTCAATCCATTAATAAGAGATTTCACAAGTATCACCAAACCTTAGGAAAGGAAGGTCACACAGATTTTTTTCTATATTTTCTGGATTCATGCATATCACAAACTACAAGGTCATAGTAGTAATTTAAAACAAAGTTGGAATATATCAGTGTAATTTGCCCTCTTCGCACTAATCTTAGGGCCCGTTTGGCCATAAATCTTGCCAAAATATATTTGTATTTTTCTTGGCAAATACATATTTGACCATAAATTTTATCTACTTTTTGGCAAATTCACAGAACCCAAATCCCATACATATTGTGAACTATACATATTGTGTAATTCACTATAAAAATGATAATTTGTACCATCTATTTTTGTTTAGGACTATAATTTGCGATAATATAATGAATGTTATTAATAAAGGTATTGTTGGGTATTTGTGATAGTTTTTAAAACTTGTGGGTATAAGTCATGTTTCTTGTTTTTTCAACAAGAAAAAGGTAAAATATGTTTTGAAACCATACGTCCAAATAAATTTTCATCTTCAAACCAAACTTCACCCAAATCAAATTTTTCAAAACAAATTTGGGAATCTATGGTCAAACGCTAGCATTAACTTCCTGGATACAATGAATACATAACTAACATGAATATTCTATTTATTCAGTGTTCAAACTTGAACTTCATGCAATGTGAAGGGGCTGCTCAAGTACATTCACAAGAATGGTGAAAATAACTCCTAACTAATTAATTTGAATACATCATGATTCTGGTCCAACTGTGGAAAAGGCAAAAGCTTATTGCAAAAACTTTTCTGCACGAGTCGGTGCCAGAACATGAAGAAAGCGCGGGAAGCAACATTATACACTCCCATGGATCAACCAAAAAGTTGATTAGATAAGAGCTGCAACACCAAATTGTTGCATCTCTCTAAGCCTCCAAATAGGGTGGAAAGCTCCTTCTCCGAGCTCTTCTGCTTCTACTAGTTGCATAGCCCAAGCGTAGTATACAGTGTGTATTGTATCCTAAACACAGCAAGAAATTTTAGCCATACCAGGGTTAAAAATCAGATTCTGAAGCCATAGCTTTGATGATGAGTTACTACAGATTGATCTATAGCAGATTCAGGTGTATCAGAAAAAAATGTTAAAATTAAATTGATCTATATGCAAAGGTGGACTTGTACAGATAATTTACCATAGAAAAACAAAGATGTTTCAACAAATGAATCTTGTCTAATGAATAAGCTTTTAAAGTCATCAAATTCAGAAATTCTTGATCGCTGCTTGTTAACAGCGGTAAAGTGTGTCGGCGTGACCTATAGGTCACAGGTTTGAGCAGTAGAAGAAGCCACTAATGCTTGCATTAGGGTAGGTTATCTACATCACACCCCTTGGGGTGCGGCCTTTCCCCGGATCCTGCATTTGTGCAACGGGCTGCCCTTTTTTAACTTGTTAACATCTTTAGTTCAGCCTTTCCCCGGATCCTGCATTTGTGCAACGGGCTGCCCTTTTTTAACTTGTTAACATCTTTAGTTCACATGTAGTAACGTGCTTTTACGTATGAAGATCACACTAGTTAACATAGAAAAATGACAATTTGACCACAGGGATTGAAGAAGGCAAATTTGACATCAAGACGTTTGTTCATGATGCAATTCGATACGAAATACCAAATTGACCAGCAGGGTCAAATAACTGAATAGTCAATGTAGGACATGAGAATAACAATCTAAAAAAGGGGATAAAACTTACCTTTCCCCCTTCTTTAATTGAACCAAGTTTATCACGTATGCAGTAGACCTGTTGCGTTTGGAACTGCGAAAATTAACCAAGATTACTATCAGGGTTTCTCCATCATTCACATACACTATATGCTTAAAGTCATTGTTAGGTACAAAACCCTTTCAAGAGGTGCATTGGTCCAGACATCAAAAAAATGAGGAAAGATGCTTGCCGCCAACATGATTATGTGACTGTACATCAAAAAAGAATAAGGAGAGATACTTACCGCCAAAATGATTATGGGACTGTCTCCCATCATTTTTGTCTCCCGTACTTCAACATCCGAAATATGCAAAATCTGCATGAATAAGAGAGAAAGAGAGGTTAATCATATAGTAGTATAGTTTAGACATTTATGTGTGATAGAAGCACAGAAATATAAAAGTTGCATTTGTCCAACACCACCCTTTTCTTTTGGGAAGGGGGAAGCACGGAAGCTCATTTTCAGTAGGTTATGAGATTCCCAGTAGCACGGGGAGAAACCACAGGAGAGGAAAAGGGAAGCTTGACACTAGAGAAACCAATTAGTACTGAACTCAAGCTATTCAACGGCCCCTTAATATAGTATACCATGGGATGCAAAATGAGAGGTCACAAGTTTCATGCAGAATTTCCCGTTTTAGCATCTTTCCAACGGCGAAAAGTGGAAATCTGGGATGACTTCAAATCAAGGCCACTGGACTATTGCAGAAATGCAGTATCCAATACTTAGATCAAGATCAATAAGAAACAGTAAACAGCAGTATGCAGAGTGAGCAAAACTGTAACTAATGACGGGCTATAACCTCCAAATAAACAAAAATAGAGCATATAAAAAAACAAAAAAATGGCACCCTACAAAGTTCTAGATTTGTTGAACAGGTTTCAAGACAGAAGTGAGATAATTCTAGTCAAGGATAAGTGCATGGATCATCAGCGTAAATCATCTACAGCAGTAAGAAAAGTGTCTCAAATATTTTTAAATTCCCAAAGAATTCTAGTTCTATTAAATTTACTAGCTTTTTGTCCTTGTCTGACATGCTCATAGAAATCTATGAGAATGGATTTGTAACACAGAAAGTTTGAGCAGAGGAGCACACTTCATTTATTGTTACCCCCCCCCCCCCCCAAGTGTACTTGCAAAATATCCAAAATGGAGGCTAATACAATAACTTGAATTTTTCTTACCTTGTTATCAAAAATCATACCCTGGCTATCAAAAGCTTGATGCTCTGCTTTACACCGCTCAATTACCTCTTTGCTGCAATATTTCTTCAACGCCTCTGTATCTCCCTAATGAGCCAGAAAGCAAGATATCGTTGAAAGAAGATGAAAAACGTAAAATACCAAGTATATCAACAAGAGAAGATTCAACTAGTAAAAGACAATATTGTGCTTGGTTCAAGGAAGGAAAAGGGAGGGTAACGCAAAAAAGATGGATCTATTGATTTACTCCTAAAGTATTTATCCGTCCCTTGAGGTTATATTAAATCTATCCAACGGGCCGGGATGGCCCGTTCCGGACCGGACCGGTGGTAAACGGGCCGGGCAGGGGTGGGATTACGGCTGAACAGGCCTGTGCCGGTGGTGTTTTGGATACCGGTTCCGGTAATATCTTGTCAAATTTGAACCGGTGGACCGGATCGGCCCAGACCGGTTCAAACGGCTTGTTTATTTTTTATTTTTAATGACATTTGACTGTTGACAACGGTCAGCTCCAATTTTGACCGTCAACCAACGGCCTTAATTGCAAGAATAACCCTTTTTTTTTTTTAAAATAACACTCTTATTATTTACTAATTTAACCCTTTGAAAAACTATAAATAGACCCCAGTCATTCTCTCATTCTTCAACTAAATTGCTATCACCTATTTGGCTCTCATTTTTTTGGAATTATATTTGTCGTATTATTTGAAGTTTATTCGTGGTAACGTCGGAGTTGCGAAATTCAATTTCAAGACTTCAAAAATCATGAAGTGTTCATATTATTGTGGAATTCGGTGCACTCATTCCAACTCTTTCTCTTATTTAATATTTTATTTGCATATTAATTTTTAATAGTAGTTAAATTTTCATGATATGTTTAATGCTGCAAAACGAGTTTGTAATAAGGTTGCTAATCGGGTAATCGGGGAAATAGAAAAAGAGGTGCTACTTCAACTTCTGGTAGTAATATAAATGACTTTATACATGTTTCTGAAACATCACCTGATAATAATATAGATTATCAATAATTACAGGAAGATTACGGTATATAAGATAATGAATTAGAAATTGAATATGTGACACCACCTACACCTAGCAGTTTTGGAGTTGGTAGCAGGAGTGGTAGTCTGGGCACTAGTAGTAGACCACCAGTGGCCCCGACTACTGGTCACCGGAAAAAGAGAAGTAAAGTGTGGAAATATTTTGAGGAAATAGATAACTCTAATAGAGTTAGATGCAAAATTTGTAAAGAAGATTATAAACATAAGACTGGAGGAAATTTAGGGGGAACTACTTAGTAGACATATGAGAATTACTCATCTTATAGAGTGAGGCTCTAATTTAGATGAAAATCAAGGAACTCTAAACCTTAATACTGGAGGACTTGTGAAATATGATAAAATGAAGGACCGTGAGGAGTTAGCAAAAATGATTGCATTGGGTTGTCAACTTTTTTTTTTTGCTTCATCATATTTTGTTATGTATGTTCAAAGGATTTATAATCATTTATTTAAAGGTATCCCTAGAAGTACTTGTAGATCTGATATCTTTAGGCTTCATGGACAATATCAGACATACATACGTTATTTGTTTGACCACCTTCCTTGTAGAGTTTCTCTAACTTTTGATATTGGCCATGCTGTTAATGGAAATGATTATTTGACAATTACATGTCATTGGATAGATGATATTTTGAGATAGAATTATTTTTTTTTAGATGGAAGATAGATGATATTTTTTGTATACAAAAACGAATTATCACTTTTAAATATGATTAAGATAAGAATCATATTGTTGTTTCGATAAGTACTACTCCCTCTGTTCCAATTTATGTGAACCTATTTGGTTGGGCACGGAGTTTAAGAAAAAATAAAGACTTTTGGAATTTGTAGTCTTAAAGAAGTTAAAAAGGGGCCCAGAGTATTTGTGTGATTATAAAAGCTTATCATTAAGGGTAGAATTGTAAGTTTAAGCTAAATTATTTCTAAATTTAGAAAGGGGTCATACTTTTTGGAACGGACCAAAAAGGAAATAGGTTCACATAAATTGGAACGGAGGGAGTACTATTTGCAAAGTTGTTGCATTTTACAATCTCAATAAAAAAAGTATAGTGTATGTCTTTTGATAATGCTTCTAACATTGATGTCGTTATTTCACTATTAAAACTGCATTTGCAACCACCACTTGATGATATCTTTCATGTTAGGTGTGCATGTCATGTTTATAATTTAATTGTTAAAAGTGGTCTTGATTTATTTTCTACTGAGATTACTCATGTTAGAAGAGCAGTTGGTGTTATTCAAGAAAATAATAGACAATCTAGAATTAGGGAATTTAAGGCTAAGTGTATCGAACATAACCTTAACCCCAGATTCATGTCACATGAAATTGTTACTAGGTGAAATTATACATACTTATTTTTAAGATGTTGCTACAAATATAAATTGCTTATAACTGAAGTTGCTAATGCGCATTGTACTGATCCAACATGTATGTTAACAATTCATACTTGGGAGGCAAATAATGATGTTAAATTTTTACATAAATTTTATATAGCTACAGTTGAGTTTTCTGGAGCTTACTACCCTACTGTTACTATAGTTTTAGTACATATAGCTGAAATTTCTCTTCTACTCTCTGATTTCAAGAAGAAAAATACAAGGATGCTGTTGAAAAAATGCAAGCAAAATTCAAAAATATTTCATTCCAATTCCTCCGGTTTACTAAATTGGTTTTGTTTTAAATCCTTCTATTAAGATATCTAATTGTCGCTAATTAATCAATGTTTTATATACTTATATGGAGATTGGACTGACTAAAACCCCAGATATATATTCTTGTATGAACAAGCTAAATGATTATTTACAACAATTATATAATTGTTATGCAAATTTAATTGACAATGTTGCTAATGATGTAGGAAATGTTGATCCCACTTTTCATTGTACTACTTCTACTTCAACATCTGCTATTATGGATGAAGACGAAAACCTTGATGGTTTTAATTTTTGGTGTACATTTCCTTCCACTCAAACCAGTAGCAGGAACATTGATGAACTTCAATTATACTTGCAAAAGCAAACGGAGACTTGCACAAAGGAATTTTCATTGTTGGCATTGTGGCATGAAAATGAAAACAATTTCTTGTTCTTTCGGCAATGGCTCAGGACATGTAAATGTGTCAATTTCAATCGTTGCATCAGAGAGCGCATTTAGTCAAGTAAGACAACAGCTAGAAGACACCCGTAACTCATTGGGAAGCAATTCTTTGGAAGTTCTAGTATGTTTCAGAGATTGGATTAGATCGAAGCGAAGAAATCAAAGACGTGAAGATGTTGAAAAACCAAAAGACGAGGAACTTGGAAATATATTAACAAATGGTAACCCATCTGAATTCAACACTCCAGAAGATGGCCAAGAAGTTCATATTGACTATGAAGAACTTACTAGGGCAATGCAAAATCTTTGAAGTTTGAAGACTATATTTAATAAATCAAATTTGAATTTACCCTTTTTTCTTTAGTTTAGTTGTTGTTAAATGTAAACTTTAATTTGCAAATTTAAATTAAAAAAAGAACTTGCAAACTATAAGTTAATTTTTTTTCATGTTCATTGTATTATCTTAAATTCTTAATGAAATATTCAAATATAGTACTTTAAAGCCTTTGAAGTTTTTATTCAAACATTCTCTTTATGAGTTAGTTTTTAATGTTTTACATTTTTACTTTATCTTAATATAAATTACGATTGTTATACAAAATCAAAAAAAAAAAAAAAAAGACCGGACCGGCCAATTAGGCCAGGTACCGTTCCGGTTCACTTTTTCACCGGCTAAGACCGGTAATTTAAAACCGATAGCCGGACCGTTGCCAAGACCGGCCGGTCTCATATTCCTCTAGCCCAGACCGGACCGGCCTGGCCCCCTAACACCCATAGGTTATATTGTCAAGACATATACTTTCTCCACTGTGTCCAACTTCAGAGGGGTTTAAAGCTAGACGTGGAGAGGTTGCACCATTCACTCTTAGTTGTGGACCAAACAAATGACTAACCCATACCCTTCGTTCTGCCTCTCCCATTTTCACCCCACACAAAATATAGTGTAGATGTGTCTATAAGCTTTATTTAATGAACTTGTGCATACTTACTTTGAAGAAAGCTTCAAGAACTGGTCGAATCACTTCTTGAACCTCAGCAACAAATTCAGGTAAAGAGAACGACCTTCACAAAACATATTTCAAATTTCTTAAACAAGCCAAAAATGATAATGGAAAATCAAGCAAAAGAAAGTTGTAATCATACGGATCTCTGCGGCGAATCTCTTTAAATGACATTGCAGCTGATGATTCTCCCCCCACAGTTTGATTTAAACTGTAACATTAACATGGAAATTATAAGCTGATCTTAAATTGAACTCTACCCAGAACACAGCATTAAAATTTGAATGTGTAGCCATACTCTTGGATTTTGTGAACAATGGGATGATCACTTGTTTCCCATCTCTCACGAATATCTTCTGCAATCTGTCATTCGGCACATAAATATTTTACATAACTTCATATTAAATTAAATCCAGATTTACTACTTCTGCTCTTAGCTAAAAGTTTTATGCTAAAGAATATTCACCTATAAACACATTCCAGATCAAGCCATGTATATCCTCATTGGATCAAATATAACAGAGGGAAAAAAATAAATGAAAATTATTACGAGCAGAAAAGATAAAATTCTACTGAGAATCTGAAAAGTACCTCCTGGCTTCTTGTTACAACAGGTTCACTCATGCCAGTGAAGCGCTTAAAAAGAGGGTGACCTTGCATCTGAGAATAATAAAAACTCATGGAAAAAGGATTACAAAAGGCAAAAGACAAGTTCACCTGCATTTCAACAGGGACTAATAAGTAAGAAAATTACTTTATCCTTGAATGCCTCCCATTTCTTATTCCATTTCGATTGCTTTGATGGTAAGACAGCAACATCAGTCCTTGTGCTTCTCTCAAAGTTTGCTGAAGTTTCTTGCGTGGGAGCAGAATATTCGAGGCGCTTTCTCTTACCTGGAGTACCTTTCAACTCATCCAATATGATGCCATATCCCTTCTTGGCTAAGTCAATAGGCTTTGCTTCTTTAATTTTCTGGAAGGCTGGTGACACTTTTGATGATAAGGATGAAGCAGCAGACTTAACCTTGCTATAAACTGATTCTGCACCATCACTGGAACCAGATTGCTGCTGTTCCTGTTGATTTTTTGCTGATGCAGACTCACTACTCTCATGGGTATTTGAACTAGAAGTATGTGAATGACCACTTGATCCTGGAGCTTCTTGCTTCCCCATCCCAAAACTTTCTTTGACCTAAATACAAATCAGGGTTAACTATCATCTCTTTAAAGAGTTGACCATAATTGGGAAATGTGCTAAGAAGAGCTAGGTGAAAATTAACCAACCTCCTCTTTAGTAGCAGAAATTTTTTCCTCCACATTGGAAAAAACCTACAAGATAAATTACATGAACTCAAAAAACAGTGACTAGAACTTAATAGTTTTGAAGGAACTTTCATGATTCGGAGATTGAAAGATCAATATCTTCGTTCGAGTTCTTGGAAAAGATCTCAGCTACCACACAAGAGGAAGATACAATTAGATGGAATAGTGACAGGAAAAAGCTTCACATGATAACCTAATATAGAAGTCTCATGTTTTGCTGCATAGCAATGCCTGGTGCTTGACACACGATAACCTATGTAGAAGACTTTATTGCAAATAATAATATTGCAAAATAAACGGGGCAAAACCCCTGTACAAAAGGATCCAGCATGTGTAAGAGATGATACATCTGTGAAACAGATGTTGGAATTGTGAGTCACGACTCGCCTATTTATTCACTGGAAGGCTGCGAAGGAGTTGACATGCTTTTCAACTTGCTTTTTACTAAATAAAAGGGAAAAACCCCAATATACAAGAGGATCCAGCATGCGTAAGAGATGATACATGTGTAAAAACAGAAGCGGGAATTGTGAATCACCTATTTATTCCCTGGAAGGCTGCAAAGGCGCTGTGGGGGCATGTTTTTCAAATTATTTGTAACAGAGAGGCCATGCACAAATCTCTAAAAGCAGTCTATAGCTGCTGACAGGGAGAAAAAAAGGGAAGCTCAATCGCAAGATATGGGGAACTGTACTAGCATGTATTATATGGACAAAATGAAGGAGAAAGAAATCAAGAATGTTCGCAAAGTGTATGCACGCCATTATACATTGAAAGCAAAATGACTAGTTAATCTAACTTGTTGGTGCAATTAAAAGTTTGTAAAAGATGTAATGACTGGACTTCATTAGCTCCCTTCATTTTTAAAGGGAGGCGGAGGTGCTTTTTTACTTATTGCATTCATTGGATCCCCCTTAACAAAAAATTTAATATTTTATCAGAAAAAAGGGCAACGGATTAACAAGAGTTAACTTGGGATACCATCCAAATACCTAGAAGAAGCTTTGCACAGCCATGAACAGATGCTAAAACAGTCTTGAAGAAAAACACATGCTTGGAAGCATTCATTTTGAATAATCTCATTCATGATTCAGCAATCAAATATTAGACCAGCACCAGAGAGACTGATGGAGGTTGCACTATTACCTTTTTTGCCGTAGCTTCAGCCTCCGTCCAAACACCATCCACATGCTTGTAAAGCTGCTCAGTTGTCTGCTTCGTTCTGCATTCGCCAGTTCACCATTTCAGGGTCCCCATTGGAAGTTCTGCCAGCCTTGACATACAACAGTATGTCTCAGCCCCTTAAGGAAAAGGCTAAAACTACTATAAAATATATTTACAGGAAATCTAAAAGACACCTTGTTTTAAGATCTTCCTTCACCTCTTTCAACTCCTCTGCTTTCTCCTTCAGTACCTTGACTGACTGTTGGAATTCTTGATTTCTGCAGCCATAAGCATTGAGGAATAAGCCCAATGACACCCCCAATAAAGCATTAGCGCAAATAGATAGAGAGGGTGACACAAACAGTTAAACTTTTACTAGTCATAACATTGAGAAATAAGTGCATTCTCTACCTTCTCACTTCTAAAGATACCAACATGTCCCCATAGTCCCATACCACCCACCCCAAAAAAGGGAAAGAAAGAAAAGAAAAAAGAAATGCTCAGAATCAGGTTACTCATACTGCATTTCGACAGATCTTCTAAAGAGTTTAGTGCAGCAAAAGTTTAAAACAGTGCACCAAATATGTTCAGGAGAATCAACTACTACTCATTAACAAATTTAGAGTAAAAATTTGCCATCAAAGTGTTCCATATGAATAAAGTGGCACGAGCATAGCAAAATTTGTCCAACAATTGCAACTCCTGGAACGAAATGAAATGAATGAAATTTGAAGAGAGGATTAAGGCTAGGAAGATCATTAATGGCAAAAAAGTGAAATGGAGTAAAATATGACAAAAGGAGATAACAATACTATATTGTTCTATAGAATAGTCGATGCTTGTGGGACATAAAATTACATTGAAAGGATTACGATTGATGGCTTCAAAGTTTCATAGGAGAGAGACATTAGAGAAGGAATAATCCTATAAATGCAAGCATTTGTACATTGAGAAGGAGATTTGAAACCACAGCTGAATAAAGTTCCCTTTTGAACTATTAGTTCTGATGAAAGGAAAGCGCTTGCAAGACCTATTATCATGGATGAAATGATGGAGGAAATGAGGATTTGTGGGAGAGACAAGGCACAGGAACCTGATAGTAAACCTAATTCAGATAGTTTGCATCTTATCAAAAAAATGAAAGGATGACTTTCATATGAAGCAACTAGCCCTTTACTGAGTACACATGCAAACAGGGATTATGAAGAAAAAAGACGACTTCACGAGATTCACTGGCTTCGCCATTGGAAATGGCTAGGTTTGGTTGAATATGTGGCATTAAGATGCAATCTATGTCCATTGGTGTTAGCTATTGCTAACGATAGGATGCACTTGTGGGCTTGCAGCTGACATGATCATAGAAATCAATCAAGGAAATTACTGGAAGTTTAGCTTGTGAAGAGCTATTCAGATTGAGTATCCTAGGAAGTGGAAGTGTCCAAAAAGATGTTTTACAGTTACACTGAGGAGGAATGTGGGAAGGCTAGGATGATATAAAGAGGGTCTGCATGTATATTTTCATAAAACTCTTATTCCTTATGTCTACCTAATTGAGGAGATAAGAAGCCAGGGTAGAAAGAGATTTTAATACTAAAGCACCGAAGAAAGTTGCAAATTTTACATGGGTGTGTCACTGGGAATGCAACACTTACAAAGATAATCTCATAAAGAAGAAAAAGATTTCTTTAAGTTGGAGAATTATGTGCCAAGGGCTCCGAGCATATGTTGTTAACTTGCTGTAACACAATAGAGTAGCTTCATAGTATTTGGCATTTAAGTTCTCTCAATGTAACGTTGATTGGGCAGCGGGAACCCCAAAGATAGTGTTGGAGACTATGGAAAGATGGAGAATTGGGGAGCAAAGAGGCTTGCACCCAAGCGTCCGTTATGCTTTTTCTGGAACATTTGGAACCAAAGGAACTGGAGGATGAATCCAAGCAAACTTAATACATATAAATATCTCGTTTTTATCCATATATACTTAGGCGTGGAGAATTCCTTTGTGTAGATAGATGGGTATGCTTTAAGGGAGATCAAAGAACCTACATACCCCAATTTTTTTTATATTTGTGGCGCACCTTAGCGAATTAATGAAATGATGTCTGATTTATACAAGAAATATCCTAATAGCAACTCCTCCAACCATGACTTTGAGCTAGATATAGCAAGCCCAACATTGATCATTACAAAAAGGAACTTCTAATTTGCACCCAAGGATGTGGCCTAGCGGTCAAAGAAGTGGAAAGTGAACAGGTTGAATCTCAACGAAGGCAGAAACAACTAGGTGATTTCTTCCAATCTGCCTAAAGCAGAGTTACCCGATACCTACCATAATGGGAGGTAGCAGGTACTCGGTAGAATTAGTCGACCATGTGTAAGCTAACCCAGACTCTACTGTCCTTTTAAAAAATGAGCTCTTAATTCTCAGTATTAAAATTTCCCAGCTTGCACAAAATCCCTTTTTTCTTCTTTACTACAATTATCCAAGAAAAAATTGGTAAAGCTACAATCTTTCAACTTAAAAAAAAGATAACTAAGTAATAGCTACAGCATTGAAATAAAATGCAATACGAGATAGCAAATAGCAAATACCTATCAACTTCTCCTTTAACCTTCTTGGAGAACTCATTGAATACACCAAAATTACGAATGCCCGGATAATGCCTATCTGCTCCAACCAACCTCAAATTTGTTGCAACTCTACCATAAACCACCTTTACAAACACAAACTTAAAAATAAGAAACTTTTTTAAAAAAGGAAACAAGACCCATTAAACACAAATTCAATAGCTTCACAATCAAGACAGCAAACAACAACCCCCCCCCCCCAACAAATACCTGTTGTGGTGCTAATATTCGGCAGAAAATAGGCTGTTTAGAGATAAACAAGTCCCGCACAAGCTTTCTGCTGGTCATTTGGAGCCCTTTGCCCTTTTTTTTTTTTTGAACAAAAAATACAACTTTTCTTCTTCTTGCGTCTTAACCAACGAAGGTCTGTAGTAAGCTCTGTCTTCTTTTCCTGCCCTAATAGGAGAATAAGGTTTGGGCCGCACGAGAAGCACCAAAAAGAAACCACGATTTATTATATTTTTTTTGAAAAAAATAATTATATACTCCTCCATTTTAATTTACCTGTCATTGTTGGACCTAACATGCAATTTAAGAAAGAAATAAAAATTATTCAAAATTTCTAGTATTACATATATCAATATATCATAATATTTGAATGGCTATAAAACTTTTTATTGATAATAAGATAATTGTTTAATGTTAAACTATTTTTAGTAAAAATATTACTGCTTTTTTTTAAAAGAATAAAACTAGTGTATTAGTTGAGGGTCAGGGAGTATAATTTCATGAGAAAATTTTAACAAATCGCATTTCAATGGATAAATTAGAGTAATTTCAGATATGACTATTGTTTAGTGGCTATTTACTTGCTATCATATACATAATTACTTTCCGTGGCTACCTTTTAGTTGTTATGGTAATGTATTCGAGCTACTGTCATGAATACAGTAGCAAAAATCGGTTAAAAAATAGGGCAGTCCAGTTGTCAGCCACGTATTCACGTGTATTCATACCATATATTCATGAATACAACGTCATAATAGGTCTCTCTAGTAGTTTAATAACAGAAAGCTGCTAATTTAATGGGATACACTCCTAATATAACTCACCTAAATCAATTATAACCCACAACATTATCAATCCAATTAATGAGAAGATTTATCAGACACTAAATATCAAAAAAAAAAAACAGAGCATTCTTCCGAGTTTCGGTTCCTCTTTTTTTTCTGATATTGTTCGAGTTTTTTTTCCTAACATTGTTCGAGGTTCATAATAAACCTAGTGTTTTTGTTCGATTTTCTGTATATGAATACATCATAAATTTATGCCCGATACAACCTGAAATAGTAACATACTGCCTGCATATTTCATAATAAACCTAGTGTTTGTATTTTGTTGTATCTAACAGTTGTGTTCAATGTATTCAAGTTTATTTGTGGATTCACAATATTTTATTTATTCCTAATACATAGTATTACTACTTTATTGAGTATATTTCACTGGTTGTATTCATTATTTTTCTATTTGTATTGAGAGTATTTTATTGATTACACTGTATTGTTATTTTAAATATAGATGGATACAATTAGGTTGAAAATACAGATGAATACAGTTAGATTGAATGCATAACTAATTGAAGAATAACATCAAAATGATAGAACTAACAATGTATTTAAAAATATTGTTGTATGAACTCAAATACATATAAATGCATCTAAATACAACAGTCAAAAATCACGATACCAAATAAAAGAAAAATTGTATGCCTTATCGAATACATATAAATACAAGAAGAGAAAACCACTGTACAACTAAAAATCAATGTATTCGAACTAGAATACATATAAATACATCTACAATTAGGGTCGGTGTGTATTTTTGTTCTCCTCTCGACTTCAATGGTTGCTGATGAACCTGCAAATACAGGTTCATCTTGAGCGATTTGCAAATCGAAAGATGGCCCTTCAAAATTGATTGCTTTAGTGGGTATTCTGCGGAAAACCTAACAAAGCTTTTATAATATCGAAAGATGGCCCTTCGAAATTGAGTGTTGTAGAGGGTATTTTGCAGAATTAACAATGGTGAATATTTTTAAAAAAATGTAGAAGAGAAAAAGAAAAGCTTTAACCGGTCAAAAACCCAAAAATTTTAACACTTACCACAACTATTTTGGAGAAAAAAAATTGAAAATTGAGAGAGACAATGGCGCTGATAAAGGAGAGAGCTGGGGAGAGAAATTTGGAGCAAAAAATATTGAAAACGGCCATGGCAACTGCTAAGCCTCCATGTCGCTTAGAGAGAGGAGAGAGATCATGGAGAGAGAAATAAGATATTATGCGGTGATTTTGAGAGAGAATAAACTGAAAGAACGAGAGTGAAAAAATTTTTAGACATCATATTTAATGACTTAATGGTAGGAAGTGATCATAAGTACATATTTTGCTATAAAATCTAAAAAATAGCTATAAAAAATAATAATTTAAAAGAATTTTTATTTATAATAAAAAAGTGTAAAGCTTTGATATAAGAGGTAAAATATCCTAAATTATTCCTCCTATTTCGATATTCGAACGTCGGCTTTCCTAAGGGGAATTTTTGTATTATACTATAATTTTGTGAACTTCATTTTACCTTTTATAACATTAGAATAAACTACACTATCACTATGGCATTATACGCAGTTGGTTTTACAATAGGAGATTCACCCTTGTATTGTGTATGATTCTAATATATAGGTGATAAAGCATTAAGTGATATTGAAAATTTTGAGTTATCCACAATCCGATTATAGTATAAAGGATGTTTAAAATAATTTTGTATACGGCGAAATCGGAGGATCCATTTCTCGTCATTAAGGCATTTCAGAAGATCATCTGCAAGGCTGTGGTCGAGTTTCCTCCCTCGATGTTCGTCGATGCTCGACCCGAGGACAATGTTGGTCTCGGTCATGATGGGAATGGGGAGTTCCCTAGGTATGCAGCTAGTATTGGCAAAACCCAGTGTCATCTAGTTGTCTCATCCCCCTATCTTTGTAATTAATGCTTGTTGTACTATGATGAGATTCTCCTTCTATATAAAGGGTGTCTTTGTCACTTTGTAGGGTTTGTTGCTCCAATTACTCCACACGAAATATACAAAGACATTCTCTTTGTTCTCTAATATACTCCCTTGATATTATTGCCTTTAGTTATTATCTTCATATATGTTCTTCATTTATTGCTTGTCATTGGCCATAAAGAGCCTTCGTTGATTATCTTATAACTGTTAGCCCTACCCCGATTACCCTCAATAGCTCGTAGCCGAGCCCCGAGATAGACCTCGAGGCCCAGAATCGACAAGCTTGAGGCCCCGAATAACTCGCCTATCGGTTTGATTATAGCTCTCTCCTTAACTTTATTTGGTCTCTAAGTCTCACATATCTATCATCAACTACTTAACAACTAGCATAAAATAGATCACGTATTTTTAGAGTCTCATCGATAAATTTAATTTTATTACCATTTTCACGGTAAACAGTTTGACGCCCACCGTAGGGCTAAAATAATAGTGATTATTTTCTTGTTGGTTTCATTACATAACGCAAGTTATCCTTCACGTTTTTTCTTGCCCAAGATCTTCGATTTCAGATTAAAATGTCTAGCTCGGAAAATAGAGTTGAAAACGACAATCTTGAAAACCACGGAGAGAACGGTGTGGCTGCTCCAAATGTTGATGTGCCACTATGAAACCTCGAGAACACGCCAAGACCAATTCCAATGGACATAGGTTCACGCGACGCCCAGCAGGTCGATATAAGCTCACACACCAACAGGAGCGTGCACTAAAGAGACCCACAAGAAACTCAGAAAATCCCAACTAGGGAAGAACGGGAGGTTAGCCTTCATGTTATTTTTGAAATGTTGTAGGCACAACAACTGGCTATCGCTCAGCTGCAAAGTCACCAGAAAACCCCTAGCACGGTAGCACCGGGGACCGCTCTCCCGGCCGAACAAGTGTCGGAGAGATCGAGCAATAACGGGTCGATAGCCGATCCTGTCATCATGAAGATGCTCGAGGACCTCACCAGAAGGATCGAATCAGGCGATAAAATGATAGAAGCCAACGACAAGAAGGTCGAGACCTACAACTCCAGGGTCGACCAAATTTCGGGTGCTCCCCCGGTTCTAAAAGATGTGGATTCGAAGAAGTTCATACAAAGGTCGTTCCCAGATGAAGCGGCCCTGAAACCTATTCCAAAGAAGTTCAGAATGCCAGAACTCCCAAAATACAATGGGACCTCAGACCCCAATGAGCACGTTACTGCTTACACTTGCATAGTGAAGGGCAACGACATAAAGGACGATGAGATCGAGTCTGTCTTACTAAAGAAGTTCGGGGAAATGCTCTCAAAGGGGGTCATGATGTGGTATCACAACCTAGCTCCTAACTCCATAGACTTATTTTCCGTGTTGGCACATGCCAATATCATCAAAGTAGCAACGTGTTCAAGATCAAGCAGAGGGAGAACGAAATGCTTCAAGAGTTTGTATCTCGCTTCTAAGTGGAACGAATGGAACTACCTCCGGTCTTCGATGACTGGGTAGTGCAAGCCTTCACTCAAGGGCTAAATGAATGAAGCTCGGTGGCTTCCAAGTAGTTGAAATAGAATTTGGTCGAATATCCCGTCGTGATATGGTCGGACGTCCACAACCGATATCAGTCAAAAATCAGGGTCAAGGATGACCAACTGGGAGCCCCCTCGGGTTCAGTATATCCAAGTAGGCTCTTGGCGAAGGAGTCAAAGCCAAACAAAGAAAGATATCAACCATACACCGAAGATAGAAGGAACGCCCCAAGGCACAACCCACCTCGTAATGATTGAAGGATAGACCGATGACAGAATCCTCGCGGACTCATCAACAGACCCAGGTTCGACAGGGACGCAGGACCAACCGAGGCACCTCGCTTATCAGAATACAACTTCAACATTGATATGTCAGACATCGTGTTCACCATCAGAAAAATTAGAGACGCCAGGTGGCCCAGACCTATACAATCGGATCCTTCACAAAGTAACTACAATTTAGTATGCGAATATCACAACACGCACGGACACAGGACCGAAGATTACCGGAAACTCTGGGAGGAAGTGGCTCGGTTACTCAACAACAGTCATCTTTGGGAATTCCTCAGCGATCGAGCCAAAAATCGGTCTCGAGAAAGGGAAACAATAAAAAAAGATAAGGCAGACGAGCCGCAACATGTCATTCATATGATCTTTAAGGCAGCAACCACGAGATACGCCCTCGGCCGTATCCGAATAAAGAACTGTACCGCGTCCTCCAAACGAATATCAAGGATCAAAAGTGCCATCGCCACCGAGGTATAACCATCTCCCTTCTTATTTTATATTTCATACTAACCCTCATGCAGGCGCCCGATCGAAGTAGTCAAAGCGCTAACCCAGCCCGAAGACCTTAAGGTTTTAAAGCATTCATTGCACTCTTTTCCTTTGACCGAGTTTTTATCCCGACAAAGGTTTTACCGGCAAGGTTTTTAACGAGGCAACATCTACATGCTACCTAAGGAAGACTCGACAAGTATTCCAGGCTTTTTTTGCAATCAACCTCGAACACTAGAGGGTATCCCCCCAGGGAGGTCATTCACTCGGAAGAACCAAGAAACGCCAAACGGGGTCCCAATAGGAAAATGATGTACCGAGACAAACGGTCTAACGAACCGTGTCCGTATGGTCGGGCCCCCGACGACGAAAGTATGTATACTTGTGTCATGTAATCAAAGAATACCTTTATCTAAGCATCTCATGCTCTAAAGGAAACTTAGCATTTTCGCAAAAATAATTCCTCCATCAAAACGTCCCGAACACTCGGGGACTGGCGTTGACAATTCAACATCTGAACGACCTCCAGGTCAGGACTCCAAACTCGTAAGCCCTCAATGAGGCAACATGAAAATTGTTAAACGTCTTCAAGGTAGAAAGTGTCCCAAACACTCAAGGACTAGCGTCAAAATCTCCAAAGCCGCATGACCTCAGGGTCAAAATCACCAAAATCATAAGCCCTCAACGAGGCAATATCAAGTTTACGAGTAACGGCTCCCGAGCGAGAATACCCTCAACGACTCGGGGACTGTCGCTAATCTCCATTTATTAGAAAACCCGAGGTCATAATACCCCGAGTGGGCAAACTCGGTCTCGTAAACCTACATAAGGTAACAACAATATATATAAGACCTCAAGCAAGACATGAACAGTACTTGTACCAAGTATCCAAAACTGTAGGACCTCAAAGGCATGAAAAAATTGTAAGACCTTACTACAGGCATAAACTCGATCCCGAAGTTAAGGCTATATATCGAATTTGTAAGACCCCTAAAAAAGGCATACCCTAGATATAGACGCCTAAACTACTTCACTCGGGATCAAAATGGCTCCGGCCAAGCACAAATGACTACAGTCATACTGCTGTACCAGCCAAACTAACGCGACTTAGGGACGCCCGGCCGTTGCTACAAAATCACAGGCCTTCAATTACTTCAAACCTATTTCAAAAAGAACCGGTTAAATAGGCTACCCTTGATACAGGCAAAAGGGTTTCGACCATGTCAGCTCCTAAACATCAGCTTCAAGATACTCAGCCTCCGAGCCAAAACCTCCCGAGGTGCTCGATCATCGCCATATAACGACTCACAATCGAGGCTTTTATAAGCCATTGAAGAGCCGGGCAAACACTATCTCAAAAATCCTTATCGAGGGAAAATTAAAGCCTGCATAAAAGGTTGCTTCGACCCAAAGCGTAAGAGTAATTGTCGTCAGCCCGCACAAATACAAAACTTGAGGGTCAAATGAGCTCGATTCATAACCCGATTCGGAGACGGAACCCAAAATAGTTAACTAAATATGTCTAAGAGCAAAGTGTAAGAGCTATTGTCGCTAGCCTAATGAGCCTCAGGGCCACACACATGAAAGTTCGCTTCGACCCAAGGCGTAAGAGCCATAGTTGCCAGCCGACATAAAAGGTCGCTTCGACCCAAGGCATAAGAGTCATAGTCGCCAGCCCGCATAAATGGTCGTTTCAACCCAAGGCATAAGAGCCATGATTACCAGCCCGCACTAAAGGTCGCATCGACCAAACGCGTAAGACCACATCTGGTTGGGGGATCGGGAACTACGTTAGCACCCTCCTCGAGGGTCTACGCCGTACGGGACTGACCTGAGTCGGCCATCCCCGATTCGGCGGCTTCTGGTCGAAGTACCTGTGGGGTTCTCGCATCCGACCTCAGCCTCTCCTCCGAACGGCATTCACTCTCAATATTATTTTCGTCCCCGGTATCGAGGCTCGCCTCGGAAGCTGAAGTTGTGATTTTAGTGGCGGTTCGTGGCCTGTATGACTTAGGTTTCTTCGTTACAAGGGGGTCAGTATCCTCCTTGCCCTTATTACCCTTGGCAGGCTCCGAAACAGCCGTCTCGCCACTAGGAGGCGGTCTCATCACCATGTTCTCGCCAAGGCCTGCATGAGCATAGCGAATGCAACTTATCAGCACAAAGGGTACAGGAAGAAACATAAAGCTAAGACATAGGTGGCAAGGGAAACTTTACCATGGTTCTTGGCCACCCACCATTTCTTAGCCAGGTCGGTCCAAGATCGGGCAATATATGGGAACTTGTTATCCAACTGCTTGATCCACCTCGGCAGGTCCGAGACCGCTTTAGGATACCAAGCGACAACTGTAGAAACCAAAAAGTGGTCTTTTTTTCGGAAGAAAGGAAAGAAGATCACAACACATGTCCGAAGGAAAAAATGCTTACGGCGTATATTCCACCTCTCCAGGAAAGACATCCTCCCGGCCGGAATGATGTCCGAGGTTTTAACCCGGATGAACCTGCTCATCCATCCTTGATCTTTGTCCTCATCGGTGCTCGAGAAAAATGATTTTTTGGATCGGTGACGAAGCCTAATCAAGCCTCGGTAGAACCGGGGGCTGTACATCCTAATCAAATGTTTGAGGGTAAAGGTCTCACCCCAACCTTATCGGTGAAATGGCAAAGCATCAAGACTATTCTCCAAAAAGAGGGATAGATTTGACCGAGCGTCACCTGGTATCTATCGCAAAAGTCGAGGATAACCGGATATATCTCCGGGAGAGAGGATTCGGAAGGATCGGTCGGGCCCAAAGTAAAGGGGTAAGTATACACATGGAGGAAATCGGCTTTATAATCCGTTATGTTCTCATCGGGGCCGTGAATCTCCACCTCCACTGCCTCTCTCCATCGGTAGTCTCCCTTCACCTTCCCTATATTGGTTACGACATTGATATACCGGGACACATGCTCGCATTGACCCGGTGCAGAAGAGGTTTATCGATGGTAGAGTTTTTTGACATGTCAAGATCAGGGGGAGTACATTGTCCTAGGGTGGGTATCACTTTTGTTTTCCCCTTAGACGTCCGAGATGAAGAGGCGACTTCGTCCCGCCGGGGAACCGTCTTGGAGGTTCTGGCCATTGCGATGGTGTAATTTTCTCTATGAAAGTAAGAAGAAAGAATGCAAAAGGAGATGGTTCTGAATTCGTGAATTTGAAGATGTTGGAAAAGTAAGGATTATCAAATGGTTGTTATATTTATAGGAAACATATGGGCAGCGGAAGGGATGAGCCAATAGCGGTTCGTGGGTTTCTCGATAGTCACGTTTGACGGCGACCCTTGCGCGGTTTTTTGGGCATGACATTTAATGCTCTGATAGGCTGACGTCATGGCGATGATGCCCTCGGAAAAGCAGCTCAAAATTGTTTCCTATCGCTTCGTTCTAGGAAACACAGGGACTACCTGTATACGGCGAAATCGGAGGGTCCAATTTCTCGTCATTAAGGCATTTTAGAAGATCATCTCGAAGCCTCGAGTCTGCAAGGATGTGGTCGAGTTTCCTCCCTCGAGGTTTGTCGACGCCCGACCCGTGGACAATGTTGGCCGCGGTCATGATGGGAATGGGGAGTTCCCTAGGTATGCAGCTAGTATTGGCAGAACCTAGTGTCATCTAGTTGTCCCATCCCCCCTATCTTTGTAATTAATGCTTGTTGTACTATGATTGGATTCTCCTCCTATATAAAGGGGGTCTTTGTCACTTTGTAAGGTTTATTGCCCCAGTTACTCCACACGAAATATACAAAGATATTCTCTTTGCTCTCTAATATACTCTCTTAATATTATTGCCTTTAGTTATTATCTTCATATTTGTTCTTCATTTATTGCTTGTCATTGACCATAGCGAGCCTTTGTTAGCCTGCCCCGAGATCGACCTCGAGGCCCAGAATCGACAAGTCCGAGGCCCCGAATAACTCGCCTATCAGTTTGATTATAGCTCTCTCCTTAACTTTATTTGGTCTCTAAATCTCACATATCTAGCATCAACTGCTTAACAACTAGCATAAAAATAGATCACATATTTTTAGAGTCTCATCAACAAATTTATTTGTTATTACCATTTCCACGGTAAACAAATTTTCTCTACTAATTAAGAAATAAAGAAATCATGCACTTTGATTCATTAACTAGTTATGTATAAAATGCATTTAATTTTCAGTCATAAAATTATACTCGTCGAAATTTTTCAATACCTTATATTGGCGTACGGGCTTGTACGGCTTTCCCTGACCTAACGGAAGGCCTCGTAACCGATGATTTAACTTTGTAGTAATCATCTAGACACCTCTTATTAGCAGAGATATATTCTTAAAAGAACGTAATACCTAATTTGTTATAAATAAAATTGATGTTTACCCACATTTTAAATTATTTAATTAATTATAAGAACGTTGAAACAAAAAAAAGTTACCAATTGAAGCAGCAATCTTTTTCAAGGGATTTCTTTCGTGGAAACCTCCAAAAATAGTCGAAGTTTTAAAAACCAAAACTTTTTAGAAAATAAACTTTTAGTTAAGGCTGTATTGTGGTCCGGGTCCAGCCCGGGACCGGTCCGGGACCGCGAGCCCACATGGGTTTTAGGCTAAACGGGTTGGCCCGTATGGTCCGATCCCAAGCGATCCTAGGAGCTCACTGTGGGCCGGTCCAGCATGGAGAGACCGCGAGCTCGGGACAAGCTGGCGGGCCTGGGCCGGTTCAACCAGGCCTAACATGCCCAACAACTATTTTTTAATTTTTTTTAAAATTGGCCAACGGTTGGAAGTTTAAAAACTAGCCGTTGGTCTGCCAATTTAGCCGTTTGGCTTTTTAAAAAATAGTCATTTGCCTCCCAAACTTTGTTTTAACCCCAAACTTTTTATAATTACACTTTTTCCATATTCTCAACTATAAATACCCCCTCATTCTTTTATTTTTTACTCACAAAATCATAAATCTCTCTCTAATTTTCTTATATAATTGCTTACTTTATTATTGCAATTTGTGAAAAATTGTGAAGTTGGTGAATTGAAGTATTCAAGTCTTCAACGATATACAATTTTCAAGAAGTTGTTCGTCAATTCGGTAAAAACTCGTTCCAACTCTTAAGTTTTAATATTATAGTTTTGTTTGTTTTAGTTTGTATAATTATAATTAATATGGTCTTTTCTTTGAAAAAAATATTTGGTGGTAAGGTGAAATCTAAAATTGGTGAATCTAGTGACCAAGCTACTACTCCTCCCCCGACCTCCTGACCCAGACGTGTTACCCGTCCTCCTCCAGCTATTATTCTTGATAGTGATAACCCTTATTTTTAATTTACCGATAGTCAATTTTACCAAGATATTGCACCAGGTCAACAATTAAATGATGAATACATGAATACTCTTTATGGTAATCCAACTATCGATGAAAATGATGAGGAAAATGAATGATTTAGATGAAACGCAACCGGATTTAGATGATACACCTACTAGTCATGTTGTTAACCCAACTGATAATAATCCAAATGATGCGTCACCTGACCCTCATGTAGTATGCCCTACTTTTAATAGACAACCTTCTAAACGGCCCGAAACATCTCTTGTTTGGCACTTTTTTACTCAACTAAGAGATCCGAATAAGGCTAAGTGTAAAACTTGGGGGACTTTTATGACTCATAAATTTACTGGAGACGGTAGCGGTACGAGTACTTTGACTAGACACATAGAAACACACCCTAAAGATAGAGCTAGATTTCTTCAAATGAAAGTTGTGCAAGATGGGACAAGTGTAGGTACTCAGGTTAACCCTAGTACCAGGTTAAATCTAGTTCAACCGGGAATTAACACTGTTACCGGTGACATTTTATATTACGATCCAAATAAAGGTCGTGAAGAATTGGCAAAAATGGTTACTGTTATGTGCTTACCATATAGTTTTCCTTCTAACCATCAATTTGTGCATCATATTAGAAGAGTTTTTAATCATACTTATAAAGGATGGCCTCACACAACCGTAAAGAGCGATATTTATAAATATAAATATGAATATAAACAATATTTACGCTATTTATTTACTCATATAAAATGTTGCTTTGCTATTACTACTGCTATTGGTAGAAGTAGTAATGACTGTGATTATCTTACTGTTACCACTCATTGGATTGATAAGGAATGGAAAATACAAAAGCGCATTATTTCTTATAGAATAATTAATTCACGTCACACAGGTAAGTTTATTGCTAACACAGTTGCAGATATTTGTAGATATTTTTGCATTAGAGATAAAATAATGTCAGTTTCAATGGATAATGCTTCTAGTAACACTAATACTATAGGCTTGCTTACAATTACACTAAATTCTGCATTTAGTAATATTTTCCATGTTAGATGTATTTATCATATTTACCATTTAATCGTCGGTGATAGTATGAAAATATTAAATGTTGAAATTGAAAAGGTTAAAATGGCTCTTAATTGGATTTTTTTATTCAAACTGTAGAAGTAAACTTAGAGAATATTTTAAAAAATGTGATGAATTTGGCATTAGAGAAAAAAAAGTTCCTAAACCTTGTCCAACTAGATGGAATTACATGTATGAAAGTTTAGTTGTTGCATATGAATATAGAAACCCAATAAACGCAATGTTTAATGCTCGTGTTGGTGGTGGTGATGCTGATAATGATGAGCACCTTACAAATCAGGATTGGACTAATGTTAAAAATTCTTGTAGACTTTTTAGAACAATTTCATGTTGCTACAAATGAACTATATGGGCAATATTATCCTACTATTTCTAACTGTTTAGTTTATATTGCAGCACTTGCAAATTTGTTTACTCAATTTTCAGAGGGTGAGGTAATTTATCAACTTGCTATTAATTCTATGAAAGATAAGTTTAAAAAATATTTTTTTTCCTATCCCCCCTATTTTTGGTGTTGCTGCCATGTTAAATCCTACCATGAAATTAGGAAGACCTCACTTTTGGTATACAAATATTTATAAGGTTTTATCACTTTCAGATGAGGAATTTGCTACACTTGCAGATGCAAAAGCCTCAATTAAAATAAATGCTCAAATAATTTATAATGCTTATCAACTTGCCTTAAATCATGCTAGACCAAATGTTTCAACTCCTACTTCGTCTAGTTCGCAATCATCTAAAAGAACTGCGGGCCTAAAAGCACTTAGTTCTTGGATGGAGTTCAGGGGTTCTCAAGGTGATAATATTGGCAATAGTTCACAACTAAATGAGCTTCAAGTTTATTTGTCGCATGGACTTGAATCAGAGAATCCCGACGGCTCCTTTGATGTTTTGGAATGGTGGAAAGACAAAGAAAAACACTATCCTGTTCTTTCAAGGATGACTCGAGATATTTTAAGTATTCAAGTTTCAATAGTGGCATCAGATAGCGCTTTCAGTCAAGCGAGACTTCAAATCGGTGATCATAGTGCGTCTATGAGAGAGAGCTTGGAAAAATCAGTACTCTTCAGGGATTGGACCAGCTCGGAAAGAAGAAATTTTGGACTTGCTGAATCAAAATCGGAGATAGACGAAGCTTATGAAGAAATGCTAGCGGAACTTGCGGAGGATGTTGCTTCGCCCGGAAGCGGTGATGAACAAGCTTCTTTTCCGCCACCACCAACGGAAATTCCTCCGAACCTTGAAGGATTTATGAAATTTGTTAGAGATAATATGTAGACTAATATGTAACTTGTATTTTAGCACATCTTCATTAGTTTTTTTTTCCTTTTAATGGTGGTATTAGCACCTTGTTGTGCTCATTCCATTGGGGGGAGGAAGACTAAGAAAGATATTGTCATTTTTTTGTTAATGTCGTAATAATAAAAATTATAAGGTATTCCTTGAATATTTCTTTACAATTTTTTTGTGTTTAAATTTGAATTAAAAGATTTAAGTCACAATTATATAATATAATTTACAAGAATTGCCTTAGATAAAAAAAATTCAAAAAAAATAGCCCGGAACACTTAGGCCCCTGGGCCCAACCCATTTAGCCCGGGACCATGTGGGCTTAGGCCCACAGTGGGCCGATTCCACCCTCTAGGACCGTTAAGCCCAGGACTGCTTGGGCTCGGCCCGCTAGAGTCCGGGACCGTTTGGCCCGGCCCCTTTAGCCCATTTAGGCCCGGGACCGGACCACAATATAGCCTTACTTTTAGTATATGGTAGGTGATTATGCAATCTAGCTTTGTCACAACTGCAAAGAAAACATGTACTAACTAGTGTAAGTATTGATTTCATGATATGTTAACTAAATACGTGGTTTCCACCTTCCCGCACGCCGCGGGCAGCAAAAATCTTGTGTCCTGCCTTGAGAGACAGCTCCTCCCCATCATTTCCCTCCTCTGACAAAACTCCCCAACCTCCCACATATACTATCCTATATATGTAATACTATTCTAACAACAAAAACAATAATTACGCCTCAATTTTAAGTAGTTGGGGGTGCAATAATATATATTTATAAGCTTATCTCAATTTAATATTATATAAAATAAGTTAAATTTGAAAAATACTACTATTTCTTTTATATATATTTACTTAAAGGGCCGCCACGTCCACTAGGCTCTCGCTATGCGCGGGGTCTGGAAAAGGGCTGAACTACCAGAATCTATTGCATGCAGTATTATTTGTGCAAGAGATTGTTTTCATATTTACTTACATAAATTTCTTATTTCTTATAAAAATTAAAAGAGTAATGGAAAACATTGGATTTAAAATAAGAACATGGACACGACTAGTTAGATTAAATTGAAACTTAGTGAACATGTAGTAACACTCTCTTTGCACGTGCTCCTCACACTCAAGAAGTACAATCCTATCCCCCCCACCAAACCCCCCACCCCCATATTTCTCAGCTCTCATCAACCTTAACGTCTCTACCTTTGCCAACCTTTCACGAGACTTACATGCATTTCGTCATTCTTATTCTTATAAAACACAAGTCTTTAAACACCCTTTCTCTTTTACTATACCATTAACAAAATTCTCACTCTCCATTTAGTAAAGCCACCACATGGATGAGCCACCTAGTGATGGCACATCGGAGAACCGACGTAAGGGTCCTGGAAAGCGTGCTACCGGAGCCGTGGAGCCACTGGCCTCGGCAATACTGCCGGCTTCCACGGCTCCTTGTGGTGCATGCAAGTTCTTGAGAAGAAAATGCATCAGTGGATGCATTTTTGCACCCCATTATGGCTCCGACCAAGGCGCAGCTCGGTTCGCGGCCGTGCACAAGGTGTTCGGAGCAAGTAATGTGTCTAAGCTCTTGTTGCATATTCCGGCTAACCGGCGGCATGATGCGGTAGTTACTATAACTTATGAAGCTCAGGCTAGACTCTCGGATCCTGTTTATGGTTGTGTTTCGACCATTCTTGCTTTGCAACAACAGGTCACTACTTTTAGATATAATCTTTATTAATTAATGTGATAATTTGTCATTCTGGTGGTAATATTAATTAGTTATTGATATTCTGGTTTTTATTTCTATTAATTGTAACGAAACTTCAACTTTTGAAGTAACCTTTTTTCCTGTGGAGAATACCACTTTTTCAGTCTAATTTTTTGGGCCAATTGGTGGAAGGGGCAGCGTAGGATCACCACATGATTTTGACGAACTTCGTATCTTGCTTAAATTAACTACGTTAGACTACTCCAATTGGCCGGGTCGGTAATGCTAACTGCTAATTAAGTTCAAGATTATATTGTCATTTCCTTGATGAATAGTACTATTTTTTATTTATGTTTGTTAATTTTAAGGTTAATGAATGGAGTTAAAATTGATCGTTTTCAACTAAAGTAAGATGAATAACTGAGGTAGCGTGAGGTTTTTTGTGTATATCAAGTGCAGGGTTTTACCTTTAAATCGTTGTCCTAGAATAGTACTCCCAGATTTTAAAGAAGAGAAGAAAAAAAAAACAGTGTGGTTCATTACCAGCTAATTAAGCCAGCCTTTTCTTATTTGACAAAGTTGTCAAGCCAGCCTTTAATCATTAGACAAATGTGGCACACCTGAGGAATTAAATACATACATTGGTAAAACACGGCAATAATGAAAATGAAAATGAAGTCTAACTAAAAAAGCCGGACTATGAAAAGTAATTCTTAGATAATTTATAAACTGCGATATACAATGATTTAACTTATATACACTAGTAATTAATGTAAATGAAACTATCCATTGTTAGCAACTTTTACCTGGTTGTAGAAGTACTAACTAACTTTCATTCCTAAGTAATAACTAAATTAGCCATATTGTAGGTTGATTCATGTTATAGACCACTTTGACTTAATATGGTAAAAAGCTATACATCATCGATATAAAGAAATTAAACTCATCAGACAATATAAGAGTAAAATAATAAGGACTGATATGAGCAAGTACAATTGCATGAATTTTGTAGGTGGCATCTTTACAAGCAGAGCTAGCAGTAGTGCAGACACAACTAATAAACAACAGATATGCAATGGAAAATGCTTTACAAACTTCACAACAACAACATCATCTTCAGCAACAACTCCACCAAGAACATCACATTGCAATTCTACAGCCAACTTACTCAGACAACTCTTCTGTTTCAAACAACAACCTCATCAACAACATTAACAGTGCCAACACTTTCAATTCCACTGCTTTTGATCAACTGCCTGATGATACCTGTGCTACAACTGTCCCTAATAATAACTCTCCAAGTTTTGATCCCGTTCATCAAGAGGATGAGGAGGAGGAAGAGAGTCATCCTATTGCTTTTACTAATCAAATGTTTCATTGAATGAAACGCGTTCGAAAAAAAAAGAAAAAAGAAACACCAACACACACACAACGCTTTAAAAATCTTGTTAACATTTTACCAATAATTGAAATGTTTTACCATGTCGATAGAAAGTTACCTACATATGCTATATATTATAGTAAGGATTTACATTGTTGAATTTCATTTTGAGCTTTGTGTTGTTTTACCACGAAAATAATGAAGGGTGAAAAGTGAGAAGCATATTTCATGCTCATCTTCAAACAAAAGATTAAGGGGAGCCTTAGCTTGGAGCAACGATCAAGTTATCTCCGTGTGACTTATAGGTCATGGGTTCGAAGCGTGAAAGACTACCTACATCACATCTTGGGGTGTGACCCTTCCCCGAAGGGGCTGTTTTTTTATTTTTTATCTTTGTTTACCCTAAAAGTCGAGTAACAATTAAACTTATATTGTGGTTTTAAAAATATGTGATTTAGTCCAATACCAATTGATAAACAAGGAATTAAATATATAAATTGAAGAATAAAGTAAGTCAAACCAGTATGCAAGCCAAATCTTGACCTCGAGCTATGACAGTCTCAAGTTGGGTCAGTAAGAACAGTAAATTATAAGGCAACTCTGATGAACAGTAAGCAAGAAAGTGATCAATGTATATTCTCTTATCAATGAATGGTCTGATACAAATGTATGGACTCCCCTTTATAAAATAGGGGAGTCCTAAATAAAGTACACTTCTAATTATAGTAAGGAATCTTATTGGACAGCTGTCTAACCGCCAAGGACAAATCCGTTTTGGAATTTACGTCGTGATCTTCGGGACGTTACGGGAATCTCGCTCTTTCTGTTACTGAATCATAACGGTATTATCTCGAGGTATGCTTTCTTCCGACCTCGGCAAATGATTTCGACCTCGACCTCGATACTGGAAAGGAATCTCGACCCCGAGCTCGGTGTCCTGACCTCTCGAAGTGGTGTCATCTTTTTCATTGAAGAACGAAATCGGGTAGCACCGATTTTCACCATATGCAGATAGTGACTCCTTAGAATAAAATGATAAGAAACAACTTGAACCCCGATTTTCAGAGACCATAATGGTGATGTCATCCCAGTGACGTAAGCGCTCGAGGTGACTGAAACGTCCCGTCGGTTCTTTTCTCCAAAATATTAAATATTTGTCAGTGGCGGTCGACCACTAGCACCGTCGAACCGTCACCGTTTGCCTATAAATACAGGGATCCTTATTCGAATAAAAATTTTGCTTCTACCTTCAAACTTCCCTTATCTCTCCCTCTCTTCATCTCTCTTTCACTACATGTTGCTCCCATCCTTTTAGCGCCAAAAGATATCAAACTCCATCTCTTTTTGCTTCCTCTAACCTGAATCAATAGCGAAAACCTCCAAAACCATTTCTCAAAAGGAGAAAGCTTTCTCTTCTTCCCGACCGGCCGATGATAAAGTGCCAGCCCTTTATGAGATTGTCCCCGACCCCTGTGTTATAAAGAATGACTTCAAAGTCGAGAATCCCCCTACGATCCCAGGCCGATGCGAGCACGTATTGAGATATATTTGCTCGATAAGGAGAAACACCTCGAGGCCATGAAGAGAGATTGTGGTACAGATCCCCGCCCCCAAGGAGAGTATCACCACTCATATGGAGGGGTTCCAAAGTGTATGCACTTACCCCTTCACACTGGGTCCCATCGATCTAGTCGTCATCGACTTCTGCAAGAGGTACCAGGTCACCCTCGGCCAGATCCACCCTTCTTTCTAGCGCATAGTGATCATGCTCCATTACTTCTCCAGCAAGGCCGAAGGGCTAGAGTTCACCCTCAACCAATCTTATCCAATTGTATCGGCCTAAGCTTTTTCGAGGGCTGATCAAGCTCCAACGTTGGGCGACCGAGGCCTTTTTTCCTAGCAACGACTAGGATAAAGATCGGGGTTGGATGAGCCAGTTCGTGAGGACCTGCGACATCATCCCAGAGGAGAAAATGTCGTTCCCAGAGAAGTGGAACCCCGAACGTAAGTGAAGTTTTTTCCTAGTAGCCTTTCGTATTCCATTTTTGCATTGCGTGATGCCTTCATCTTTTTTGCAGCGGTCACTAGGATGCCCCATGCGGTCACCGACCTTGAAGAGTGGGTCCGAAAACTAGCCATGACCTTCTCGTATAACAAGCACCGCTGGCGTGACTTGGCGAGGGGCAGATGGGAAGCCAAACATCATGGTAAGTTCATCTTTTAAGCTTTTGATGCTTTACTCTTTCTTGGAGACGTTTCTTTACTTATACCTAATATTCCTTCATGCAGGCTGATCACGCCCAACTATGCCTTATAAAAGATAAAGCGGTCGTTGCAAATATAATCCGGTTTATAAGTCTGGAGTCGAATTCTCAGGTAACTAACCTATCTATTACAACTCTTAGTGATGCTAGTGCAAGCTCAAACAATTCCTGGATGCAAGATTTTTATCAATAAATATTGGGATTTGTTTAACTAAAGTAAAATGATATTAAAACTAATAATATTCCAAATTAAAGATAATTCAATGGTAGAGAGATCTAGGGTATTGATTTCCCCAATTGCTAGATTAATTCTTAACTCTTTTGCTATAATCTCGCCGTAATACTCTATGAGGATTATGAGCTATGGGTTACCGCAATTATCTCTCGATCAACTACGATAATTTACTAGATCATTGTCTCGAACTACTCTAGTCGATAATTTATGCAACTCTGAATTATCACACCAAAGTTTCGTTATTTCTAACCCCACTTTTAAATTCAAGTAATGAATCTCTTCAACTACTCAAAAGTGGTGTTGTTCAACAGCAATCTAACCTAGTATTCTTTCTCAAACAACACAAGGCGATTAGACACGATTAATCAAGGGCCCATTCAATTAATCACCATACAAAACATAGTTGAACAATCATATAATAACCCCGGCTCGATTATAACAAAACTGAGTCAAAACTTCATCTAACAATTGGTTCCATCAACCCTAGATTAGGAATTTAGCTACTTATACTCATAGTAACAATTTTCCAAATAATTTGCATAATTAAATTACAAAGCAAAGAAGAAGGAATGAAGAATTCGATGCCAATCTCCTCCGAAAATTGATCCAAATGTTTTCTCCCTTCCGAAATAGTCTCCCTAGGTCTAAGATATGTCAAAAGTCCTCAAAATAGCATTTTTATATGTATTTATACCAAGTAGGGTCGGGCCTAGACGAAACACCCTTTCCTGCACGAAATAGGACTTGGTTCTGTAAAAAACGTACAGCTACGCCGCACGCTGCGCCTCACCATGCGGCGCGTTAGTGGACTTTGTCTGCAGCCTCCACTTTTCTTGTCAAGCAGCCCTTTACACCGCTGCGCCGCACCTTGCGGTGCCCCATACGGAGCGGCAGTGTAATTTCCTCAGAGTGAACTTATTTCATCCTCTTTTAACATCCGGACTTGGTACATGATCCCGACTTAATGTATTGGGCTTTTACTCAGACTTCAAAGCTCCATATTGATCAATTTAGCTCTAATTTAACTTTTGAGCTCAGGATCACTTCCTGTAAGGCATAAACCACTTACTAAATGTAATTCACTATCATTTGAGCTCAAACATACGTAAAAATGCAGTAATTGGAATGTAATACTATGGCTAAAACACGGGTTTCTAGCCTAACATTAATACCACACACTTAGACAATTGCTCGTCCTCGAGCATTTGAACTACACTACACCTAGGGATAACCTTTTATCAAACCTCCCTGATAAATCATGCCAGGAATAATTAAAGTAGACTGAGCACCTTATCATAACATCCCACCCTCAAGATTCGACTCAAAAGTACCATGCATTAGTCACTCGCCCACTTACTCTAACATAGAGGTTAATGATATTACCTTTCCTTCATGAATCAAGTGCCCTCACACAACAAAAGAGAGCAGTTCCACAGAATAAAATTTAAAACACTTAGGAACTCAGGATAGAAAGAATTCACTCACTCTCAGAAATAATATTCATATGCCACAAAAGATGCACCATAGGCTTGCCCGTAGTGTACTACTCTACTAATCAAGCTCATTCAATCTAGGATCAAGTAGGACTTTAATTGGTTGTAATGTAGGTTATGAGTCGGGTAGATACATTTCATTATAAGAGTGACTACACCTTTTTAAGCACTTTAATACATATACTTTAACATTCAAACCCGTACTTATGTCAAACCATAACTCCACCTTCACATCAATATATATATTAACTCCATACTTCTTTAAGCACAATTACGTCAATAGCCACTACTATCAAAGAATATATATATTTTTTCTTTTTCAATTCAAGTGGCTCTTACTTTTTTTTCCAACACCATGCACCTTTCTCCTTATTCCATTAGTTCCACTCAAAATCCCAACCAACCACCCCACACTTTAAATTTTACAAAGTTCATAACAATTCAAGTGCTCATGAGAGGTGAAAAGGTTCAAATAGATGGTTAATTCAAACAATTGGGTAAGGCTTGTAATGTGGTTTCCAAAGAAATAGGATTACAGGTTTAAAGGGGTTAACTACGATACATAGCAATTAGGCGGGTATAATATATATATATATGGCTAAAAAACGCCTATATCACTTCCAAGACTGAAAAAACTACTATTTCGCTTTGCAAATACACCGGGCAAGTTCTAGACATCAAATGCAATGCACAAAATACAACAAACCTCACACGCACATGGCACATAATTCACTCAGGATTGGACTCATCAACACTCTAATCAAAGCAATTAAGCAAGGTTAAGATCATACAATTTAGGGCACTTATTTAAGAGTCAAGAATTGAGCCTAGGTGTCACAACTAAGGCCCTTACTACTTTCAAGACATATCCAATCAAGGGAAATTGATCATTCAACTTAGCTTCCTAACTAAAGATTCTTAATTCCTAAAAATATAAAAAGATTTAACTACACCCGGTTCAACTAAAATCCTTAAAAAAAACCCGCGACACAAAGAAAAACCAAGGGGAAATTGTTACACTACCTAAAAAAAGACATATTTTTGGATTTTCACATATATGATTTTTTTTTATTTCGACTCATCTCCCTCAAGAAACCAGTCGACGAAATCCATCATCGAGAAGAGTCGAACTATATACTTAATTACTAACTATTACATGCCCGATAGAATTCAGAATTATAGTTTACAGACCAATTGTCTAAGAAAGCAAGAAACAAATCAAACAAAACCAACTGGCAAATAAAAAAAAAGTACAAATACAATCAAATAGGAGCACTCCACCCCACACTTAAGAGATTGCATTGTCCCAAGGCAAAACAATAAAATCAAAAGTGAAAATGTGACTCCCTAAGGCCTAAGGCCTAAGGCCTAATCATCAGCACCCTCGAAGATGCACAAATACTCCCCATCATCGGAGGGAATGGAGTTCACATCCTCATCAGGTGGCAGCTGTCCTCCTCTCGCCAACCCTAACAACTACTGAGTGATAGTAGAAAGGGGGTGATCTTGCTGCAACTCCTCCAAGTCGGCCTCCCCCCGAGCAGCACGAAGGCGCAATATAGCAAACAGTAGCTGTAGTGTCTCCTCAACGCGGACCATCCTCTAGTCCGAACTAATAGCAGTAGCAAGGGGGTATATCACCGACATAACATCATAGATCCTAATAGGGTAAGACACTGGAATAGTCATGTCATAGTGGTACTCCTCCTCCACAAGGTGTGCTCGTAATAATTGAGTGATCATACTCGGGTAATGTAGACGGTGAGCCCCAAGTGGTCGCACTTTAGACATATGCTCAAGCATGATTTTACCAAGATCAAACTGCATCCGAGTCAACAGGTCATAGATCAAACACACTTTCAGTCGGGGGATATTAGTGTCACTTTGAGTGAGCGTGATCTTGGCATTAATCAACCGCAAAACAACCCTGTTTGGCCACTGGAATGTTGCCTTCTTCATGTCCTTGTGGAATTCATTCGCATCCCGTGTCCATGTGGTAGAAGATTCAGCGCCACATAACAGTCGGTGGATAGCCAGATAGTCTAGCAGACAGAGAAACCTCTAAAAGAGCTTGTGGGAATGCTCTGTGAATCCCATAATCCGATTGATCACCCGGGAGGAGAATGGAATCACTTTACCCCTTACCTGCACTTCGTAAACCGCATCCAGGCTGGCTTCAGGTTGCCAGTTAGCATAAAACTCATTGACTAGGTTCACATTCACCGCATCACCCGGATAGAACAGACCGTCGAAACCCAAAGCCCGAATGTATTTGCGGTCCAACTTCCTATCGTCAATAGCAACCTCAGGGTCCGGGTTCACCGACGGGACAAATGTCTGAAACCAGTGTCGAGCATGAGCGGGAACAACCCGTATACCATATTTGCATGCTGACACCTCATCCGCATTAGGGTCAATGCGCTCCTCTTTCTCCTCGACTGGGGTGGGGGGAGGTTCCCGTCTCCCATCATGACGGCTACTAGAAGCAACCTCAGAAGAACCAGTGTTAGAGTATTTGCTCGGGCGGCGAGACATTATACTTGCACAAGACAAATAGTATTAGCCACAACACAAAAGCCAAAACAAGACCAAACGGGGTAACCACCCCACACTTATGTTATTGGCATGTTCGTAAGTAAAATGTATATCAGGGACTCAGACTACCCCAATGGAAATGCGCCACAAGCAATCAACAATCCCCCAACCACCAACATAATAGTACAACTACACAATCATGAACTATGCTAGCTTAACATACAAAATTAAGAAGCTAATCTAGTAACTAAGAAGAGAAATAAAAGAAGTTATACTAATGCACTACTAACAAACTTCATAAAGTACAACACAACACTACACAAGCACAAAGCATGAATCGAATATTCCAATTAGCACCTAGCACCATATTATCTAATAGCAACTATCCGCCACTAAGCTACAATGGCACTTCCTATGTCATTGAGGCATTTAATCAAGCACATGACATTCACCAAAGTTACCTCATAATTTCAACTTTAATTCTTCCAAGATTACTACACAACCATACCAATCAACCATCCTACCACTACCACAATGTAACAAGGGCACAAAGTGCTCCAAATTTGCACAAATATTCCACCAATTTTTGGCCTTTAAGGTACCTCCACCCAACTTCACCATTAAATATTTTTATAAGCATCAAGACATACTAAAATCTTCCACAAGTATAAGCACGATGGAAACCCAACAAGTTTAGTACCAACCATGGCCAAAATAAGCAAATAAATTGAAAAATATTTAGCACCACTACACTACCTAGGGTTTAGTTCAAATTAAGTTATACTACTCACTACAATAAATTACTCAAAGAAAAGAGAAGAGTAGAGAATCACTTACCTTGAGGATGAATGGAAGGGATGAGAGGTGTGTGTGGGAGAGGAATTTGAGAAGAAAAGAGAGTGGGGGATTTGGGGAAAGGGCTGGGTCATATATTATGTGGGGGGGGGGGGTGTTTTGGTGAACGAGCTGGTTAAAAGATTTTTTTTAATAATATTTGCACTGCTGCGTCGTAGAGTGCGACGCCCCATGCGGCGCGGTAGTGTAAAATATCATAGGCCGTGTAATTTTGTTTCTCAGACCCGTTTGGCCTAGTGCGACGCATGGCACGATGCCCCATGCGGTATGTTAGGTCATTTTTCACAGAGTTCGCTTTATTTTTGACATTTAGCTTACGGGTTGCACCCTGACTTTATTATGTTCTTATTTTATATCCAATTCATGCTTGTACCTGCCCAATCAAGTCTCACAACTCCTAAATTCTAATAATCCTAAACTACAATTATGGGTTAGTAAGGTTAAAAATTGGGTTGCCTCCCAACAAGCGCCTGATTTCACGTCGCGGCTCGACGCATGCTCATGTCATCACTCCTCATTTGTGGGGGCTCCTCCAACGTTATCACCATGTTATCCCCCTTTTCAGTCATTCCAAGGTAATGTTTTAACCTCTGCCCATTCACTATGAATTTGTTCATCCTATCTTCAGATCGATCTCCACAGCTCCACTTGGGAACATTTTCACCACTCTGAACGGTCCTGACCATCGGGACTTCAGCTTACCGGGAACAACCTCAATTTTGATTTACATAGCAACACTAATTCTCCGATTTTGAAGTTTCGATTCAAGATATGTTTGTCATGCATCAGTTTCCTCCTTCCTTTATATAGTCTAGCACTCTCGAATGCCTAGAACCAGAATTCCTCAAGCTCATGCAATCCATTAACTCTGCTGGTGCTCGTTGTCTCCATGTTTAAGTTCAGCTATCATAATGCCCACAATGCTTTGTGTTCAAGCTCAACCGGAAGGTGACATGCCTTTCCGAATACCAACTTTTATAGTGAAATACCAATTGGAGTTTTGAAGGCTGTGCGGTATGCCCAAAATGCATCATCCAGCTTCTTTGTCAATCAGTTCTTGTTGCATTCATTATTTTTGAGAGGACACTTTTGATTTCCCTATTGAACACTTCTACCTACTTGCTTGTTTGTGGGTGGTATGGTGAGGCTACCTTGTGGCAGACTCTATACTTCTCCAACATGCGTGCAAACGCTCTATTGTAAAAATGAGAGCCAACATCACTGATTATGGCTACGGGGGTGCCAAAACATGTGAAAATGTTTTTCTTTAGGAAACTGGTCACCCCTTTCGCATCATTGGTTGGGAGGGCAACTACTTCAACACACTTGGAAACATAGTCAACGACAACTAGTATATATTTGTTACCGTATGAGCTGACGAAAGGCCCCATAAAGTCGATCCCCCACATGTCAAACACTTTCACCTTTTGGATTGTGGTCATTGGCATCTCATGACGACGGGATATGTTGCCCGTCCTTTGACATTCATCACAGCTTTTGACCCAAGCATGGGCATCCTTGACAATGTAGGCCAATACATGCCTGATTCCAACACTTTTGCTGCTGTCCGAATTCCTCCAAAGTGTCCACCATATGGTGAAGCATGGCAAGCCTTCAAAACAGAGGGTTGATCTTCCTCGGGGATATACCACCGAATCATGTTATCAACACATATTTTGAACAATAGAGGTTCATCCCAATAATACGCCCGACAATCACGGAATTTTTTTTCTTTAAATTGAGGAGAGATCATTAGGTACAATACCCCATGCTAAGTAATTAGAAATATTAGCATACCATGGTGCCTCCTCCATTGTCACAATAAGTAATTGCTCATTCGGGAATATCTCAATGATATCTTCAACCTTCGTTCTCTTTTCTAACCCTTCCAACCTCGAGATTTGGTCTGCTACTTGGTTGTTTGTCCCTTTTCGGTCACGAATCTCCAGGTCAAATTCTTGTAGCAACAAAACCCAATGAATCAAGCGGGCTTTGACTCCTACTTTGCTATCAAGTACCTAATGGTTGCATGGTCAATATAAATAACAACTTTCGAGCCAATCAGGTATAACCTGAATTTGTCGAAGGCAAATACTACAACGAGAATTTCCTTTTCCGTGACTGTGTAGTTCAGTTATGCACCACTAAGCGTCTGACTTGCATAGTAAATTGGGTGCATAATTTTCTCCTTGCGCTGCCCCAAAATCGCTCCTATAACGTAATCACTGGCATCGTACATCAGCTCGAATGGTTGCTCCCAGTTGGGTGCAATAATGATGGGTGCAGTCACCAATCTCTTCTTCAACTCCTCAAATGCTAACCTGCAATCATCAGAAAACATAAAGTGCTGGCCTTTTCCAAGCAGCTTACATAAGGGATTAGCAATTTTTGAAAAATCCTTGATGAACCGCCTGTAAAATCCGGCGTGTCCAAGGAAACTTCTCACTACTTTCACTGAAGTGGGTGCTGGGAGCTTCTCAATCACATCAACTTTTGCATGGTCTACTTCAATCCCCTTTTTGGACACTCTATGCCCCAACACTATGCCTTCTTGTACCATAAAATAGCATTTCTCCCAGTTTAGCACCAAATTTGTCTCCACACATTGTTTGATCACTCTTTTAAGGTTGTGAAGATAATCTTTGAATGAATCCCCTACCACAGAGAAATCATCCATAAACACCTCTATGATGTCTTCGACCATGTCGGTGAAAATGGCTAACATACACCGCTGGAACGTGGCTGGTGCATTGCAAAGTCCAAAGGGCATTCTCCGAAAGGTAAAGATGCCATACAGACATGTGAATGATGTTTTCTCTCTATCTTCCGGGGCTATTGAGATCTGATTATACCCCGAGTATCCGTCCAAGAAACAAAATGGGATCACCCAGCTAACCTGTCCAACATCTGGTCAATTAAGGGCAAGGGGAAATGGTCTTTTCGGGTGGCTACGTTTAATTTCCTGTAATCCATGCAAATCCTCCACCCTGTGACTGTACGAGTTGAGATCAACTCGTTCTTCTCATTTTGTACAACTGTCATTCCACCTTTTTCGGTACACACTGGTCGGGGCTTACCCAATTGCTACCAGAGGTGCGAAAGATGTTGCCCGCATCCAGCCACTTGATTACCTCCTTTTTCACTACCTCTTTCATATTCGGGTTCAGCTTTTATTGATGTTCCCTGGAAGGTTTGTGCCCTTCTTCCAGACGAATCTTGTGCATGCAGAAGCCTGGGCTAATACTCTTTATGTCTGCCATGGTCCAACCAATGGCGGTTTTGCATTCTTGCAACACCTGCAGTAATTGTTCTACCTGCACAGCAAGCAAACCAGATGATATAATAATAGGAAAAGTAGAATTGGGACCCAAGAAAGCATACCTGAGGTGGGGTGGAAGCGGTTTTAGCTCCAGCTGTGGTGGTTCCTCTATTGATGGTTTTGTAGGTGGTGTAGCTATCTCTTTTAGATTGAGGGGCTCGAACTGAGGTTCCTTCTTCCAGAATCCTTGTCCTTCGAGTGACATGACCCACTCTGCCAACCCTTCACCATCCATCTCCTCTAAATTTGTCAAGCAAGCTCCCAATGGATCTTTGGCATTCAGGGTGTCATCTTCTTCATACAGGATCACATCCACAACTTCCACTAGTGAGAAATTTGCATATTCACTGGGTCTCCTTATGGATTGTTGAACGTTGAATATTACTTCTTCATCGTTCAACCTCATTTTTAATTCCCTAGTTTCACAATCAATCAATACTTTACCAGTGGCTAAAAATGGCCTCCCTAGAATGATGGGTATCTCATCATCTACCTGGCAGTCCAGAATAACAAAGTCTGCAGGGAATACAAACTTTCCCAATTGTACCAGCACATCATCAAGAATCCCCGTCGGTCTTTTAACTGTGCGGTCAGCCAATTACAACAGCATCGAAGTCAGTCTAGCTCTGCCAATATCCAGTTTTATATATATTGCCAAAGACATCAAGTTTATGCTAGCTCCTAAGTCATACAATGCTTTTGCAAAAGCATAACTCCCAATAGTACACGAAATAATGAATCTACCTGGATCAGACATCTTTTGAGCCATGGATCTTGTTACTACCGCATTGCATGTCTGTGTTAGAGTTACTATGGACAGGTCCTGAAAGTCAAATTACTGTGACATCAGTTCCTTCATCATTTTTGCATAGCCTGGCATTTCCCTCAAAGTATCCATCAGAGGGATGTTCAATTGAATCTACGAAGCATCTCCATGAATTTCCTGTATTGATCGTTTTTCTTTTGTTTTGCTAGTCTTTGAGGGAATAATGCATGCATCGCTCTTTGTCCATTGCTTGCTGGCTGTTCTTTGTTAGAATTTTGTGGCACAAAAGGTACCACCTGTTCTGCAACTTGTTCACTTTCTTTAGCCTTACCCTTATCAACCTGAGCCTATTCAACCACCACTTCAGTAAGTTCTGTTGATTCATCTATCGCTAATAGAACTGGAGTGGCTGGTGTAGTCTCTCTTCTAGATTGAGCAACTTCTTGCTCCATGTCTAAATCTATCCCATTGTGGAGACTTACTGCCATCAGCTGATTTGGGTTTTGCTCCTTGGGGTTAATGTTCGTATTGGCTGGAAATGTTCCCTAGGGGCGGTTATTTAAGGCCATGGACAGCTGCCCTAGTTGAGTTTCAATATCCTTAATTTCATAGTCATGCGTTGCTAACTTTTCCTGTATCTTACCATTTGTTCCAATGAGTTGTTGGAGCATACCCCTGATTTCTACCATATTGTTGTCCTTTTGTTGATGAGGTGGCTGATATGTCAATTGTTGTTGGTGCTGCTGTTGATAGCCTAGTTGTCTCTGATATGGCACCATTTGGCCTTGGGGCCGCATACCTCCGGGTTATGGCATGTTCAATTTGTACTGCTGGTTGGGTGCTAGCCCTCATTGTTGTCCTCCTTGCCTCTGGCCGCAAAATTGTTGACATAATTCATATCCTCTTTTAACCATTGGTTGTCACCTTCTCCACTCCATGAACACATATAAGACTGATTAATGCAAGGTATACACAGTCCTCCATTTGTTGTGTCAACGATATGCACTTGCTTTGTACCCATCTCATCAATCTTCTTTGTCAATATACTCATTTGAGTCATGAGTGTGACTATATTCTTTGCATGTGAATTATTTGGGTGAAGAGGAACTGAATGCACTATTGGTTTCAGGGTCGTACCTCTTGTCATCAATTTTGGGCCATCATGTCAAGAAGGATTTTACACTCTATGAATGTCTTGCTCAGGAATGCACCCCAGCTGAAACATCTACATTGGCTTTTAAATTGTCTGCTAACCCCACATAGAATCTATGGCCGAGCATCTGGTCTGGAATACCATGGTGGGGACACTTCATTAGCATCCCTTTGAATCTTTCCCAAGTTTCTTGCAAGGTCTTAGTGGGCTTATGTTTGTACTGTAATATCTTATCAATCTGTCTTGCAGTCTTGTTGGGCGGGTAAAACTTGTTGAGTAACTGATTGACTAATTCTTCCCAAGTGGCAATGGAATTTATTGGGAGCGAATTTAGCCAAGTATGAGCTTCCCCAGTCACAGAGAATGGGAACAGTAATAGCTTGATGGCTTTTGGGGTCATATATTGGCTGCCTTTTGGTCACACAAATTGACAACAAATTTTTTAGGTGTTGTTGAGGGTCTTCAATGTGTGACCCAGAGAACAATCCCTTATTATGCAGAAGAGCATCATGTTGTTGGTGATCTGGAATGTCTTCACTTGAATTTGGGGCATAACAATGCCGGTGGCTAGGTTGTCAGCTGTTGGCTGTGCCCAATCATAGAGTGCATATTCTTGCACAAGAGGTGCCACCACTGCTTCGTTTGGCACTCCTTCATTTGGCACAAGAGGTGCCCGATCATTTGCATTGATGTTTTCCCTGTTGTTCATTTTAGTTGCGAGTTGGTATGTTTGTTGTGATTGTTTGTTCCTCTTGTTGGCACAGTTTAATGCCCTGAATGTTTTCTCGGCGTCTGAGAGTCCTTCAAGCAGTTCACCAGTCCTCGAAGAATTTCTAGGCATACACCTGAATCACACAAGAGTTCAAACGTGAGAATTTCATTGAAAAATTATTTAACGCCGTACAAATTGATCTAAACTAATAATTCTAGCACTACTTCTAAGTTGTAATAAATAACACCGTTAGCTCCCCGGCAACGACGCCAAAATTTGATCATGCCCAACTATGCCTTATCAAAGACAAAACGGTCGTTGCAAATATAATCCGGTATACAAGTTCGGAGGCAAATCCTCAGGGAACTAACCTATCTATTACAACTCTTAGTGATACTAGTGCAAGCTCAAACAATTCCCGGATGCAGATTTTTATCAATAAATATTGGGATTTGTTTAACTAAAGTAAAATGATATTAAAGCTAATAATATTCCAAATTAAAGATAATTCAATGGTAGAGAGATCTAGGGTATTGATTTCCCCAATTGCTAGATTAATTTTTAACTCTTTTGCTATAATCTCGCCGTAATACTCTATGAGGATTATGAGCTATGGGTTACCGCAATTATCTGTTGATCAAATACGATAATTTACTAGAGTATTCTCTCGAACTATTCTAGCTGATAATTTATGCAGCTCCGAATTATCCCACCAAAGTTTCGTATTTCTAACCCCACTTTTAAATTCAAGTAATGAATCTCTTCAATTACCCAAAAGTGGTGTTATTCAACAACAATCTAACCTAGTATTCTTTCTCAAGCAACACAAGGTGATTAGACACGATTAATCGAAGGCCCATTCATTTAATCACCATACAATACATAGTTGAACAATCATATAATAACCTCGGCTCGATTATAACAAAATTGAGTCAAAACTTCATCTAACAATTGGTTCCATCAACCCTAGATTAGGAATTTAGCTACTCATACTCATAGTAACAATTTTCCAAATAATTTGCATACTTAAATTGCAAAGCAAAGAAGAAGGAATGAAGAATTCGATGCCAATCTCCTCCGAAAATTGATCCAAATGTATTCTCCCTTCCGAAATAGTCTCCCTAGGTCTAAGATATGTCAAAAGTCCTCAAAATAGCATTTTTATATGTATTTATACCAAGTAGGGTCGAGACCAGATGAAACACCCTTTCCTGCATGAAATAGGACTTGGCTCTGTAAAAAACGTACAGCTAAGCCGCACGCTGCGCCGCACCATGCGGCGCGTTAGTGGACTTTGTTTGCAGCCTCCACTTTTCTTGTCAGGCAGCCTTTTACACTACTGCGCCGCGCTTTGTGCTGCCCCATGCGGCACGGCAGTGTAATTTTCTGAGAGTGAACTTATTTTGCCCTCTTTTAACATCCAGACTTGGTACACGACCTCCGAACACGATCCCGGCTTAATGTATTGGGCTTTTACTCAGACTTCAAATCTTCAGATTGATCAATTTAGCTCCAAATTAACTTTTGAGCTCAGGATCACTTCCTGCAAGGCACAAAACACGTACTAAGTGTAACTCACTATCATTTAAGCTCAAACATACGTAAAAATGCAGTAATTGGAATGTAATACTATGGATAAAACACGAGTTTCTAGTCTAACATCACATGCATTAGAGACGTCTCTGAAATGAGTTAGACTTTGCCTGGGAAAGAGACCGAGTCCCCGATTCCGAAATCGGGGAAATATAATAAGAGGAAAAGGGTCTCGAAGCCTGAAGCACCCAAGATAAAAAAGGCTCCAGCTCGAAGACGCAGGAGGAATCTCATTCCTATGGATATTGACTCAGTCCACCAGTTGAATGATGAAGAAGAAGACGAGGGTCAAGACTCGGCAATGGTGGTTCGAGCTAGGAGGCTGGTTGAAGCTGGCAACCCTTTGAGCCAGAAAATTTGCCTCGAAATGAAGAGGCTATGAAGAAAGATGCGGGCAAAACCCTTGAATCGCCCGTGGTCGAGATTGTGCCTCGGCCATCAACAAACACACTGGATGGGCCGGCTTCCGAGATCCCAGTACTGAGAAGAATGACTCGAGTGATTCGTTCAGGGCCGTGACAATATGTCACTCTCCCTCTTTACCGGCTTATTCTGAAAAGGCCATAAGGGAGGCTCGGGATCTGCAGATGACTAACTTGGGTGGAGTCCCCAATGAAGAGGATCTCTTCTGAGATTGCTTTACCGGGATCGATGATTCCTCCGATTTCAACGACAAATCTACCCTTTTCAAAGAGGCTCAATGCCTTTTCTATCGAGTAAGCATTAATTCCTATCGTTACAATTTTTTTCTTCTTCTCCCTTTACCCTAACTTGTATCCTTCCTTCTGTGTAGCTTTCACCAAGTTTAGGGCTGACCTGATCCAATACGAGTCCGAGCTCCAAAAGACCTCGGATGAAAGGAACACTTTGAAGCTCCTTTGCAGTAAAAAAGAGGATGAGCTCAAGGACCTTCGGTCCGACTTGGCCAAGGCTCATAAGGATGAGGCCGAGCTAAATAAGTAGGTAACTGTCATATTGAAAGAGTACGGTGTACTCAACCCAACTGTGGAGGCTAATACTTCAATGTCTCAGCTGCAGCAAAAACTGGAGAGGATTGAAATGCTTCGAGGGGAGGTCGATCAAATAAAGGCCAATTGCTATCAGTGAAAAGAGAATGTGGACTACCTTGCTATAGAGAAAGAGGATGCTTTGGCCAAACTGGCATCGGCCGAGGCCCAACTTTGGGGAGCTAAAGAGAAAAGATCGGCCTAGGACAGAAGGATTGACGAGCTCGAGGTCAAGCTTGCTGAGCCCAGGGCAGAGGTCGGGTAGAGAGAAACCCTTTTTAAATTGTTTTGTCGGGGATAACCTTTTAACCAATTTTTTCAAAGTATTTGAAGGCTTGTTGTTTATTGCGGGATTCAGACGTCTTCGAGCCGCATTATTTTGGCCGTAGCCTTAGGGTATGCCTCTTGGACTTATTTCCCGATAATATTTTGAACTTGTTCAAAATGTCAGTCCCCGAGTACAATGGCCTTGGCCTTTATGTCAAGGGGTGTCTCTTTGAGGTCTTACGAATTCAAGTTTAGATAACTCGAATGTGTTGACTGTCGATGACAATACCTGAGTGTTCGAGGTGTATTTATATTTGGACTCTTGAGCCATTTTTCACAGAATCACAAGTATGGAGCTCGTATAGTAGCAAATTTCTTTGAGACACAAAGCATTTGATATAGAAAGAATGCTTCTTTGAATAATACATATATGCATACATGTTTTGCCATCGGGACTCAACTATTCTATATGGACAAGGTTCATCCGACTGTTTGGCCCATTACAAGGTTTTCCTATCAAGACCCTTTTTGGGGTGAAGTATATTTCTCTCGAAAATATAACCCCCAAGGTGATGCCCCTAGTATTCGAGGTTGATTGAAAAGAAACCTTGGATACTGTTGAATTTTTCTCAGGTAGAACATAATTGTTGCCTCATTAAAAACCTCGTCGAAAAAACCCATTCGGGATAAAAACCGATCTGAGGGAAAAAGAGTGCAACGCATGCTTTAAAACCTAAGATCTTCGTGTTGAAGAGTTTTCTTGAAGCCTCGACCAAACACCTGCAATAAGTTAGTATCAAATACAAATGGAAAAGGGAGAAATTCATACCTCAGCAATAATATTGTTTGAGTAATGATACATTTCAATTGTTTGGCAATTTTTCGCCCTCTATCATTCCAAGTTTGTAAGATACTTTTCCGATGACACCGATAACTCAATATGGTCCTTCCCAATTCAAGCCTAGTTTCCCTTTGTTTGGGTGTCGAGTATTGAGGGTGACTTTCCTTAGAACTAAGTCCCCAATTCCGAAGTGGTAAAGGTTCGCTATTCTATTGTAATATCTCTCGATTCTTTGCTTTTGTGCAGCCATCCGAACAAGCACAACTTCTCGTTTTTCATCTAATAGTTTGAGGCTAGTATTCATGGCCTCGTGATTTGATTCCTTTGTTGGATGTCGAAATTTGGCGCAAGGTTCCCTGACTGGAATTAAGGCCTCATAGCCATATACTAAGGATAACGGGGTTGCCCCCGTGCTAGACTTCGATGTCGTTCGATACGCCCAAAGAACTTCGGGGTAGAACTTCTCTCCATTTCCCCTTAGCATCGCTCAACTTTTTCTTTAAGTTTTGAATGATAGTCTTGTTCGTCGATTCAGCTTGTCCATTTCTGCTTCGGTGATACGTTATCGATAAGATCCTTTTTATTTTATGTTCCTCGAGGAACTCCGTTACCTTGCTACCGATGAATTACTTTCCGTTGTCGCATACGATTTCAGTAGGTATCCCTAATCGACACACAATGTGGTCCTAAATGAAGTCTATAACTTCTTTTTCTCTAACCTTCTCGAACTTCCACCCATTTAGAAAAGTAGTCCGTCATAAACAAAATGAATTTAGCTTTACTTGGGTCCATTGGTAGAGGGCTGATGATATCCATCCCCCGTTACATGAATGGCCATAGGGATAGGACTGAATGAAGTTATTCCCCGGGATGATGGATCATCAGTGCAAATCTTTGACATTTATCACATTTTCGAACAAACTCCTTAGTGTCTTTTTCCATGATATCCTAATAGTACCCTACTCTAATGATTTTGTGAATCAAAGACTCGGCGCCGGAGTGGTTCCCACAAGTGCCTTCATGGATCCCTCATAAAACATAATCGGTGTCACTTGGCCCTAAATGTAACGACCCGGCCGATCGTTTCATGAGTTACCACTCCGTTTTCCCCATTTCCGCTTCTTATTGTCTTGTTCAATGGTATTATGTGTTATCGGGTTGGTTAGCTCGGGTTCGAAAAGGTTTTGGTAAGGTTTGAGACACTTAGTCTCTTTTGAGTAAGCTTAAGTTGAAAAAGTCAACCGGATGTTGACCTGTGTGAAAAAGGGCTCGGATGTGAATTTCAATGGTTTGGATAGCTTCGGGAGATGATTTGGGACTTAGGAGTGTGATCGGAACGTGTTTTGGTCCGTAGTGGGTTTAGGCTTGAATTGGCGAAATTGGTATTTTGACGTTTTCCGGTTGATAGGTGAGATTTTGATATAGGGGTCGGAATGGAATTCTAGGAGTTGTAGTAGTTCCGTTGTGTCATTTGGGATGTGTGTGCAAAATTTCAGGTTATTCGGACGTGGTTTGATAGACTTTTAGATCAAAAACAGAATTTGGAAGATTTTGGAACCTTAAGCTTGAATTCAATGTGATTTGGTTGATTTGATGTTGTTTTTGGTGTTTTGAAGATTGGTATAAATTTGGGTAGTGTTATATGGCTGGTTTGTGCTTTTGGTTAAGGTCCCGAGGACCTGAGGGTGATTTCGGATGGTTTGGCGAAGATTTGAGTTGGGTTTTGGCAGCTGAAGTTTTTCCCATTGTTGTCATAATTGCACCTGCGGCTACGGGACCGTAGGTGCGGTCTCGCAGAAGAGAGTTTGGAGCTGTAGATGCGGCCAAAGGCATAGCTGAGTGAAACCACATATCCAAGAGGTGAAAAGCACCTTTGGGCCCGCAGATGCGGATGTAGGGTCGCAGGTGCGGAAGGTGACTTAAGTGGTGGCCATAGAAGCGATGCTTGGGACCACATAAGCAATTGCGTAGGAGCGAGAAATGGACCGCTGGTACGAAAAGCTTGGTCCAGAAGGTATAAAAGATTTCCTTCGCGATTTTGAGCTATTTCTTCATCATTTTCATACGGGTTTGAGCTTGAGGGAGCTATTTGAAGAGGGATTTCAAGGGGATTTCATTGAGGTAAGGATTTTGGACCCCAAATTCATTTCTATGGTTTTATTTCACTGATTTGACTTGAAAATTAATGGAAATTAAGGGTTAAAAATTGGAAAAACTAGGGCTTGTGATTGGAGACCTTTGTCATTTGTGGTCGGATTTTAGTACTTTTGATATACATGAACTCGTGGGGAGATAAGGACTCTATTGATGTAAATTTTATCAAATTCCAAGACGTGGGATCGGGGGGTTGAGTTTGGTTAATTTTGGGATTTGCGTGGTATTTTGATTCCTTTTAAGTGGGCTTTGTTTCCTTAGCATATTTTGATGGTTATGTACTAATTTTTGGCTAGATTTGGAGCATCCGGAGGCCGATTCGAGGGGCAAAGGCATTGCAAGCTAGAATTCAAAACGGATAGAGGTGAGTAATGATTGTAAATGTTGTCCTGAGGGTATGAAACCCCAGATTACACATCGTTGTGCTATGTTGAAGTGACACACACTAGATAACGAGCGTGGGGTCATGCACTGTTGGGGATTGTGATTTAGTCCATCTCGAATGACTATTTTACCGCGTATTTGATTGAAAATTGTTTGCTATCATCATTTGGGCTGAATGTCATATTTGGGCCTCGTGCCAACTGTTTTGGACCCTTAGGGGATTTTTACTGCTATTTTCTCTCTGTTTTGATTTTATATCTATACTCAGTCATGCTATATTCTACTATTTTCATAACTTAGCCATGTTTACTATATTTTAACACTTTAAATTATATTTTGGGCTGAGCATCATGTTTTACTGTGCCCGAGTGGCTTTTAGAGATTTCTGACTGAGTAGGGTCGATGGCCTGTATTGTGAGGATTATTATGGGATCGGGCTGCACGCCGTAACAATGTTCTACTGATTATGATTATAAGGCCGAGGGCCTAAGTTGTACACCACAAGGTGGCTTGATATGAGGCCGAGAGCCTATTTGATTATGCCACAAGATGGCTTGATATTGCGCTTGGGCCGTAAGGGCCCCTCCTTGAGTTTGTACACCCCTAGTGATTGCGGGTACCTAGTGAGATATGTGATATAGCCCGAGAGGCTGATTTCTGTTGGTATTGTACCTGAATGGCTGATTTTATTTGTTTATCTTTTCTCGTTGATTTTCATTTACTTGTTTAATTGTTAAAAAGGTGTTTTAAAGAAGCTTATATGTTATTAAGGTAGTTGCTCGGCGTTTGCAGCCCAGTGTTTTTCCCTCTTATCTTACTTTCTATTTCTAGTTCTGTAATAGACTGTATAAACTCTTTCAAAATCTTAGACACATGTTTAGATGCTCATGACTGGTGACACCCCGATGTCGGGTTGTGTTTGTTTCCGCAGTTGATATACTTTTCACTCTATTTTTGGGATTTATCATTATTAATGAAAATTATGAGTTATTATATCTGTTAATATATATTGGGGGTTTGTGTCAGCTGGCCTTGTCTTCACGAGAGGCGCCATCATGACCGGGTCTGGGTTAAGGGTCGTGACAAGTTGGTATCAGAGCCTAGGTTACATAGGTCTCACGAGTCATGAGCAGGTTTAGTAGAGTCTCGCGGATCGGTACGGAGACGTCTGTATTTATCCTCGGGAGGCTGCAGAACCTTTAGAAAAAACTTCATATTCTTGAAATTCTTGTTGTGCGAACCTATTGATCTGAGTACTAAACTTATGTATTCTATTCTCTTATAGATAGTGAGGACACGCGCTACCGGTCAGGATGGATGACCACTAGTACCACCAACTGTGGCCACTAGGGGTCGAGGATCGGTCGAGGTCGTGGTAGGGGCAGAGATGTGGCCCGCACAACAGCTATGGCAACATCTGCAGATCCACCAGCCTCCCCAGTTCATGATCAGGTCCTAGTTGTGGACGCTCCAGCAGCACCAACAGCACCAGCTCAGGCACCAACTGTACCCATTGTGATTCCGAGTCTTCAGGAGGCCCTAGCCCAGATTCTATCAGTAATACACTGGCCTAGCTTAGGCGGTCTTAGTTACTACAGTCGCAGCTACTTCTCAGGCCGGGGGAGGCACTCAGACTCCCACCGCTCGCATACCTGAGCAAGTTGTGCAGGGACTTCAGACACCAGGAGCACCTCCAGCCCAGCCGGTTGCAACTGTTCAGGACTATGTAGCCCCTGCTATGCCAGAGGACGAGCATCGCAGGTTGGAGAGGTTTGGTAGACTTCAGCCTCCGACTTTCAGTGGTGAAGAGGATGAGGATGCCCTTGGTTTCTTCAACAAGGGTTAGAGGATTCTTCGTACAACGCATATTCTAGAGACAAGCGGGGTCACTTTCACTACTTTTCAGTTTTCTATAGCTTCCTTCACTTGGTGGGAGGCTTATGAGAGGCGTAGGCATATTGGTATAGCACCCCTTACCTGGCAGAAGTTCTCCGTTCTCTTTTTGGAGAAGTATGTGCCACAGTCTCGCAGAGAGGAGCTGCGCAGGCTGTTCGAGTGGTTGCACAAGGAGAGATGACTGTGATGCAGTATGAGATGAGGTTCTTGGAGTTTATCTCGTCATGTTGTTTGGTTGGTTCCTACAGAGAGAGAAAGGATTAGGAGGTTAGTTAATGGCTTCACATATCAACTTCGTATTCTCATGACCAGGGAGAGGGTGTCTGGTGCTACTTTTGAGGAGGTTGTTGACATTGCTTGTGAGATTGAGTCAGTTCGTCGTCAGGAGCAAGATAAGAGGGAGGCCAAGAGGTTTCGGGGATCTGGTAGTTATGGTGGCTCTCCTTCGAGAGGTTAGTTTCAGCACGGTAGAGGCCGTCCATTCAGGCATGCTTAGTCAGCTCACCCAAGTTATCGTGGGGAGTCATCGGGTCATGGTTCTCATAGTTCTCATGAGGGCAAGTTATCACTCAGTGTCCTTCCAGCCCAGAGTTCGTCCCGTGCTCTGTCAGTTTAGGGTTTTTCTATGCCAGGTGCATCTGCTAGTTATTCTGGTGCTACGAGTTCCCTTTAGTCCCAGACTCCAGCACTTGGGATTTGCTATGAGTGTGGAGAGATGGTTCATATGTGGAGGCAATGTCCTCGTCGTCTTGGGGGTTCATCTCAGTAGAGGAGTCAGCCATCGACTTCAGCGCCAGTTACTTCACCACCACCCACCCAGTCAGCTAGGGATGGAGGTCAGTCAACTAGGGGTCACCCTAGAGGGGGAGGTCGATCAGGTGGTGGTCAGGCTCGTTTCTATACACTCCCAGCTAGACCGAGCTATTGCTTCAGACGTCGTGAGCACAGGTATTGTCTCAGTCTGCCACATAGAAGTCTCTGTATTATTTGATCCCGATTCCACTTATTCTTATGTGTCATCATACTTTGCTCATTATCTGGATACGCCCCATGAGTCTCTTATTTCACATGTTCGTGTATCTACTTCGGTGGGCGATACTATTGTTGTAGACTGTGTGTACCGATCATGTGTGGTAAATATTGGGGGTCTGGAGACTCGAGTGGATCTTTTGTTATTATTTATGGTAGACTTCGATGTTATATTGGGCATGGATTGGCTATCTCCGTGTCACGCTATTTTGGACTGTCATGCCAAGACAGTGACATTGGCTATGCCGGGAGTGCCACGAATTGAGTGGCGAGGTTTGACTAATTATGTTACCAGCTGTCACACCTCTTTTTTCCGGCCCCGCGAGGGTACAAGGAGTTTTTTCCAATTAAAGAACAATCGAAACAGGATTTGTTTGTTTATTTCAGAGTCGCCACTTGGGAGATTTAGGGTGTCCCAAGTCACCAATTTTAATCCCGAATCGAGGAAAGAATGACTCCATATTACAGTCTGCGAACCAGAAATCCGGATAAGGAATTCTGTTAACCCGGGAGAAGGTGTTAGGCATTCCCGAATTCCGTAGTTCTAGCACGGTCGCTCAACTGTCATATTCGGCTTGTTTATCTGATTTTATACAATTATGCGCTCTTGTGCAAGTTTTAACTCTTTACCACTTTTATTATTATATTTTTTAAAAAAAAGAATGTGAACATTGTTTAAAAACATGTCTTTGGATTGCGTCACATGAAATGCACCCGTAATCCGGAACACATTTTTATTTCAATGTTTTGGGATTTGGGTCGCATGAAATGCGCACCCAAGTTTAAGAAGGTAAGATTAATTAAATCGCGCCTAAAGAGTCTAACGCGTTATTGTCTTTGGGGAAGGCAGTGAAATTCACTAAACAGTCCATCCCGAATTCCAAGTATTTATTATGACCAATTATTGAGGGCCCCGCAATTTGCATTTTTTTGGGCGAGGCTCATCTCATTTATTTTTAAAGGACAATCCTAAAATGCCTACATTTTTCTCTATTAAATTTGTCTCTACAAAATGAAAGAGAAAATGTCTTAATTTATTTACATGCTGAAATTAACCAATAATATTTAACTAAACAACATTCTTCCAAGTTCCAAAATGGTCTATTCGCTTGATGTACTAACGTGCTTTTTGAGACATGGTAATCATCCAACAATAACGAATTAACTAGACGAAGTTACTACACCATTTTTTTAGGCAATATATGGATAGTTTGTCCGTTAAGCTATCGTCCGATGTTTCACTATATATATTAAACAGCTACATGATTCTGATTAGAGTAAGCTAAACAATTTATATATACAAATAAAATTTAGAATATAATTAAAATAAATCTGGAACTTCAACTCTTCATTTTCGTATTCATGCTACATGTTTCAGTTTACAATAATCAACGTGTCAGTTGTGTACCTGATATTGGAAGCAAAAGAAAAGTGAGATCAGCAGAAACTCAGTAGCATACAACAACAACCCAGCAACCAGCAATGAGAAACCAGTGAAGGATTTTAAAACTCAAGATAAAGATCCAGAAATACCAACAACAATAAACGGACAGAAGCCAAGGGAATCTTTTCAGATTTGAAAGACTAATTAATGTTCAACCCTTAATTTCTAAATCCGTATATCAGAATATTTAAATTGTATATCAGGTGTATATTATTCTTCTTTTGAATTTCCAGAATATTTTTCTTTTTATTTTTGGAGTCTTAGTATTTTCGGAATTTTTCCCTCTCTTAAAATTCAACTCCTTTTTTTCTCTCTCTTCCTTCTTTTTTCTGTCTCTCTTCTGTATTCTCCTCCTGTGTATTCTCCCCCCAAAATCTTTCTCTTCTTTTCTGTCTATATTCTCCCCCCTCCAAAATCTGATTCTAGTCTCTCTATTTATTCCCATCCCAAACCCTTTAATCAATTATTAAAACAACCACTTTCTCCTACCAAACTCACTATCTTCCCACGCATCCCTCTTTTAATCTCACTACCTAATGCTTTGTCCCCCATTACATTAAACAAATATATCAACCCCACCCCATTACATCTTGTCCTCATGCTTAACATAAAAATTACATTATTCCCCCGCTAATTTATGTTTTGTTCCCCATTATATTAAACAATTGTTCAAGTGTTTAATTCCAAAAATACCCCTCCGTCCTTACTGAAATTATCAATTTACCCCTGAACGTACTGCAAATTACCAAACTACCCCATCAGCTATAACCAATTCACTTAATCAATTTCAACCAAAATACAACAAATATGACCAATTTCTAAACAATTCTCAACAACAAATTCAAACTAAATGATGAACAACAAAGAACAACTAAAATTATTTTGATTGAACAATATTTTTTTTAACAACAAACAAACCTACTTTCAGATTCAAAAACAACAACAACAAACAAGTATATTCAGATTTCTAAATTCAATAATCATTTGAACTTAAAATTAAATCTAACAACATTACAACCAATAATTTCTATATTAAACTTAAACAAGATCATGAGACAAACTCAAGAAATAATCAAAATGATAATCAACAAACAAGAAGATCAAACTTATACTAATTTCAGATTCAAGAACAATCAAACAAAGTATGGACATAAATGAAAAGATTCAACAATAATAACAAGCAAGTTTTATTCAAATTCGAATTAAACTTGAATTAAGCTTAAACAAAACAAATAAACATATTCAAATCATTAAACTTCAAATAATCAATTGATTTTTTAAATTAAATCCAACAAAATACAACAAAGATACATGATTCAAACTAAATAAACAAAAATTAAAAACCAAAACATAACTTCTCATTAAATCACTGAATTAAAAACGAACTTCAAACAAAATGAAGACGAATTAAATCTATATTAAACAACAAATAACGGATTCAAGCGATTTAAACTAAATCTAACAATATTAAAATTAAACTAACAATTTCTTTTACAAAAATAAATAAAAGCACATGAAATAAACTGAAAAACTAATTAATCAAAGTTCCATTTGAATCTGAAAATTAAATCAACAAAAACATATGAACAAACTAGAAAATTAATTCAACGATAAAGATGAACTAAGCAAGAATCGAACATTTACTGATTTTAGATCCGAGAATATCAAAACAAAATACGGAAAAACATGAAACTCAAACCTACTAACCGGATCGAAGCGACGATGAACAGATGATCAAAGAAGAGGGTCGTTTGGCGTCATTTGAAGACGATGCAGCGGTAGCGAGTATACAGTGAAGCAGCAGGCATCGAGGTGGTCGTCTATGGCTAGACGTAGCAGTAGCAAGGAGGCGACAGACGATGGTGAGGCAGCAACAACGCGGGCAACTGCTCGACGAGCTTGACGCAGCCATGGCAACGAGGATGAAGAACGCAGCAGCACAGTCGCAGTGATGGTGTCATGGTGGAGCTGGGTTTAAAGACGGTCTGGGGCTGGAGATGACAGCGTTGGGTGGTCATTTGACATGAGGAGACGGAATTGGAGAAGGTTGCTGGTTCGGGGAGTTCGGAGGTCGTTTGAGGTGGGTCGAGGAAGAAGAAGACGCATCGATGGGTGGTTGTTTGTCGAGGTCGTTCATGGCTGCTAGACAAAGAAGAAAAAGCAACGCAACAACCATGGGAGGGCAGCCATTGGATCTGACTGGAGCTCGATGCAGCTGAGATGGACTACGTCGCTGGGCTGGAGCTCGTTCATGGCTGCTCGGAGACGACGTGTGTGTGTGTGTGTGTTTGCGTTGCTGTGTGTGTGTAAGTATATGTTTGTTGTGTGTGTTGGAGAAGGAGAAGGAGGACATCCATTGTTGGGGGAGCTTTGGAGCTTGGAGAAGAAGAAGAAAAAGAGAGGTGAGGGCGGGTGATTTTTTTGTTTTTAGGGTTTTTTTGGTTTTTGTTTTGTTTTGTGTAAGATAGGGGTGTTGGGTATTTGGGTTATGGACCGGTTGACCCGGTTTGAAATGGACCGGGTCGTAGGGGAAGGTTGGGTATTTTTTGGGCCTGTGGCTTATATTTGAAGAAGAGCCCAATTCCGATTTTCTTTACATTTTTGTTTTCTTTTCTTCTTTTATTTTTCTAAAACTAAATTCTAAAAATCCTTAAATTATCATATGGAACTAAATTAATTTATAAAAGCGCAAATTAACTCCCAATAATAATTAACACACAATTAAGTAATAATTAAGCATGAAATTGTACAATTGGACATTAAATGCTAAAAATGCAAAAGATGTCTATTTTTAATTTTTATTTTTTGTAAAACAAACTTAATTACTAACAATTGTAGAATTAAATCCTACATGCAAAATGCGATATATTTTTGTATTTTTTTTATTAATTTAACAAATAAACATGCGCAGACAAATATACAAATAATTACACAAAAATTCAAAAAAATTGCACACCAAGGAAAAATTATTTTATTTTGAATTTTTTGGGAGTAATTCTTTCATAGGGCAAAAATCACGTGCTTACACCAGTAGGGTAATTTCATTCTTGAAGGCCCAACGTATGGTTGGGAAGGGTTGTCTTTCATATCTAGCCTTTGTGTGGGATATCAGTGCAGAGATTCCTATTATTCATTCTGTTCCAATTGTGAGGGAGTTTCCTGATGTGTTTCTTGCAGACCTGTCGGGCATGCCACCAGATAGGGATGTTGATTTTGGTATTGATCTAATGCCCGACACTCATCCCATTTATATTCCACCGTATCGTATGGCACCAGCGGAGTTGAAGGAGTTGAAGGAGTAACTTCAGGAGCTCCTTGATAAGGGGTTCATTCGGCCTAGTGTGTCGCCTTGGGTGCGCCTATTCTACTTGTGAGGAAGAAGGATGACACTATAAGGATGTGCATTGATTATAGGCAGTTGAACAAAGTAACAATCAAGAACAAGTATCCTTTGCCTCGTATCGTTGATTTGTTTGACCAGCTTCAGGGAGCGAGAGTGTTCTCCAAGATTGATTTCCGTTCAGGTTATCACCAGTTGAAGATCAGGGGCTCACATATTCTTAAGATGACTTTCAGGACCCAATTTGGTCATTATGAGTTCTTGGTAATGTCTTTTGGGTTAACCAATGCCCCAGCAACATTCATGCATTTGATGAACAACGCATTTTGGCCCTATCTCGACTCGTTTGTCATAGTTTTCATTGATGATATTCTGGTGTATTCACGTAGTCAGGAGGAGCGCGCGGAGCATTTGAGAGTTGTGTCGCAGAGATTGAGGGAGGAGAAGCTTTATGCAAAGTTCTCCTAGTGTGAGTTTTGGCTTAGTTCAGTGGCTTTCTTGGGGCATGTGTGTCCAATGAGGGTATTTAGGTTGATCCAAAGAAGATAGAGGCAGTTCAGAGTTGGCCCAGACCGTCCTCAACCATAGAGATTCGCAGCTTTCTTGGTTTTGCGGGTTATTACCATCGTTTTGTTCAGGGATTCTCATCTATCGCATCGCCCTTAACCAAGTTGACTAAAAAGGGTGCTCTATTTAGGTGGTCGGATGAGTGTGAGGAGAGCTTTCAAAAGCTCAAGACTGCCTCGACCACAACTCTAGTGTTAGTTTTGCCATCAGCTTCAAGTTCATATACCGTGTATTGTAATGCTTTTTAATATTAGGTGTGTATTGATGCAGGAGGGTAGAGTTATTGCTTATTCTTCTCGTCAGTTGAAGCTCCATGAGAAGAACTACCCTGTTCATGATTTAGAGTTGGCTGCCATTGTTCACGCGTTGAAGATTTGGAGGCATTATTTGTATGGTGTGTCTTGTGAGGTGTTTACTGATCATCATAGCCTCCAGCACTTGTTCAAGCAGAAGGATCTCAATTTGAGGCAGCAGACATAGTTAGAGTTGCTAAAGGATTATGATATTACTATCTTGTACCATCCGAAGAAGGCCAATATGGTGGCTGATGCCTTGAGTAGGAAGGCGGTGATTGTGGGGAGTTTGGCATATATTCTAGTTGGGGAGATACCTCTTACAGTTGATGTTCGGACCTTGGACAATCGGTTCGTGAGGTTAGATATTTCAGAGCCCAGTCGGATATTGGCTTGTGTGATTTCTCGGTCTTTCTTGTATGATCGCATCAGAGAGCGCCGGTATTATGATCCTTATTTGCTTGTCCTTAAGGACAGAGTTTAGCATGATGATGCCAGAGATATGACTATTGGTGATGATGGGGTGTTGAAGATGCATGGCCAAATATGTGTGCCCAATGTAGATGGGCTTTGGGAGTTGATTCTAGAGGAGGCCCATAGCTCGCGTTATTCCATTTTTCCGGGCCCCGCGAAGATGTATCAGGTTTTGAGACAACATTATTGGTGGAGGAGAATGAAGAAAGACATTGTGGGATTTGTAGCTCGGTGTCTCAATTGCCAGCAGGTGAAATATAAGCATTAGAGACCGGGTGGCTTGCTTCAGCGGATGGATATTCTAGAGTGGAAGTGGGAGTGGATCACCATGGACTTTGTAGTTGGTCTCCCACGAACTCTGAAGAAGTTCGACATTATTTGGGTGATTGTGGATTGGCTGATCAAATCCGCGCAGTTTATTCCTGTGTGTACTCCTTATTCTTTAGAGTGGTTGGCAGAGATCTATATTCGGGAGATTGTTCGTTTGTATGGTGTCCCGGTTTCCATCATTTTAGATAGGGGCACTCAGTTTACTTCACAGTTTTGGAGGTCTGTGCAACGAGAGTTAGGTACTCAGGTTGAGTTGAGTACAGCTTTTCACCCTTAGACGGACGGGGAGTCCGAGCGCACTATTCAGATATTGGAGGACATGTTGCGTGCTTGTGTCATCGATTTTGGAGGGTCATGGGATCAGTTTCTACCGCTCGTAGAGTTTGCTTATAACAACAGCTACTAGTTGAGTATTTAGATGGCTCACTATGAGGTTTTGTATTGGAGGTAGTGTAGATCTCCAATTGGTTGGGTTAAGCGGGTGAGGCTAGGCTATTGGGTATAGACTTGGTGTAGGATGCTTTAGACAAGGTGAAGGTGATTCAGGAGAGGCTTCGTACAGCGCAGTCAAAACAAAAAAGTTATGCTAACAGGAAGGTTCGGGATGTGTCCTACATGGTTGGTGAGAAGGTTCTATTGAAAGTTTCACCCATGAAGGGTGTTATGAGATTTGGGAAGAAGGGTAAATTGAGTCCTCGGTTCATTGAGCCTTTTTAGGTACTTCAGAGGATTGGGTTGACTGAAAATTATTTGCTATTATCATGTTGGGCTGAATGCCATATTTGGGACTCGTGCCAACTGTTTTGGACCCTTAGGGGAAGTATGTGCCATAGTCTCGCAGAGAGGAGCTACGAAGGCAGTTCGAGTGGTTGCGCAGGGAGAGATAACTATGATGCAGTATGAGATGAGGTTCTCGGAGTTAGCTCATCATGTTATTTGGTTGGTTCCTATAGAGAGAGGGAGAGAGAGAGAGGATTAGAAGGTTCGTTGATGGCCTCACATATTAGCTTCATATTCTCATGATCAGGGAGAGGGTGTCTGGTGCTACTTTTGAGGAGGTTGTTGACATTGCTCGTGAGATTGAGTCAGTTCGTCGCCAGGAGCGAGACGAGAGAGAGGCCAAGAGGCCTCGGGGATTTGGTAGTTATGGTGGCGCTCCTTCGAGAGGTCAGTTTCAGCACGATAGAGGCCATCCATTAAGGCATTCTTAGTTAGCTCGCCCAAGTTATCGTGGGGCATCATCGGGTCTGGTTATCATAGTTCTCATTAGGTCCAATCATCACTCAGTGTCCTTCCAGCCTAGAGTTCGTCCTGTGCGCTGTCAGTTTAGGGCTCTTCTATGCTAGGTGTATCTGCTAGTCATTCCGGTGCTAGGAGTTCCCTTCAATCCCCGTCTCCAGCACTCAGTATTTGCTATGAGTGTGGAGAGATGGTTCATATATGGAGGCATTGTCCTCGTCGTCTTGGGGGTTCATCCTAACAGAGGAGTAAGCCATCGACTTCAGCGCTGGTTACTTCACCACCACCCATCCAGTTAGCTAGGGGTGGAGGTCAGTCAGCTAGGGGTCCCCCTAGAGGGGGAGGTCGATTAAGTGACGGTCACGCCCGTTTCTATGCACTCCCAGCTAGACCTGAGCTATTGCTTTAGATGCCGTGATCACAGGTATTGTCTTAGTCTGCCACATAGATGCCTCTGTATTATTTGATCCCGGTTCCACTTATTCTTATGTGTCATCATATTTTGCTCGTTATTTGGATATGCCCCGTGAGTCTCTTATTTCATCTGTTCGTGTATCTACTCCGGTAGGCGATACTGTTGTTGTAGACTATGTGTACCGATCATGTGTGGTGACTATTGGGGGTATGGAGACTCGAGTGGATCTTTTGTTGTTATGTATGGTAGGCTTCGATGTTATATTGGGCATGGATTGGCTATCTCCATGTCGCACTATTTTGGACTGTCATGCTAAGACAGTGACATTGGCTATGCCAGGAGTGCCAAAGATTAAGTGGCGAGGTTTGACTGATTGTGTTCCCAGTAGGGTAATTTCATTCTTAAAAGTCCCAGTGTATGGTTGGGAAGGGTTGTCTTTCATATCTAGCCTTTGTGAGGGATATCGGTGTAGAGATTCCTAGTATTGATTCTGTTCCTGTTGTGAGGGAGTTTACCTATGTGTTTCCTACAGACCTGCCGGGCATGCCACCGTAAGGGGATGTTGATTTTGGTATTGATTTGGTGTCGGGCACTCAACCCATTTCTATTCCATCGTATCGTATGGCACCAGTGGAGTTGAAGGAGCAGCTTCAGGAGCTCCTTGATAAAGGATTCCTTCGGCCTAGTGTGTCGCATTGTGGTGCGCATGTTCTATTTGTGAAGAAGAAGGATGGTAGTATGAGGATATGCATTGATTATGGGCAGTTGAACAAAGTAACAATCAAGAACAAATATCCTTTGCCTCGTATCGATGATTTGTTTGACCAGCTTCAGGGAGCGAGAGTGTTCTCCAAGATTGATCTTCGTTCAGGTTATCACCAGTTGAAGATCAGGGACTCAGATATTCTTAAGACGGCTTTCAGGACCCGATATGGTCATTATGAGTTCTTGGTGATGTCTTTTGGGCTGACCAATGCCCCAACAACGTTTATGGATTTGATGAACATCGTGTTTCGGCCCTATCTCAACTTGTTTGTCATAGTTTTCATTGATGATATTCTGGTGTAATCCCGTAGTGAGGAGGAGCACACGGAGCATTTGAGAGTTGTGTCGCAGAGATTGAGGGAGGAGAAGCTTTATGCAAAGTTCTCCAAGTGTGAGTTTTGGCTCAGTTCAGTGGCATTCTTGGGGCACGTGGTGTCTAGTGAGGGTATTCAGGTTGATCCAAAGAAGATAGAGGCGGTTCAGAGTTGGCCTAGACCGTCCTCAACCATAGAGATTTGCAGCTTTCTTGGTTTTGCGGGTTATTACCATCGGTTTGTTCAGGGATTCTCATCTATCGCATCGCCCTTGACCAAGTTGACTCAAAAGTGCTCTATTTAGGTGGTCGGATGAGTGTGAGGAGAGCTTTCAAAAGCTCAAGACTGCCTTGACCACAACTCTAGTGTTAGTTTTGCCATCAGCTTCAAGTTCATATACCGTGTATTGTAATGCTTTTTAATATTAGGTGTGTATTGATGCAGGAGGGTAGAGTTATTGCTTATTCTTCTCGTCAGTTGAAGCTCCATGAGAAGAACTACCCTGTTCATGATTTAGAGTTGGCTGCCATTGTTCACGCGTTGAAGATTTGGAGGCATTATTTGTATGGTGTGTCTTGTGAGGTGTTTACTGATCATCATAGCCTCCAGCACTTGTTCAAGCAGAAGGATCTCAATTTGAGGCAGCAGACATAGTTAGAGTTGCTAAAGGATTATGATATTACTATCTTGTACCATCCGAAGAAGGCCAATATGGTGGCTGATGCCTTGAGTAGGAAGGCGGTGATTGTGGGGAGTTTGGCATATATTCTAGTTGGGGAGATACCTCTTACAGTTGATGTTCGGACCTTGGACAATCGGTTCGTGAGGTTAGATATTTCAGAGCCCAGTCGGGTATTGACTTGTGTGATTAATCGGTCTTCCTTGTATGATCGCATCAGAGAGCGCCGATATGATAATCCTCATTTGCTTGTCCTCAAGGACAGAGTTTAGCACGATGATGTCAGAGATGTGACTATTGGTGATGATGGGGTGTTGAAGATGCAAGGCCAGATATGTGTGCCCAATGTAGATGGGCTTTGGGAGTTGATTCTAGAGGAGGCCCATAGCTCGCGGTATTCCATTCATCCGCGCCCCGCGAAGATGTATCAGGTTCTGAGACAGAATTATTGGTGGAGGAGAATGAAGAAGAACATTGTGGGATTTGTAGCTCGGTGTCTCAATTGTCAGCAAGTGAAATATGAGCATTAAAGATCGGGTGGCTTGCTTCAACGGATGGATATTCCAGAGCGGAAGTGGGAGTGGATCACCATGGACTTTGTAGTTGGGCTCCCACGGACTCTGAAGAAGTTCGATGATATTTGGGTGATTGTGGATCAGCTGACCATGTCCGCGCAGTTCATTCCTCTGTGTACTACTTATTCTTCAGAGCGGTTGGCAGAGATCTATATTCGGGAGATTGTTCATTTGCATGGTGTCCCGGTTTCTATCATTTCAGAAAGGGGCACTCAGTTTACTTCACAATTTTGGAGGTCTGTGCAACGAGAGTTGGGTACTTAGGTTGAGTTGAGCACAACTTTTTACCCTCAGTCGGACGGGGAGTCCGAGCGCACTATTCAGATATTGGAGGACATGTTGCGTGCTTGTGTCATCGATTTCGGAGGGTCATGAGATTAGTTTCTATCGCTCGTAGAGTTTGCTTATAACAATGGCTACTAGTCGAGTATTTAGATGGCTCCATATGAGGCTTTGTATGAGAGGCGGTGTAGATCTCCAGTTGGTTGGTTTAAGTCGGGTGAGGCTAGGCTATTGGGTATAGACTTGGTGTAGGATGCTTTAGACAAGGTAAAGGTGATTCAGGAGAGGCTTCGTACAGCACAGTCAAGACAAAAGAGTTATGCTGACAGGAAGGTTCGGGATGTGTCCTACATGGTTGGTGACAAGGTTCTGTTGAAGGTTTCACCCATGAAGGGTTTTATGAGATTTGGGAAGAAGGGTAAATTGAGTCCTCGGTTCATTGGGCCTTTTTAGGTACTTCAGAGGATTAAGGAGGTGGCTTATGAGCTCGCTTTGCCACCCAGCTTGTCGAGTGTGCATCCGGTATTTCATGTTTTATGCTCCGGAAGTATATTGGGGATCCGTCTCATATTTTGGACTTCAGCACGGTCCAGTTGGATGATGATTTGACTTATGATGTGAAGCTAGTGGCTATTTTGGAGCATCAGGTTCGAAAGTTGAGGTCAAAGGATATAGTTTCAGTGAAAGTGCAGTGGAGAGGTCGACCCATGGAGAAGGCTACCTGGGAGACCGAGCGGGAGATGCGGAGCAGATATTCACCTGTTTGAGGCTTCAAGTATGTTTCTTGACTCGTTTGAGGACGAATGCTTGTTTAAGAGGGGGAGGATGTAACGACCCGGCCGGTCATTTCATGAGTTAGCACTCCATTTCTCCCATTTCTACTTCTTATTGTCTTGTTCAGCGGTATTATGTGTTATCGGGTTGGTTGGCTCGGGTTCGTAAAGGTCTTAGTAAGGTTTGAGACACTTAGTCTCTTTTGAGTAAGCTTAAGTTGGAAAAGTCAACCGGATGTTGACTTGTGTGAAAAAAGGGCTTGAATGTAAATTTTGATGGATTTGATAGCTCCGGGAGATGATTTGGGACTTAGGAGTATGATCAGAACATGTTTTAGAGGTCCATAGTGGGTTTAGCTTGAATTGGCGAAATTGGTATTTTGGCATTTTCCGGTTGATAGGTGAGATTTTGATATAGGGGTCAGAATGGAATTTTGGGAGTTGCAGTAGTTCCGTTATGTTATTTGGGATATATGTGCAAAATTTCAGGTCATTCGGACGTGGTTTGATAGACTTTTTGATCAAAAACGGAATTCGGAAGATTTTGGAACCTTAGGCTTGAATTTGATGTGATTTGGTTGATTCGATGTTGTTTGAGGTGTTTTGAAGATTGGTATAAGTTTAGATAGTGGTATATGACTGGTTTGTGCTTTTGGTTGAGGTCCTAGAGGCCTCGGGGTGATTTCGGATGGTTGGCAGAAGATTTGAGTTGGGTTTTGGCAGCTGAAGTTTTTCCCATTGCTGTCATAACCGCATCTTGTGCTAGGGGACCGCAGGTGCGGTCTCACAGAAGCGAGTTTGGAGCCGCAGATGTGGCCAAAGGCATAGCTGAGTGAAACTGTAGATGCGGGAGGTGAACCGCACCTGCGGGCCCGCAAATGCGGATGTAGGGTTGCAGGTGCGGAAGGTGACTTAAGTGGTGACCTTAGAAGCGGTGCTTGGGACACAGAAGCGGTTGCGCAGGAGCGAGAAATGGACCGCAGGTGCGAAAAACTTGGGCCAGAAGGTATAAAAGATTTCCTTCGCGATTTTGAGCTATTTCTTCATCATTTTCATACGAGTTTGAGCTTGAGGGAGCTATTTGAAGAGGGATTTTATTGAGGTAAGGATTTTGGACCCTAAACTCGTTTCTATGGTGTTATTTCACTGATTTGACTTGAAAATTAATAAAAATTAAGGGTTAAAAATTGGAAAAGTTAAGGCTTGTGATTTGAGACATTTGAGCAAGGGCTTGAGGGGTCATTTGTGGTCGGATTTTAGTACTTTTGATATGTATGAACTCGTGGGGAGATAAGAAGTCTATTGATATAAATTTATTGAATTCCGAGACGTGCGCCTAAGGGGTTGGGTTTGGTTAATTTCGGGATTTGCATGGTGTTTTGATTACTTTTGAGTGAGCTTTGTTCCCTTAGCATATTTTGATGGTTATGTACTGATTTTTGGCTTGATTTGGAGCATCCAGAGGCCGATTCGAGGGGCAAAGGCATCACGAGCTAGAGTTCGGACCGGGTAGAGGTGAGTAATTATTGTAAATATTATCCTAAGGGTATGAAACCCCGGATTACACATCGTTGTGTTATGTTGAGGTGATGCACACGCTAGATGACGAGCGTGGGGTCGTGCACCGTTGGGGATTGTGACTTAGTCCATCTCGAATGATTGTTTTACCGCTTATTTGATTGAATACTGTTTGCTATCATCATGTTTTGGGCTGAATGCCATATTTGGGCCTTGTGCCAACTGTTTTGGACCCTTAGGGAATTTTTACTACTATTTCCTCACTATTTTGATTTTATATCCGTACCCAGTCATGATATATCCTACTGTTTTCATAACTCATCCATGTTTACTCTGTTTTAACACTTTAAATGATATTTTGGGCTGGGCATCATGTTTTACTGTGCCCGAGTGGCTTTTAGAGATTTTTGACTAAGTAGGGACGAGGGCCTGTATTGTGAGGATTATTATGGGATCGGGCTGCACACCGCAATAGTGTTGTACTGATTATGATTATGAGGTCGAGGGCCTGAGTTGTACGCCACAAGGTGGCTTGATATGAGGCCGAAAGCCTATTTGATTATGCCACGAGATGACTTGATATTGCGCTTGGACCGTAAGGGATCCCTCCCGGAGTCTGTACACCTCCAGTGAGCGCGGATACCCAGTGAGATATGCGATATAGCCCGAGGGGCTAAAGTTGTTCCATGATATTGCTCGAGGGCTGATTTCTGTTGGTATTGTGCCCGAGGGGCTGATTTTATATGTTTATCTTTTCTTGCTGATTTTCATTTACTTGTTTAATTGTTAAAAAGGTGTTTTAAAGAAGCTTATACGGAATTAAGGTGTTTTTATAAGATTTCACTATTTTATTGCATTGTATTGGTTTTACACTGCCTCTTTGTAGCATTTTGCTGTGTTTTACGTGTTTTCTTATCGCAATCTTCATTTACTTTTATTACTCACTGAGTTGGCATACTCAAATTACTCCCTGCACCTTGTGTGCGGATTCAGGAGCTTCGGGTCCCACTAGTGAGAGTTGATTGCTCCCAGTAGGCTACTCAGAGTCCACTAGGTAGTTGCTCGGTGTTCGCAACCCAATGTTTCTCCCTCCTATCTTACTTTATATTTCTAGTTCTATAATAGACTGTATAAATTCTTTCAGACTCTTAGACACATGTTTAGATGCTCATGACTGGTGACACCCTGATATCGGGTTGTGTTTGTTTCTGAAGTTGATATATTTTCACACTATTTTTGGGATTTATCATTATTAATGACTAAATTATGAATTATTATATTTGTTAATGTATATTGGGGGTTTGTGTCGGCTGGCCTTGTCTTCACGAAAGGCTCCATCGCGACCGGGTTTTGGTTTAGGGTCGTGACACTAAACATACCGCCAATGGTCCATTGAACGTCCTTCTGTATAATGTTCCATCTTCATCCAATGTGAATCGGGCAGCTTTGGTTCGTAGGGCCCTCGAATCTTTAGGGTCCGATGGGAGCTTTCCATTCTTTAGATATTCAATATATTTATTCTTCCAATCCCAGGTCAAGCTTGAAGAGTTTATCTCGGCATGACCCTCATCGACCACAAATCTCGATAATTGGACGACAGTCGCAGGGATAATATTAGGGGTGTTCAAAACCGAATCGAAACTGAAAACCGAACCGTAAAAGTGGCTTAATGGCTTATTGGTATCGGGTTATCGGTTTAACAGATGGGGAACAAATTAAATTTTTTTTTATTAACGACTTATCGATTTGGGGGCGGATTATTCAATTTTCTTAACGGATAATCTGTTAACCCGTATAGAATATAATATATATGTATATATAAAATTTATTTTTATCCATATACATATATATTAAATAATCAAAAACCCTTCTTCCACTTTCAGCACTCTATCTCTGTTACTATTAGACATTTAGAATTAGAAACCCTAACGCCTAAATTTTAACCAGCAGCCACCAACCAGAGGCCAGAGCCCAGAGCAGCAGACTCGTCGTCTCCCTCTCGCGATCTGTCGACTCGCCATCTCCCTCTCGCGGTCTCGTCGACTCGTCGTCTCCCTCTCGCTGACTCGCCTCTCTATCTTGCCGTCTCGCCTCTCCCTCTCACTATAGCCAGAGCAGCAGATGGTAAGTTTCTTTTCTTGTTGATGTCTTTAAAATCAAAGAGCATCTCAAAGTATTGAGAAACTTCTCAGTATACATAAACAGGAACTCATATGTTTTGAAACATAAACACAAGTTTTGTGAAGAATCAGAAACTTCTCAGTATACAAAATTTAAAATCAACAGTAATCTGTAGGATGTTTTAAAGTTCACAAAACTCATGTATTGAGACGACTTTTACAGTACCTGTATAAATATCTGTTAATTCCTTTTCTTTTCTTGTTGCAGTGACTCATAGCATGACTGAAAATATAGAAAGTGTTAAGGTGATGGGTGAAAGTGGGGCTTCTAATTCAAATGCAATAAGTCATGCTAAAACAATGGAGTCAAATATAACCAAAACAAAGAAAAAAAGGTATGTTATGTGGGATCATTTTATAGAAATTATTACTTCTGGAGGGAGTACAAAAGCAAAATGTGACTATTTCATTATTGAGTATTGTTTTAAGACCAAAGACGGTACGTCGATACTTCTTACTCATATGAATAAGTGTCCTAAACGCCCTGCTATTGTTGATAAAAAATAATCAAATTTAGGCTTTCAATCTGTTCCGGGGAGGGGGGTCAGGGTGACGTAGTTGTTGTTACTTAGAAATTTGGTCAAGAAGAGTATAAGAAGGCGTTAGGTTGTATGGTAATAGTTGATGAGCTTCCTTTAAGTTTAGTTGAGAAAGAAGGTTTTAGAGACTTTATGAAAGTGGCACAATCTTATTTTCGGATCCCTTCCCGTAGTACTGTAACTAGGGATTGTTTTGATCTTTTTAATGAAGAAAAGCAAAAATTAAAGAGGTCTTTTATAGAAATGAAACAAAGAGTATGTATTATTACGGATACCTAGACTTGTATACAAAGAATCAATTACATGTATATCACTACCTATTGGATTGATCGTGAATGGAATATGCATAAGAGAATAATTAATTTGTGTCCTATTGTTAGTCATAAAGGCGAAGATATGACAAATGGTATTGGTAGGTGCTTACGTCAGTGGGGGATAAATAAGATCTTCACTGTCACAGTTGATAATGCAAACTCAAATGATGTGGCAGTAAAAGAATTGTCTATGCAATTAACAAAAATAGGAACTAATTTGATGAATGGTACTCACCTTCACGTGAGATGTATGGCTCACATCATGAATCTTGTGATCCAGGATGGTTTAAAAGAATCTTCAGTGTCTATTGAACGTGTTAGACATGCAGTAAGATATGTTAGGCAGTGTCCTGCGAGGTTGAAGAGGTTTCAAGAATGTTTTGATGATGAACAACTCAATTATAAATTTTTTTATGCTTGGATGATCCAACTAGGTGGAATTCCACCTACTTGATGTTGCAAAGGGCTATTGAATTTGAAAGTGCATTTTCACATTATACTTCTAATGAAATTGGCCTGAGACATTATCTTAAGCATTCTTATAATGAAGTTGGAATTCCTACGTGTGAACTTTTGAGTAGTGATTGGGAGAATGTAAAAAAAATTATAAAGTTTCTTGAAATCTTCTATCTTCTTACTTTGAAGCTATCTGGATCATGTTATGTTACATCGAATATTCATTTTCTTGAAATCTGCGTAGTTGCTGTTTATTTGAAGCAATTGATAACAAATGAAGATATAGTTTTAAGTGAAATGGCAAAGAAGATGAAAGAAAAGTTTGATAAGTATTGGGGTGATCCGGGGAAAATGAACAAGGTAATTTTTGTCTCATGTATTGTTACAAGCTCGAATCAGTTGGCTATGCACTTATAAAGATGTTTAACGTAGATCCGGGAGCAACTATACAAGATGAAGTGACGAAGTCATGACTTCATTATTTAGTGAGTATGTAAAGTCCAACTCAAAAGGTATCGTGCTTTCTTCATCTTCAGATTGTTCTTCATTGGACATTTCGACTTTCGGGCTTTCTAGCAGTCAAGTAAGCACCCAAAATATAGGACTTTTAGAATCACTCATGCAAGATATAAAAAAATATAAAAGTGAGAGTGGAGGTATTGATACTAGAACAGAGTTAGATAAATATTTAGGTGAAGAAATTAAGGATGACACTAAAGAATTTGATGTTCTTATCTGGTGGAAATTGAACTCGGCTAGATTTTCTATTCTTGCGGAGATGGCTCGTGATGTATTAGTTGTTTCGGTTTCAAGTGTGGCATCCGAATGTGCGTTTAGTAAGGGAGGACGTCTTCTTGATTCATTTAGGAGTTCATTAATTCCTAAATCGGTGCAAGCTACCTATGGGTGGCTTCAAAACAAATGCCTAGCCCAGACCCTTTCACATTAGAAACACCGTCTGTGAAAAAGGTCCATACCCCCGATGATGTGTCCGATTTTAAAAAGTGTTCCTTTTTAACTTCGGGTACGAGGGTTGGCATGAAATCGACCACGAAGTCCGCTAAAATTTGAGACTTGATGGTCGTTTGGGGTTGATACTCGATATTGTACCCATTGGGTTCGACGACCTATTTGGCCAATTGACCCGAAAGTTCGGGTTTGTGCAAAATATTACGAAGTGGGTAAGTGGTTAACACACATATGGGGTGACATTGAACGTATGGTTTAAACTTTCTAGAAGTGCTTATTAGTGCAAGCGCTAATTTCTCTAAGTGTGGATATCTAGTTTCTGCTTCCCCTAAGGTTCGACTTACATAGTAAACGGAAAATTGCGTACCTTGGTTTTCTCGAACTAGGACACCTCTTACCGTGATTTTCGATACCGCCAAGTATAAGTAGAGTTTCACATCTGCCTTTGGGGTTTGAAGCAGTGGTGGGCTCGATAGGTATCGTTTTAATTCCTCCAATGCTTGTTGACACTCCGGGGTCCAGGTGAAATCATTCTTCTTCTTGAGTAGAGAGTAAAATCTGTGACTTCGATCCGATGACCTCGAGACAAATTGGCCTAAAGCAGCTATCCACCCAGTTAGCCTCTACACGATTTTTATGATGTCCACGACGGTGATGTCTTCGATGGCCTTGATTTTATCGGGGTTGATTTTGATCCCCCGATTTGACACCATGAAGCCTAGGAACTTGCCCGAGCTGACCCCGAAAGCATATTTCTCAAGGTTGAGTTTCATGTTATATTTCCTCAAAATCTCGAACGTTTCCTGCAAATGGGCCAAATGGTCATCTGCTCACAGGGACTTAACTAGCATGTCATTAATATAAACTTCCATTGACTAACCTATTTTCTCTTCGAACATCTTATTTACTAGGCATTGGTAAGTAGCTCCTGCATTTTTTAGCCAAAGGGCATTACATTATAATAATAAGTTCCATATTTGGTAATAAATGAGGTCTTCTCCTGGTCTTCCGGGTTTATCTGAATTTGATTGTACCCGGAATAGGTGCCGGGAAAGGTAAGGATCTCATGGCCAGTCATCGCATCGATCATACGATCGATGTTAGGTAGTGAAAAAGAGTCTTTAGGGCATGCCTTGTTCAAATCCTTGTAATCTACACACATTCTAAGTTTGTTCCCTTTTTAGGGACTACGACTACATTGGCTAACCATTCGAGGTATTTTACCTCCTGAATGGACCTATTTTGAGAAGTTTAGTTACCTCATCCTTTATGAATGTATGCTTACCTCAGACTGGGGCCTTTTCTTTTGTTTCACCAGTTTGAACTTGGGGTCAAGGCTTAGCCAATGTGTTTTCATCTCTGGTGGGATCCCTATCATGTCTAAATGGGACCAAGCAAAACAATCCATTTTATCAATAAGAAATTGAATAAGCTTTTTCTTGAGTTTGGGGGTTAACCCCGTTCCCAGATATACCTTTCACTCGGGCAGATACTCGATCTAATAACCTATTCCATCTCCTCGACTGTTGATTTGGTGGCATCGGAGTCTTCAGGTACAATAAAGGTTCGAGGGGTCAGAAAATCCTCATCATCTTCTTCTATCTCCTGCTTTCCTGATTCGGTCGAGGTTAGTGGCTGTAATTGCTATTTGGTTTCCTGTTTGCCTTTGATGCTCGACCTTTCTGAGGTTGATAACGTCGATACCGATATTACCTCGTCAACTGAAAATATTTTCTTTGCAGCATGTTGTTCCCCGTACACTGTTTTCACGCCGTTCGACATTGGGGATTTCATCATTCGGTGAAGAGTCGAAGGAACTGCCCTCATGTTGTGGATCCAAGGCCTCTCGAGTAGGGCATTGTACCTCATGTCGCCCTCGATCATGTGAAACTTGGTATCTTGAATGCTTCCGAACATGTTCACTAGCAGGGTGATCTCACCTTTAGTTGTTTCACTGGCCATGTTGAAGCCATTTAAGACCCGAGCTACGGGCACAATTTGATCTTATAGGCCGAATTGCTCTACGACCCTCGATCGAATGATATTTGCCAAACTACCTGGATCCACTAAAAGACACTTAACTTGAACTTTATTTAATAAGATAGAAATTACTAGAGCGTCATTGTGTGGTTGAGAAATGCCTCCTACTTCTTGATTGTTGAATGATAAGGAGCCATCGGGCACGTAATCCCGTGTCCGCTTTTCCCTAGTAATTGATACCTTAGTGCGTCTGAATATGGGCCCTTGTGGAATATCGACCTCGCCGACGATCATATGAATGATATGTTGTGGTTCTTCCCGTTCATTTTTCCTGTTGGCATCTTGGTTTCTGAAATGATTCTTGGCTCGATCACTAAGGAACTCTCGAAGGTGGCCCTCGTTGAATAGAAGGGCCACTTCCTCCCTCAATTGCCTGCAATCCTCGGTCTTGTGACCATGCGTGCCATGATACTTGCACATCAAATTAGGGTTTCTTTGGGAAGGATCGGTTTGTATGGGTCTGGGCCACCTAGTATCTTTGATCCTTCCGATTGCCGAGATAATGCCTGATGCATCGACGTTAAAGTTATACTCCGATAACTGAGGAGTCTCTACGGGATCGGCATGCTTATAAAAACCACTTTTGCTTATAAGTCCCCGAGAATTTCATCCTCGATCATTCCTAGAATGATTGCGCCCCAAGCCACTGTTTATTCGATCTGCGATATATGGCTGATATTGTTCTCCGTTTGACCTTGTCTCCCTATCAATGTCCCTCGGGGTTTTTAACTGCCGACTTATTTGGATGTACTGAACCGGAAGGGGCTCCTAATTGATCGTCCTCGACCCTGATCTTCGATTGATATCGATTGTGCACATCTGCCTAAGTTACAGCTGGATACTCGACCAAATTTTGCTTCAACTGTCGTGATGCTATCGAACTCCGCTCATTCAACCCCTGGGTGAAAGCTTGAACGGCCCAATCATCGGTGACAAGTGGTAAATCCATGTGTTCCATATGAAATCTGGATACGAACTCCCTCCACATTTCATTATCCCTTTGTCTTATCTTGAAAACATCCGATTTTCTTGTTGCGACCTTTATGGCCCCGAAAGGTGCATTCACAAAAGAATCTGCTAATATGGAAAATGAGTCAATGGAATTCGGTGGCAAGTTGTGATACCAAATCATCGCTCCCTTTGATAGAGTATTCCCAAATGTTTTCAACAAAACGGACTCAATCTCGTCGTCTTCTAAGTCATTTCCCTTTATCCCGCATGTGTACGAAGTGATATGTTCATTAGGATCGGTGGTCCCGTTGTATTTTGGTATATCCGGCATAAAGAACTTCTTAAGAATGGGCTTCAGAGCCGCACTCTGAGGAAAAAGCTTTTGCACGAACTTTTTTGAATCCAAACCTTTTAAAATCGGGGGTGCCCCCTGTATCTGATCGACTCGGGAGTTGTATGTTTCAACTTTTTTGTCATTATCTTCAATTTTCTTTTCCCCTGACTCAATTCTTTTGGTGAGCTCCTTGAGCATTTTTATAATTATAGGATCAGTCCCTGATCCGTTACCATTCGACCTTTCCAGCACTGGCTCGGTATAGCGAGTGATTTTTGGCTCGACCACACTCAGAGTTCTATGTTGACTCTGAAGATGTGCAATAACGGCATGCTGAGCCTGTAGCATCTCGAATATTACCTGGAGGCTAACTCCCCCGTCTCCTACGCCTTGTGTTCCTTGGCCGCTAGACCAGCCTTTCCTGCGCCCACTCCCTTCGGGGTCTGCACCCAAATCCAATTCAAAGCATTGTGCGAATTGATATCGACGATCATTACTTCCTCGAGATTAGCCGGTGGAATCCCGGCTCTTGGACAACCACGTTGTCGTTTTCCCCGAGAAATCCAAGACCGTCATTGCCATCACAGGTGCGTTTTGTGAGTTTGACATGTTTTAACCTAAGAACAAAAATTCTTGACAAGTACAAATATGAAAATAACGTGTGTTATCAAAATCAGCACTGAAACAATCACTATTATCCTTAGCCTCACGGTGGGCGCCAAATTGTTTACCCTAAAATTCGAGTAACAATTAAACTTATATTGTGATTTTAAGGATATGTGATTTAGTCCAATACCAATTGATAAATAAGGAATTAAATATATAAATTGAAGAATAAAGCAAGTCAAATCAGTATGCAAGCCAAATCTCGACCTCGAGCTATGACAGTCTCGAGGCAGGTCAGTAAGAACATTAAATTAAGGCAACTCTGATGAACAGTAAAGAAGAAAGTGATCAATGTATATTCTCTTGTCAATGAATGGTGTGTTACAAATAAATGAGCTCACCTTCATATAACAGGAGAGTCCTAAATAAGGTACACTTCTAATTATAATAGGGAATCTTATTGGATAGCTGTCTAACCGCCAAAGACAAATCCGTTCCGGAATTTACGCTGTGATCTTCGGGCCGTTGCGAGAATCTCGCTCTTTCTATTACTGAATCATAACGATATTATCTCGAGGTATGCCTTCTTCCGACCTCGGCAAATAATTTTGTCCTCGACCTTGACCTCGACCTCGATACTGGAAAGGAACCTCAGCCCCGAGCTCGGTGTCCTAACCTCTCGAAATGATGTCATCTTTTTTATTGAAGAACGAAATCGAGTAGCCCAAATTTCCACCGTATACATTCTTCAAATAAAGATGCTTCATAGTTTTTCCCCCTTTTTGGGTTGGGGTGGCATATTTTTATTTTTCAACATGAATAGCACAATGCACAATCGGTCGATCTAAACTTTGTGACAGAATATTTTGTTTAGAAGATTTTAAATACAGAGTTCTTCTGCAAAATCTTAGACTGTATTTGCTTTGGAAACGTGAAACAATGTAATTCTATTGACTAACAATTTAAATAAAATTCTTTATCACTTTGATATTTTAAAATACAGCTTATTGCACTTCTATGCATTTTTATTATCTAGAGTTTATTTATCTCTGATTTAACTTCGCAAACCAATCAAACAACCTCAATAAGTGAAAATTGAGAAGTAATTTAGGACTATGAAAGCGTAACTATAAAGTTGTTAGCACCAAAACAGTATTCTTGAAAGAATAATCTTCTAACCTCTTTTAGCAAGAAAATAATTTAAGAGGAGAAACTTTCTCGTTAGTTAGAGTTTGAGGCAAATTATTGCAGTTTAAATTTGTATTCTTTTGTCAATAGTAACTAATAATTTCAATTATGAAGTGGCAGACATATGAGTGCTTACGTGGCAGTCAACTAGGCAATAACATACACATGATGAATTGGAATTTCTTTTTTATTTTAAAACGGTGCATCGAAAGAGTCCAATTATAATTTCTACCTAAACATGACCTCTATCTCATCTGATAATCGCACGGATTAGCTAAAGGTTAGGGCTTTTTGATGATTGATGGAAAAATGAGATCTGTGGAATCCATAGTGGCGGAGCTACCACCGTCTTCTTCCGCAGGAGCGGTGGTTGGAGCAGGAGGCGGCGGTAGTTGGTTGTACGGTTGGCTAGTAGAGTGTCACGGCTTATGGCATAATGTATTGATGATAGTGCCTTCAGCACTGTTTGTTGTATACTTGGCTTCCCAAGCCAAGAGAAGCTTCTGGAAGGTTTCCAATGGCAGATCGCATGTAGTCACCGCTCTCTATGCCATTCTCTGGCTCGTTAGCTTCTTCAATTTGGCCTGGTCCTCTCTTCAGGTACCTTTTTCTTTTGTGCGGTTTGTCTGCTCAATTTAATCTGTTAAGTATGTAACTTATTAAATTTTGGTTTTGAGAAGTGTACTTCCTGGAATAATGTTTGTACATGTTGAAGTTATTGCTTTTAATAGCTTGAGTCTAGTAACAATCACAAAATGGAACCCTGTGTTTCTAGCTACAATAGTGTCTAGTGAGTTGTTTCTGGCTATGATTGGAATATGATTGTCCACAAACACATGATTAGTTCTTTCGGAAATGTGCCAATGATCATTTTTGCTATGCTAATTGTCATAGAATAGTATTACAGCTTTTTGATGCACTTATTTTGTGGCCTGTTTTATCGGAATGTCTGTTCCTGCTTCCTTTAACGTGGAAAGATACAACTCTAATAGTGGTGTTTCCTGTGGAATAATAAGATAAACACGAAGAAACAACAAGACGAAAACTAGTAAATTCTGCATATGGGGTCATGTAGAATTATTTTATTACAAAAGACTTCATATTGATGGCTGTTATCGTCCAATCTCTGTTTCCAGCATGTTCCACAGATGGTTTTGCAAGCATTTCTATACATTATTATCCCAAAGAAAACCTGAGAAATGAGAAATGAGAACTGATTGGATGCTGGTGCCATGTATGATGTCCTTTTATATTTAGTATGACAACTTTTTGAGTTACTATTGGTCCTTAATGTATTATATGCTTCTCTTTATGGGCTTGACCGTGTAAGAGAGCTTATTTTTTCCATTCTCAAATTTCTATCTAAGGCAAGAAATGGCTAAAAGCATGAGTTCTTTTGGTTCTTGTGAAGAGGAAATCTCCATTTTAATACAATATCTATCATTTTCGATTTTGTATTGATGCTTTTGGGTGTCTGATGCGTAGTGGTAGTTACGCATTCGCTTAAAGATCTTTCTGTAGTTAAGCTAAATTAATTTATCTGTCTATCATTCTCTTCTTTAACCTACTTTTCCCACAGGCGTGGGAGTGTGCTCCAGCGAAACAATTTCTGTGGAGTGTCCTCTCCTTGTTCACAACATCCGGCATGCTATTTCTTGAAGTAAGCTTGATAGCCTTTCTACTTCGAGGGAACCATGCTAGTGGACGTGAGGCTTTAACACAGACCTTTCTTATCTCAGCAGTTGCAGTTGGTCTAGACATGTTTCTCAAGGTATGATCTTGTTCCGTTTAATCATTGAACTTTTGCTTGCCTATTGTTGCAGTTACCATGTCCATGCAATGGCTTAATATTAAGTTCATTGGCTTTTATGGTATTTCTATTAGGATAATGTAAGGAGTAGAAAAAGAGAATTTGATGGTTCAATTTTTATCACGTAATAAGGAAAAAGTATGTGTCCAGTGTGGGAAAATAGAAAAGTTGCAGGGAAAGGGAAGAGGGGATGCGGAAATTGATATGTCCAGTGTGAGGATATAGGCAAATTGCAGGGAGAGGGAAGAGGGGCCACGAAAAAAACGATGAACGAGAGTATGTTCGTCTAAGAAAAACAGGCACCATGGTAAACTGACAGTAGCAGCTGACAAATATGTAATCTATTTAAGCATACTCTTCTCAGTTGAACGCCTTATTTTAACTTTGTTTTTCATTTGTTAATTTGTTAAACTTTGAAATTCAGAAGTTAATTTCTTTTTTATTTCCTTCACTTCTTTTTTGTTTTTCTTCAGTAAAATTGAAGTTGAAAGCTATACTTTCTCTCTTGTAAAGTATTTACTTAAATATTTAAAAAGCTTGATGAAAATAACATCCTATGGCTCAATATTGAATGTCTAACTGTTTTTATTAGACTGTATTAGAAAATCTCCACTTCAGTGAAGGAAAATCGTGGAACTTCTTATATAATACAACTTATTTTCTGCTCTAATCCTTAAAGTAAGTGACTAACTTGTGGATCTCCCATTCCCCTTGTTAAGATGGATGGTCAACTTGCAGCATAGGGTTGTGCTGGAGTTGATTATGTATGTACAGTCTAAGATATAGGGAGTTCAAGATGCAATATACATTCGAAGATAGTCAAAAGAGGATAAAGAAAAAATTCAGTCAATCATGAAATACGAGATTTAGCTTAAGGTATTATTGTATATATAGAGGCAATAAGCGACTAGGAGAAAATTATAAGAAGCATATCATTATATTTATCTTCATGATTTTTTTAACAGGTAAAGTGGTGTATTATAGCACAAAATTAGAATCCTGGCACAAAGCTAGTGCCTGGTTAATTACAAAGTTCGAAACCCTTCTATATAGGGACAAAACAGAAAGAAGGTTTACACCAGAATAAGCTCCTATCCTGTAGAGAATCTATGAAACCTAATATGCTATGTTCATCTTTAACAACTTGTAAGTTACACCAAAATGCCAAAAGCCAAAAGCCATAAGCACTTGAATTTAATCGTCGGAACAATTTTTGTTTTCCCTTCGAAGCATCTAGCATTTCTTTCCTTCCATATAACCCAACACACACAACTTGGCACTGCTTCCCATACTTTTCTCCCCGATTTCTTCAGTCCTTCAACCCCCAAGATTGTCAGAATATCCTTCACATTGAATGGCATTGCAAAATGAAATTTAAATAGGTTGAAAAAAGGGCCCAAATATGCGTTGTCACAGGGCATTGTAAAAAAAAGATGGTTGCTGTTCTCCTCTGCACTGTTGCAAAAAAAAAACATCTACGATCAATATCTAAACCTCTTCTCTGTTTGGTTTGAGTGAGACATGCATCATGTGAGACTAGCCACAGGAAACAACTGAGTTTATAGGGCACCTTCGACTTCCATAACTGCTTCCAAGACCAAAGTGCCATCCCCTTCATGTTCTTTATGCATTTGTTGGAAATGTTGAATATGACAATCTATCCCACATCGGTGGGGGACTTAATTTGGGGGAGAATTTCACCCTATAAAAGAAGGCCTAATGTTTAGGATTTAAACACACCTCTCATCTGCCTTCTTATCTTCTTAAGACATTTGTATCTTCTCTCTTTAGTATTATTTCACTTGTATTTTGGAGTGGAATAAAATATTGGTTGTGTCCGAGGAAGTAGGCAAAATTGGCCAAACCTCGTAAATTCTGGTGTTCCTTTTATTGTTGCTTTATTGTCTTATTTATTATTTGGTGGCTATCGAAATTTTTGGTATAGTAGTTGTGACTCATTCACACTATATACATTTGACTTTCGCAACAATTGGTATCAGAGCCAAGGTACTGTCTAAGTATGCTCTGTGGTTGCAGCATAGTCTGATCTTCCACATCAAAAAAGATTTATCTTGGTAACTGAGTCAAGGTTCTGTCTGAGTATGCTCTGTGGTTGCAGCTTAGTCTGATCTTCCACACCAGAAAGGAAATAATCTTGATTTGTGTCTTCAGCTATTAAATAATATTTGTGTCAAAGACGGGAGACAATAAACAAGAAGAATCTACATCAAGTTTCAACAATACGTCATCATTGGCATCTTCGCTTATGACAAGAATTGTGTCAAATGCGAAATTTGCGATAAAATTTTTGACGGGTCAGGACATTTTGGGATGTGCCAAGGCGAGGTTCTAGATGTCCTTTTTCAACAAGGGCTGGATCTTGCCATTGAAGAAAAAAGACCAGATGTTATTGGAGAAGATTGGAGAATTATCAACCATGTTGCTTGCGGTACCATTCGATCCTACCTTGCTAGAGAGCAGAAATATCCATACACAAAGGAAACTTCTGCAAGTAAATTATGGAAAACACTGGAGGATAAATTTTTGAAGAAAAATAGTCAAAATAAATTGTACATGAAGAAAAGACTGTTTCGCTTCACCTATGTTCCTGGTACCACGATGAATGTACATATCACTAGTTTCAATAAGTTGATCACATATTTGCAAAATATGGATGCAACTTTTGATGATGGTGACTTGACCTTGATGTTGTTGGGGTCACTTCCTGATGAGTACGAGCACCTTGAAACTACTCTACTCCATGGAAATGACGAAATTTCTCTTAGAGAAGTTTGTTCGGCTTTGTACAACTATGAACAAATAAAGGGAGAAAAATAGAAGGGCGGAGAAGGAGAAGCACTGGTTATGATGGGTCGTCCTCAAAATCAAACAGGACAAGGAAGGGAAGATCCAAGTCAAGATGTAGACCCATCAAAGATAAATGTGCCTTTTGTCGAGCAAAGGGGCACTGGAAGAAAGACTGTCCGAAGTTGAAGAATAAGGCCAGACATAACAATGGAAATGCCATTATGGATTCAAATGTAGCTGATTGTGATGATTCAGACTTCTCATTAGTTACAACAGAGTTATCAACATCATCAGACATATGGTTGATGGACTCGTCTTGTAGCTATCATATGTGTCCCAACAGGGACTGGTTCGTGTATTTTCAAGAAGGAGAATATGGAGTCATCCACACAGCGGACAACAACCCTCTTACCTCATATGGAATTAGTTCAATATGATTAAGGAACCATGATGGAATGATCAGAACATTAACAGATGTTCGATATGTACCGGATTTGAAGAAGAATCTCATCTCTGTGGGAGCCCTAGAATCAAAAGAGTTCAAAATCATTGCAGAAAATGGAGTGATGAGAGTATGTTCCGGTGCACTAGTGGTAATGAAGGCCAATCGGAAAAACAATAACATGTACCGTTATCGCGGTAGTACAGTTATTGGGACAACGACAGTGACATCCAGTGACGAAAAAGAGGCAGAAGCAACCAGGCTATGACACATGCGCTTGGGACATGCTGGAGAAAAATCCTTGAAAACTCTATAAGATCAAGGATTGTTAAAGGGAGTAAAGGTTTGCAACTTGGAGTTTTGCGAGCATTGTGTCAAAGGGAAACCGACAAGGGTTAAATTTGGTACAACGATCCATAATACTAAGGGCATTTTGGATTATGTACACTCTGATGTTTGGGGTCCTTCCAAAACACCTTCATTAGGTGGGAAGCACTATTTTGTAACCTTTGTTGATGATTTTTCCCGAAGAGTGTGGGTGTATACAATGAAGAGCAAAGATGAAGTGTTGGTAATTTTTCTCAAATGGAAGACGATGGTAGAGAATCAAATAGGCATGAGGATCAAGTGTATTTGCACAGACAATGGAGGTGAATACAAAAATGATCATTTCAATAAGGTCTGTGAAAATGATGGCATCGTTCGACACTTCACTGTCAGACATACACCACAACTGAATGGAGTGGCTGAACGTATGAACCGGACCTTGCTGGAGAAGGTACGGTGTATGTTGTCCAATGCTGGCTTGGACAAAGAATTTTGGGCTGAGGCAATTACATATGTATGCCACCTCATTAATCGCTTACCATCTGCTGCTATTGATGGCAAGACACCATTTGAAAAATGGTATGAAAAGCCTGCTGTAGATTATGACTCTTTGCACGTGTTTGGCTCAACTACATATTATCATGTGACAACGTCAAAATTGGATCCAAGGGCAAAGAAGGCTATTTTTATGGGGATTACTTCTGGAGTCGAAGGATATCGCTTATGGTGTCCTATGACAAAGAAAGTAATATTCAGCAGGGATGTTACCTTTGATGAATCTGCTATGGTAAATAAGGTAACATAAGATACCAAACAAAATGAGGGTGCTTCTAAGCAGGTGGAGTTTGAGGGAAAATTTATTTTTTCTACACAAGAAGCAGAGGAGGAAACAAATGAAGATTATCCTTTGGAAGAAGAGCCAGTAGAGAAGGAGATTCCAACTCAAGAACCTCAACAACAACTTGAATCAATTGCAACTAGCAGGCCAAAAAGGACAGTAACAAAACCTGTTCATCTTATAGAGACGGTTGCTTGTGCCGCCTCAATTGTAGCTGATGATGTTCCTACCACTTATAAAGACGCAGTCCAAAGTTCAGAAGAAGATAAGTGGAGGATTGCCATGAATGATGAAATACAATCCCTTCATCAGAATCATACATGGAGATTGGCCAATCTCCCGAAGGGAAAGAAAGCAATTGGGTGCAAATGGATATTTGCAAAGAAAGAAGGATTTCCTAACCAAGAAGATGTTCGCTTCAAAGCAAGATTGGTGGCTAAAGGATATGCTCAAAAGGAGGTAATTGATTACAATGAAGTGTTTTCTCTAGTTGTAAAACATTCTTCCATTAGAATTATGTTGGCTTTGGTAGCACAGTTGGATTTGGAACTAGTTCAGATGGATGTAAAAACTACGTTTTTACATGGAAACTTGGAGGAGGAAATCTACATGACTCAGCCAGAAGGATTCAAAGTTGTTGGAAAGGAAAATATGATGTGCAAACTTGAAAAATCGTTGTACGAATTGAAACAATCTTCTAGATATTGGTACTAACGATTTGATAAGTTTATGTTGCGGCAAGGGTACAAGAGAAGCAAATACGATTATTGTGTGTATTTGCGCAAGCTTAAAGATGGTTCCTTTGTATATCTTCTCCTATATGTTGATGATATGTTGATAGCTTCCAAGAATTCGGAAGAAATTAATAAGTTGAAGATTCAACTGAAGAAGGAGTTCGCGATGAAGGATCTGGGTGAGGCAAAGAAATTTCTTGGCATGGAGATAATAAGAGATAGACATTCAAAGAAACTCTGTTTATCTCAGAAAGAATATTTGAAAAGAGTACTACAACGTCTTGGCATAGATGAGAAGACTAAGCCAGTTAGTACTCCACTTGCTCCCCATTTTAAGCTAAGTACTACTATGTCGCCAAAAGATGAAGCTGAACGAGAGTATATGTCAAAGGTACCATACGCAAATGCTGTTGGTAGCTTGATGTATGCAATGGTCTGTACGAGACCTGGCATTTCACAGGCTGTTGGAGTTATTAGCAGATATATGTATAATCCAAGAAAGGAGCATTAACAAGTTGTGAAGTGGATTCTACGGTATATTCATAATACTGTAGATGTTGGGTTAGTTTTTGAGCAGGAAGGCAATCAATCTGTAGTTGGATATTGTGACTCAGATTTTGCGGGTGATCTGGACAAACGAAGATCAACTACTGGTTATGTGTTTACTTTTGTAAAGGTACCAGTTAGTTGAAAGTTTACTTTGCAGTCAACAGTTGCTTTGTCTATAACAGAGGCAGAGTACATGGCTATTACAGAGGCTGTGAAGGAGGCAATTTGGCTTCAGGGGTTGCTAAAAGAGCTTGACATTGGACAAAAAAGTATCACAATTTTTTATGATAGTTAAAGTGCTATTCTTTTTCAGCGAAGAACCAAGTTTATCATGCAAGGACGAAGTACATTGATGTTCGGTATCATTTCGTACGAGAAATCATAGAAGAAGGTGGAGTCACAGTGAAGAAAATTCATACTACTGAGAATCCTGCTGATATGCTGACAAAAGTGGTGACTGCGGTCAAATTTCAACATTGTTTGGATTTGATCAACATTGTTGAACACTGAAGATTGAAGATGAAGACACAACCAAAATTTGTTACTGAGAGAAAATTGAAGATGTGGAATTTTGCCAAGGTGGAGATTTGTTGAATATGGCAAACTATCGCCGATGGCGGGGGACTTAATTTGGGGGAGAATTTCACCCTATAAAAGAAGACCTAATGTTTAGGATTTAAATACACCTCTCATTTGCCTTCTTATCTTCTCAAGACATTTGTATCTTCTCTCTTTAGTATTATTTTACTTGTATTTTGGAGTGGAATAAAATATTGGTTGTGTCCGAGGAAGTAGGCAAAATTGACCGAACCTCGTAAATTCTGGTGTTCCTTTTATTGTTGCTTTATTGTCTTATTTATTATTTGGTGGCTGCCAAAATTTTTGGTATAGTAGTTGTGACTCATTCACACTATATACATTTGGCTTCCGCAACAGGAAATGCCATGAAACTTCAAAGCAAGATATTCAATTTGAGGATGGTGTATATATTAGAGAAAATAAGAATAACCATAAATAAGAAACATATATTCATCCTTTCCTGCACTTGATCTTAGCCAAAAATCCGAGAAAGGTATTCATCCTTTCTTATTATTTGCATGATAATATACGTTGTTATCTGCAAACTTTGCACCTATATTCGTCAGCAGATGCAATGTTGTGGATTATAATGCGCGCAAGTAAAACTCTTCTCTTCTCTGAAAAAATTCTACGTAGCTTTACCCATTAATGGGCAAGATGGATTTCTCTAGATCCTAAATTCTAGTGGATTTGGGATTAAAAAAATGAACTTACTACATGGAGTGCTTGAAGGAATGAAAACTCTTATGTTTTCACATTCAAAGAGTCTTCTTACATTTTGTGTATATTTGGAGCTCACAAAAAGTTCCCGGTAGTGAAGATGACTAAATCCACTTTGCGATAGACTACTTGTTATTTAACAGAGAATTTTATGTGCAAGAATTAATAGTTAGTTACTTAGTTGAAAAGAATTAATAGACCCTGGCACAAAATGTGCTCGAAGGCTCTAATAGAAAAAAAGGTATCTATCTCCATTTTTGGTACCATTAGTATTTGCTGAAAGTGTGTGATCATCTCATCTAATTTTGAGAGGAGAAATTTTTATTCATGTAATTATGTCTTAACACAGCTAGCCTTATTCCTTTTTTTTTTTTTGGCCAAGCATGTGGATGCATTTTTCTTTATGATTGGTGGCGGCGAGATTTGAGACCAGGATTTTTATTGCTTTCACTACATGCTAAAGTGTGTGAGCACCTCGTATGAAAGCTTAAGTTGATAAAAAGGAGTCTTTCTTATTATTATATATTAATTATAAATATGTCGAACATCACTTTTCTTTTAAGGAAAGAAGAGGTATCTGGCACAAATTGAGTTTGAAAATTAGAAGTTTCAGTGGCTTGTCATGTTGCTGGTTATATCCTCTTTGAGCTTTTGAATGACCTAATTCCCAATTAATTTCAGCTGCTTTTGAGTTGTTTAGTATTTATGTCCTATGAGGATCAAGGATTCAGCATTCAGCATCTCTGTGATGCTTCTTGTGTGCCTCATCCGTGCTAAGAGTAGTACGCCCCTTTTTTGTGAATTATATTATACTAGAGGTATTGATGCGTGCTATTCATTCTTCCAGGGGATCTACCTATTTGGATTTGGTATTCAGTTGTTTGATGTTAGCACCAACGGTTCGCAATGGGCCTTATGGGTTGTCCACAAGCTGCTGCTAACCGGAGTATATGGCCTCATCTTTTTTATGTATCGATCTAGATGGAGAGAAAAGTTGCCAGGTGAGTTTCATCTTATGAATTTATGTTGGGTTTATTATGAGCTGACATCATTGCGTCCTTACTATTTATATCTTTCTGTCATTGCAGCAAGACCTGCATTCCAGAACTATATTTCCATCATGTTTTGCTTAAATGCGACTGCTTTGCTTGCATGTGCACTTGCAGCACATGGGGCTGGATTTGGATCATGGTATGCCATCTTTAGTGAATTCAAATTATGATCTTTGTCATTTGATGTTTCTTTGTTCTCTAGTGTGGTTAAAAGGGCATTCATTTTTCCTAGAGATTATTTGAGGGGGATTGTTATCATATTGGAACCAATGTAGTATGAGTTCAGAGGTTGAGATATTACATGCAATTTGACAAGTGCAGCTAAACTGGGGAAAGAGATAAAAAAAACCTGGTGTAGCTTTTAAGCTCCTTCGCTGCATCTTTAATGTATCTCGGGAAGGGTATGACAAAAAGTGTGATTTAGAACAGAAAAAAGGTCTTTGTAAAAAAGTGTAAGTGGAAAAATCCATTTTGGCTCGTTGCTGTCTCATCCAAACGGTTATATTCAACTGATATAAACCCAGTTTTATGCATGAAGCAGCCGTAACTTGAACAAGTTGCAGCATCTTTTTTCATGCTATATTGATACCGATCTTGCAATCAGAAGTTGGTTAAAACCACTAGGGGGTGGTTTGGTATATGGGATAAAGATAAATAATCCCGGGATAAAGATTGGGATTAACTTTATTCCATGTTTAGTTTGGGGTATTAGCTAATCTCGGAATAGCTTTTACACTAAAATGATGGGATTAGTTATTCCATATAGAAGGTGGGATAACTAATCCTATGGGATATCCCACCATTGTACCAAACGACCCCAAAATTGATTTATGCTTAAGCTACTTTTAGTTTACTTGTTGATCCTCATTTTGCATCACAGGTTGTACAATATCACGGTCATCTCTTACCATGCCATATACCTTCCTCTTCTTTATGTTACTTTTCTGGCGGACTTTTTCCAGGTATCATCAATTCATTATTCATCCTTGCTGGTTTCCGATCTTTATGTCCTTGACCTGCAAAGCGCAAACAGAACTCTTAAGAAAACAAATATATCCAAATTCTTTCTACAGAGAGATATTTGTAAAAGCTTTCCTGCTTTGTCTAAATCATATGTGCAGGAGGATGACTTGCATCTGGAGAATGTATACTACTCAGAAATGAAAGATGCTGGCTTCTTTGATGCCGATTGGGAGTAATTCAGCAAGTACTTCTGAATAATGAGGTGAATTTGATGTTGTAAATGTGTAAATATGTATTAGTAACATTTTAGATAATTCAGAAAATCAAAAATTACTTTTCCTTCAAGTTAAATAACTTCGCAAGGATTCTACCTCTATTCGCTCTATGCCAAATATTCTAGAGCAAAAAGATATAACACATGCACACGTGAATTAAGTTCCTAAAGTGATGATGCCAACACTTACGTAGAATGATGTTCATTGTTTATCGATACTAGCGAGATGATGCCCGGGCCCAACGGCTATAGTGAAGCTTCACGTAACAGATTGACAAACATTTTCAATCTCCATTGGAATTATCAAAACAAATAGCAGAAGTAGAAAAAAAAAGAAGCAGAAGTAGCAACTAAATCTAACATTCTGCGAGTGTTGTTACCAAAGATAACGTATATTCTTTTCTCCACTTTCAGCAGTCTACTAAGATGAATTCATGAAGTTCACAGAAGAAGAGAATAGAAATTATAAAAATTGTGAAGGTTCGTGCCAACTAATAAACACTGCGTAAACCTGAGAGCACAGAAAATGGCAAGGTTGCATCCAATTTGTCGTTTCCCTGAACATTCATATCAAGGAAGAACACATTTACAAGAAAATACAATGGAACAATCAATGGAAGCCTAAAAGAAGAAATAGCACCTTAAAATTGCAGAAGATGAAATCTAAAGGCAATGTGTCTGTAATGTGCAGGAAAACGGATTCGAATAACCACCTTTGGTATTGTCAATACTTTTTTCTCTTGAATCAATAGTGATAAATCTTCTTTGCTACCTGAGCATTTGAAGAAAACAATGACGACAGTCAAAACCGTTACACAAACCAACTACCTTGAAAGCTTAATTAATCTAGGTTGAGAAGTCCCCAAAAGCCGATCTAACAATAAGTACCTAATTTGGTACGCCTTGGCTGCGTATAATCAGTTGAGTTTCGATCTAATGTTCTATCTTTAGTAATTTGCGGAGCACCACTTCTCAGAACATCCCCCCTTATCAATTCCCTTCTAGATACCCTATACGTAAATTTGAGCAGTTAAGACTTCATCCAAACTACCTCAACATCATATTAAAATCTGTTTATATTAAGTAAATATCATATTCAATTCTCTCTGCATGTTACCAATTAGTCACGACCGGGTGCACATAATGCGAGAGATTCATCTTGTGTAAGCGAAGGAGATTATACTGTTTTTAGAAAGAACTGTAATAATTTATTGTATAACTTCACTCAACCAAAAAAACTTCCAACCCATTCATAGTGAAAACTGCAAGCATCAGAACGCTTATCTTAGACACTAATAAGTGTTCGATGTTTGAAGGTTTAAGCATAGAGAAACATTAATCCATTCAATGAATCAAGCCAAAGTATCGGCTGCCTGAATAGACAAATACAACTTTACCTATTCGTTAAAATCACAATTTTAAGTCATCCTTGTATTCAAAAACCCATTATCTTCAAAGTAAGTAGTCACTCCAGGTAGACAACCTACAATGGCTAAGAAAAAGGACGGTCAGCTACTAAATGATTTTCTGGTTCTATTTCACTCTACAAGGATCAATAGATAGAAATACAAGAGCAATTTCTACTTTTCTAGCATGTAAGCACACACAAATTATCAAGGTAAATAATGAAGACAATATAATTATGCAGCATGAAAAAGAAACAAACGATTAAATCTACCACAATAGTTAAATGGTATGCCTGAAAAAGAAACGCTTAATGACAGTTTGTAAAACTACCTTGTATCCTCGATCGATTTGCTATTGATGTACTTATGAAATACGTGAAATTTAAAGTGTTAAACATTTTAATTCATAATATTACTAAGTGCATTAATGCAATCAGAATACCTTTAAGAACAATTTTTGTGTGTGTATATTTGTCTTGAATGGACGAAAACAACAGTGTCTTCTCAATTAGAGCCTTCTGTTTTTCAGCCTTTGCTGAAATTTGGCGCCAATGTTAGGCGCTGCATTTGCAATTGCCTTTTGAACTATCACTTCTCACGGTTGATAGTTTACTATAGTAGAAAAATACTAACTTTTATGTGAACGCCGGTTCAATATGCCACTGATATTCTGCTTCCTATGTATGTGTGAGACATAGGCATCACCATCCACCAGTCACTGACAAAATAACTGATCTTACAAATATATGCTACACTTCTTAATAATTTCATCCAGTCATCACCCAGGCCAGCACACTGAAAAGTTACCAGCAATAACTGGAAAATTTACTCATTTTCAACTCCTTACCACTCGTATTACTTCAGCAAAACCCTCAAGTACTCCTTCAGGATCAGTTTCGACCAAACCTGTGCATTACAAAAATGCAGCTTATTACTTTGATGCTGTGTTTGAATGGAGAGGGAGAAGGATCTATAATGAAACACATCAATACAAACAGAAAGTATATCTTTAGGCAGCAATACCAAAAATTACAAGAAGATGCATAAAGTAATAAAAAGGCAACACTTTTACCTGGCATTTAGCATCAACAAAAGGTACCTTACAACTGAATAATACTAAAAGAGAGCATGTATCAGATTACCATTTTTTTTTGCAGTTACTCAATATTTATATTGACTGACTCATTTAAATAAGCAGTGCTATACTTCCACCTACAGTACCGTTTAGTTTGCTAATAAAAGTACACCCTTAAGAATGTCGTATATGCAACTATTTCACTACAAGACACAAAAGAAAACAATAGCAGCAATTAGTGAAATTTGTAGTAAAGCTATTACTACTAAACAAGAAAGGACTTTGATGGATAAGAGATGCAACTTTATTATATAACGGAGAAGAACAAATTCAAGACGAATAAAATCATCAAGAAATGAAAATGAGGCAGTTAGAGAACTATATAACATCTAATGGACAATAAATCCTGCTCCTTTAACGTGGCTTGCGACCGGCTGTATTATAGTATAACTCAAACACAGCCGGAGTTAAAAAAGTATGGAGTTGTCGAATAAGCCCAACATTGGCTATTTCAGTAATATGTTATAGAATAGAGTCTTTTAATACAATATGCTTCTCTCAGACAAAAATAACACTTAAGGGAAGTAAAGAAATGAAGCAGCATCCCGTCAAGGAAGAGAGAATTCTCAGATAGTAATCATAATATTTCATGAATATTCAAAACAAAATACAAAGGAGGAGATAGTAAATACTTGTATCGTACTTCAAAATGCCCTCGTTCGTTTACATAAAATCTGTAGTGTAGAGTTAAGTTAACATCTTTGTTTTGTACGTCATAAGCATGTTACTTTTCTATTAGGTTACTGAATTCATGAAAATGCTTTCTGAATAACTTCATTGTAAACTACATTATATATAGAATGGTCATCATGATTATCTGATGTAGGTGGCCGAATCAACAATCTGACACACTCTGAACTTTTAGCTCTCGATAATGCAATGTAGAGTTGACCATAAGAAAAAACAGGCGCACGTAAATATATACCAACAAAATCTAATGTTTGACCTTGTGCTTTATTTATAGTCATTGCAAAACATAGTCGTATAGGAAACTGTAATCTTTTGAATGGAATGTAGACTTTTTCATCATTTGACGATATCAGTGGTATTCTAGGAATAAATACATGTGTACCCATAAAATCACTGGTGGCAATTTTAGCACTTATAACATGTGTTTTGAAATCACCACATGTTAATCGTGTGCCGTTACATAACCCTTCACAATGATTCAGATTTTGCGGTAATATAACTGGACAATTTTTTTTAGAGCTAACTTGTACGGAGGCAAACCAGGAGGGTTTATGTCACGACCCCAAATACCGGTCGTGATGGCGCCTATCACATTACTAGGCAAGCCAGACCAATTATAAATCACATCCCATTTTCATTTTAAATAAGTCATTTGCTAAATCGGTTTAATTACCAATTATCATAATAAGTGTTTAAAACAACAAGATAGATATGCGGAAGTCATCAATACATAGGAATTACACAGCCCATACTGACCTGGTGTCACAAGTCTAGAACCTCTAATACAAGTCTGAACAACCTATTACATAGATAGTCTAGGAATGCGGAAAAGCAATAAGATAGAAGAGAGAAATCAGGGTTGCGGACGCCATGCAGCTACCTCGAAATCCCCGACAATTGCTGAACGACTGAAAAGCTCTCACTCGGCCTCTGGGGCACCTGGATCTGCACGCAAGGTGCATGGAGTAATGTGAGTACTCCGACCCAATGAGTAATAAAGATAAATAATGACTGAAAGTAAGAAAACATGTATACACAAGGTATTATATAATGAAGCAATTAAATAGGTAATTTGTAAGCAGTAAACCAATGAAAAGCAAAATAAAGCACTTCTACAACAAATAAACAGATAATTGGCAGACAATTATGATAAAGTAAACACATAGAAGTTCGCCCCTCGGGCACAACATCAACAAATTTTCGCCCCTCGGGCTCAATCTCACATCACAATGGGTACCCGGCTCACTAGGGGTGTGCAGACTCCGGGAGGGGCCCCTTACGGCCCAAACGCAATATCAATCCATCTCGTGGAATCAAATCTAGGCCCTCGGCCTCATATCAATCAAGCCACCTCGTGGCGTATATATGTATCTCAGGCCCTCGGCCTCATATCAGTATCAGTGTTCCTCACAATATAGGCCCTCAGCCTTACTCAGTCCAAAAAATCATCACAAGCCCCTCGGGCTATAGTAAAACAGTATTTTCAGCCCAAACATCATTTGAAATATCATTTAAGTCTTGAAAACTGAGAAAGAATGGCTGAATAGTAAAAACAGTGGGAAAATATCATGACTGAGTTCAAGTAACAAATCAAAATAGTGAGGAAATATCACTAAATAGCCCCTAAGGGTTCAAATAGTTGGCACTAGGCCCAATTATGGCATTCAGCCCAAATAATGATGACAATACATAGTTTACAATCAATATGCGGTAAAATCATCAATCGGGACGGACCAAGTCACAATCTCCAATAGTATACAATCCCACGCTCATCATCAAGTGCGTGTATCATCTCAATATAGCACTACGATATGCAAATCTGGGGTTTCAAACCCTCAGAACATCATTTACAATCATTGTCACACCTCCTTTTTGCGCGCCCTGCCCCGAAGGGTTAGATGCGCGAGGGAGTTTTTCCAATTTAAGTGACAATATTCGAAATGAGATTATTTATTTAATTCAGAGTCGCCACTTGGGAAAGGTTTGGTTTTTGGTGTCCCAAGTCACCGGTTTATCTTGAATCCCAAATCGAGGAAATTTTCGACTTTTCCAAATGAAGTCTGCGAACCAGAAATTCTAAGTAAGGAATTCTGTTGACCCGAGGGAAGGTGTTAGGCACCCTCGAATCCCGTGGTTCTAGCACGGTCGCTTAAATTGTTATAATGGCTAAATATCTGATTTAAATACATGTTGTGACTTATGTGCTTTTATTAAGTTTAAAACCGCTTTTATTATTATCATTTATTTTTATAGAATTGCAACGTCGTGAAAATGCATCTCGAACCACGTCACAATCAATGCACCCGTGATCATCAACACATTTTGACTCCGTTGAGATTTGGATTTGGGTCACATCAATGTGCACCCGTGTTTAAGAAGGTAATTTAATTAAGTTGCGCCTAAAGAACTTTTCTAGACAGTCCATCCCAAAACCTATGAGTTTATTATGATCAATTATTGAGGGCCCCGCAATGTGTATCTTTATTTGACGAGGCTCGTCTCATTACTTTTAAAAAAAAGGATGTCCTAAAGTGACTACATTTCTATTACGTTTGTCTCTAAAAAATAAAAGAAAGAAGATACCAAATTCACTTGTTTAAGCAACTACATGCTAAATCTTTACTATGTTTGCCGAATCCGAATTTTGTTTGATTACCTGATTGGTTGTTTACGAGGTGAGAGTTACCTCATGCCTTGTCTTCAACGAGTGAATACGCTTGTTAATTTGCTAAGGGAGATTGCAAGCAAACTAATAACATATACTAAACTTACATTAAACGACCTTCTGAATTTTAAAACTAGCTTATTTGGGCTTGATTAATGAAATCGGCTGTTTATTAGGAAAACTACTACTAATTGAACTCAAAAATGCCTATTAGTTTTCCTCAAAAGTCATCGCATTATTTCGAAACAGTGAATCTATATCGAAGCCCATATCGAACCTATATCGGAACAAGTAGTCTAACAAGAGAGTTGGCGTACATGGCCAAACTGTTAACGTAACCACATGAGAATTTGTTTGGGATACATTTATCCTGAAGTCAAATGGAACCAAATACAACAGATTTGACAGTTCAGAGGTCTAGACAAAATACATACAGATGCTTGCCATGATTCTATGTTATAATGTCATAACTAAATCAAGACCCAATGGTTATATGCATTAAAATACGTCTGATCTAACAAACAATGCTATCTAATAGTTCATCTCAATCAGAATGTATGTTAATTCATACAGAGCAATTGCAATTTGAAGTTAAACAAATGCAGGCCAACTTATCATTCAAACTATGGCTATATTTTAAACACCAGCATTGTGAAGTAAACAACATTCATTTCTTTATTTCTGCTTCAAAACTTCAAGCTTTCAACAACACATGGTTTCAGAAGTGTGTACCTGGAAGTGTTTACAGTTGAAGAAGAAGAGAAGTCAGCAGAGTAATGTGAGCACGTGAATTTTGCCTCACGAAAAACTACTCCAAAATAAATCAAAAATAAAATAAATTTTTTTTACTGTGCAATTTTTGAATTTTTGCGTGATGTTTGTTAAATATTTGTCTTATATCCGTAAATGTTTACTTTTTCATAACAAAATGAAAATAAAAATAAAAATATATGTTGCATGCATATCTAGGATTTAATTATGCATTTAATAATTGATTCAAAAAAAATAAAATCACAAAAAATATGTGTCTGTTCTAATTTTAATATTTCACTGTGTGATTAATGTTTTGTCTATGTGTTAAATAATTGTTATAAAGTAATTAATATTTTTTATGAGGTTAAAATTATTTTATAATTAAAATTAGGAATTTGAATTAGAAAATGAAAAATAAAAAATATATATAAATGAAACTCGGACCTGGATTAAAATCCAGGCCCAAATCAAGATACCCCCCTCTTAGCCCAATCCAGGCAGCCCAGATCCGGTCTTATTCAAACGAGTCAAAACGACAGCGTTTGGTCATAGTTTATCAGTGACCGTTGGATCAAAGCCAACCAACGACTGAGATCCCACGAACCTAACCCGCAATCATTACCCGATCCGATACCCGGTTCAACCCGTCCCCCCAGCTTAAACCAAACGACATCGTTTGGTTAAGTGGATAAATCCTGACCTTTCATCCTACTAGATCTAACGGTCAGCATCAACCCACCCCGTCCCTATATAAGCCCAAACCCCTACCCTGGCCCCCTAACTTAACACCCCCCCTCTCCACTGTTCATCATCATCTTCCGAAACCCACCCCTAACCCTAGCCGCCCTAGGATCCCATCGCCTGAAACCCGGCGGCAACAACGCCGCCGGTCACCAAAATAACACCCCAGAACCCCCTGAACATCCTCTATCCAGATATGCTAGCCACTTGGCTCGAATCTTCCTGAAGGTTCTCGAATCTTCATTTGAAGATTCGAGCCGAGCTTAGATCTAAACCAAACAACCCCTAGTTAACACCATAATACCCCCTAGCATGCCTCGTTATGGATCTGGTGTTTGTTTGGCTCGAATCATTTCAGAGCTTCTCGAATCTTCTTTTGAAGATTCGATCCAAACAAGAACAAACTCAGATCTGTTCTAAACTGACACCTAATGACCCCTAGGTTACCCTCACCCTTGTGTCGTATTTGGTCCCCCTCGAATCTGACCAGAAATGGTTAAGTCCCAAATCGAACCTTCAAGAACCCTAGAAATACCAGACTTTTGGATTCTGCCTGAATTAAATAAAGATTGAGGTTTAATTGACCTTAGTCGAAGTATTTTCAGTGGAAAATACTTCGACTAAGGTCTGTTTGATTTCAAATAAAGTCCAAATCCAAGTTGAGTTCGAGTCCGGTTGAAGTTAAAGATTTAGAGGTACTTTCCTTATTTTTTTTTTTGTTTCTTACATGAATAATTGTTTGTTTAATAACCTGTTAATTTTTCATGTTTTTATTTGATTAATTCTGTCATCTTTGTCTCATGCCCGTATGATTAGTCAAATAAAGGAATTGTTTCTGTTGGTTGTGATTAATTACAATGTGTGTGATCGACTCGATTAAGTTCGTCGATCAGTTGTGTTATAAATCTTGTTTCTGAAAATGCTGATTGAAACAGTCTGTCTCTTTTGTTTTAGACTGATTATGGACAAATGTTGTAAATAGTCAACTGATTAATACTCGTCAATTAAATCATGTTTGTTTGCAAATCAGTAAATCCAAATGAATGTTGTGTATATATTGTTTTCTGAACAGGGCATTGTCAGTATATTGACAATGCTCCTGTGTGTGTTTGATCTTGGTTCAATATTGAAGTCCAGTCTGAATTGTTATAATAATTTCAATGATATGTTGTTATGATGTTAGTTTTGAATTCAGTGTGATTTTACAAATGTTGATTAGATTTTAATTATGTTAGAAGGTTACATTCTTAGTTAGGATTCAGTCCAAAACTTTAGGATTGGTTGTAGCTGTCTTAAATCAGATTAATAATTAGGTTTGAACAGATTTTAAAAAATCTGTATTGTTAGATTTTAAGTTTGACAGCAGTAATAATAGTAATCACAGTAGGATTTCTGAGGGTTATTTCTGGGACAGAATAGTGAGAGTAATATGATAGCATAATGGGCTGAAAGTGGAAAGTTATTGGCTATTATTTAAAGTGATAATGGGAAACAAAGGGTAATGGGGCTGCTTAAAATCAGGATAGGATCATTTAAATTATTCAAAAGCAGTTTTTAATGGAACTTTTTGATTTTTAAAGAGGAAAGGGGTCCAGGCAGCACTTAAAAAGATAGGACCAGACCTGTATAAGTACAAGAGACCATCAGATTTGAAAAAGAGGAAAAAGAAAAAAGGAGAGCTTTCAGAGAAGAAAAAAAAATAGGAAGAGATTGAGAGATTTGAAGATCAGATTTTAAAAGCAGATTTTAAGAGGGAATTGAGAGAGAGAAATGAGTTTTCAGACAGAATTTTAGATCAGATTTTGAGAGAGAATTTAAGAAAAATACACCTAGAGTGAGATAAAAGAAAAAAAATCAAGCAAAAAATCAGATTCCTCTTGGAATCTGAAGAGGAAGAAGAAACAGAAAAGAAACCAAAAGAGAGTATTCGCACACACACACACACACAGTGTAGCTGAAACAGAAAAATAGAAAAGAAAAGAAAAATCCGAAACCTTGTTGTTCTTTTGGAATCTGTCCGGGTCTGTGTATTGATACTATTTGGTTTTAAAATCTGAAGTTCTTTAAGAAACTTTGCTCTTGTGAATCTGGGTTTCTCGGGTCGCATTATTGCTCAAGTCTGTGGAAAGACGGCTATTCTGCTGATTTTGTTACTGCTGCTACTGCTGAAATTTAATCCTTATTCCTTCATTTCCAGGTACATATCCTTTTAAACTCATGTTGTGAAAAGCTTCAACACGGCAAATAAATGAAGTTTGGAGTTATGATTCTGCTTTCTACTCATCTAAGCCATTTAGTTTAAATTTCAGTTTTATTTTGTGTTGGTTAATTAGTGGTGAATTCAACACCATGGCTATAAGTTATTTACCTTATTTGAAATTCGTATAAGGTTTGTAATAATGTTATCCATTTCGAAATCTCATTAGTATAGGTATATGTGAGTTGTCAAAACAGGGAAAAATGGGCCATTGATTACATCCCATAATACCTTTAGCTAAATGTAAAGTAGAATGGAAGTATTAAGAAGTTACATTAGTGGTATATCTTGTAAAAAATATGATTTTGTTTAGATTGATATAAGTTATTATATGGCATGATGACAGGTATATTTATAATCATATGAGTAAGGTGAGTTGGTATAGCTCGTCATGATGTTAAGAATATTATGAATGTTTAGGCGCACAACTATGTTGTATGTAATACAATTCGAATTGAATCAATTCGAATAATAACTCCTTTCTCATCAATTTGATTATTTATCGTTATAAATAAACTAAGCAATTATAATTTTGGATTAAAAACAAGCATGTGAGAATGAGATGATATGTATAAGCACAAATTGCAACACTTTATATCAATGGTAATTAGAAATAAAATTTGTTAGTTTCATATACAATTCATTCTTTGGCATACATATATATGTTGTATTTGCTAAAAATCGAATTTTGATTCTTTTCTTTGAATTTGGATAGTTGGGATGAATATAATCTATACCCGGAAATCATAATCGACGGGCAACGTTTAATAATTTGTGAATTCTTTTAAAAGAATTTAAAGGCATCCTTAAAAATGTGAATTTCTCAGGATTTTCATATAAAATGTGTAGATATAATAAACAATTTGTGGACAATCCATAATACCATTACAAATATTTTGCGTAATTAGGTATGCGTTTGCGTACCCTGATTATATTTTAAAAGCAATTTCGGATTATGCGTACGCGCAATTTCGAACGAATATTTTAATAAAAAGGATTTCTCCGACGATGTCAAAATAATTTCATGCAACCCGAGATGTGCGGTTCATTATATAAATACAAAAGTGACGATGTTCCTAATTTTAATTTAAATTTTGAACATGTGATTTTTTAATAAAAACTATAACATGGACAATTTTATTGTGTACACGTATGCGTGACATGATACCCGTAATATTGAAAGATATATAATATGAATATACGTACGCGTAATTCGTTTATATAGTTGTAAACAATAAGTAAAAGCGATAGTAAAATCATGCAATAAAAACGTATTTAGTAAAAAATCAAGATAACTAAGCCAATAATAAAAACAGTTGAGCGACCGTGCTAGAACTACGGAACTCGGGAATGCCTAACACCTTCTCCCGGGTTAACAGAATTCTTTACCCGGATTTCTGGTGCGCAGACTGTTAAATAGAGTCATTCTTTTCCTCGATTCGGGATTAAAATTGGTGACTTGGGACACCCTAAATCTCCTAAGTGGCGACTCTGAAATAAATAAACAAATCCCGTTTCGACTGTCCTTATTGGAAAAACTCCCTACGCCCCTCGCGGGGGCGGAAAAAGGAGGTGCGACAGCTCTGGCGACTCTGCTGGGGACTATTTCAGTACTGTAACCCAGAACCACTGGTCCAGGGTTTAAAGAATTCGAGCTTAAAATAACTGCGATAATTGGCTTTATTTACTATATGATTTTCAACTGTTTATATGATTAACATGCTAAATGTTTTTTTTACCGCTTTAATATTATTTGAATTGTGAATATATACAGCTGCTACGAAACCCCCTTCTTTTTGAGTCTTCTAAATTTATGGTGCACACGTGCGCGTGGCCCACCTTTCTGTTAAAGGTCATACCCAATAAGACGAAGTTGGGACAAGTAACTAGGCCGGATAGACTTTTGTTCTCCCGGTACATTGCCCTCGCTTCGGCTCAAACTGTCCGTTTGGGTAAGCCAGGTTAGAACAGTCAACCTCAGGTTTTTCACTTAGAATAACTCAGCCATGTACCGGATCCCTAGTAGGAACGTATATTTGCATCATGTACATTTGGCCTTGGAGACTCAACACAGGGGGTTGGGTCTGTCTATGACAGGTGAACCCGAAATAAAAAGACCATCCTGATGCATCCTACTTGCTACTTGTGCATTCATTTGCCTCGAACATGCTTGTTGACCAGCTTAAATGAAATCATGGTGAGAAGAGAGGAATAAAATGGGTTGTTTTAAAAATTTCAAAAAAAGAAAAATATTTTTAAATCTTGAAATAAAGGTATTTAATAAATAAAAAAATTTTGAAAATGATTTTGTTTTAGTATATATTTTCAAAATAAGTCTTGACTTTATCAAATTAAATTTCAGATACAAAATGAGCACCACGCAAAACCCCCCATCCACGAATACAGAAGAGTTTCTATTTCAGCTTCAAATGTGGTGGTATGATTTAGGCGAAGCTGGTCAAAAATGGGTCGTCAAACATTTGGGAAATCTCACGGATATTATGAAAGTTAAACCCCGTGATGATCTGATTGCGGCGTTAGTAACTTTTTGGGACCCTGTTCACAATGTCTTTCATTTCTCTGACTTCGAGCTTACTCCTACATTAGAGGAGATAGCTGGATATGCTGGTTTCGACGGAAGTCTAAGAAATCAAAGCCTGATATTCACAAAGGCTCCCTCGGTACATCGATTCTTCGGTCTTCTGAACATCAGCAGTCAAATCAGGAAAAGCAATGTCATCAATGGATGTTGTTCCTTCAACTTTTTGTATTCAAGGTTCGGAAAGTCAGATGGGTTCGAAATTCATGAGAAAAGCCTTACTAACAAGCAAAACAAAGACACTTGGCAGATTCACCGTCGCCTTGCTTTCATGGTGGCTTTTCTAGGAATCACGATCTTCCCAAACAAAGAGCGAACAATTGATATTCGCACCGCGAAAGTTGTGCAAATCCTCACCACCAAAGAAAATCACACCCTTGTCCCCATCATTCTATCAGACATTTATCGGGCTTTGACTTTATGTAAATCAGGAGCAAAAGTCTTCGAAGGATGCAAAATTTTGTTGCAAATGTGGGTAATTGAACATCTCCAACAACAGCCCAAGATCATACAGTATGGGTCAAACAATGATAATTGCATCGAGAGTTATGAGGAAAGAATAAAAAATTATCAGGCTCCAGAAGGGATAGAAGCATGGGTATCTCATCTAAAGGCTTTAACGACAAATCAGATTGAATGGACTTTGGGATGGCTCTCGATGAGGGAAGTGATACACATGTCAACCTCAAATAGTTATCTGCTACTATTGGGATTGAGAAGTATCCAGCCGTATGCGCCACTAAGAGTCCTAAGACAACTAGGGAGATATCAAGTAGTTCCTGATGATGAAAATTTGAGTATGCAAGTAATCGAATTACACCCAGAAGCCACTATTCCCGAGGCTCTACTTCAGCAGATGTGGAATGGATGTCGATACTTGAAGAGTGATACTCAAGTCCCAGACACTACAAAGGGTGAGATAAATCCTGGATATGCAAGGTGGTTTGAAAAACGGTCTCACGTGGATGATGTACCAGAGCCTGAGCTAAGAAGGCCATCAAAAAGACCCCATGTTCAAAACTTCAATGATAAAATCCAAGAGCGGTTGATCTGGGGAGAAAATGAAAAGGGGTACAAAGAAACAATCCATGCCCTAAAAGAAAATCTGAGAAGCCTCAGTCTGGAGAAAGATTTGCAAGCACAAGAAGCCGAGGGCGAGAAGAAGAGTCTAGCTTGTGAGAACGAAAATCTTCATGCTCGATTCCAAAAAATGAAAAGAGTTTCTGAGACACCAAAGAGGAGCTGGAAGGATCAAAAAACCATCGCCAATCTTTTTGAAAGAATGCAAGATTATGATTCCATTCTTGCGGAAAACGAAAGGGCATTGAGCAAAGCAAAAGAAAGGATCCAACAATTAAATGAAGAGGCCAGATCTAATAAGGAACGCCAAGTAAGGCAATCCGAAGAAGACAGGGCACAATTCAAGAAGGAAAAAGACCATTGGATAAGATCAGAAGATCAGCTTCGTGCACAACTAGAAGAGGCAAGAAGATGCAACAGAGAACATCAACAAGCAGACATCGACAGGGAAAGAGCACATGCAAGATTAGAGCAGACCAGACTCTGAGCTTTATTAGAGTCAGCTCTAGATCGTGAAAACCATGTCAGAGATATAGCCACCACTCGCCAGCAGCAATTACAGAACCAAGACCAACGTCTCCAAGATTTCAGGGCACAAATCCACGACCTGGCAGTCTACACCTCTCAAAGTTACGTAAACTGCCAAGGAATGGATTATGAAAGGTTTACAGAGCATGCACCCATTTTGGCCCGTCATCTAGCAATGGAGTTGGAAAGGATGTATCGTACGCTGGGAGGTCATCCAGGTCAAGCCCCACATTGAGCAAATAATCTATTAACAAGTGGAAAGTGGGGCACGTTGTGAGATGTTAAGAATTGTATCTTTTATTTTGATTTAAGTGTGTGTGTTTCAAGCCATTTTCTTACAAAGTTTTCAAATGTAATGTCTGTTCATCTTTTAATAATGAATAAAAGTGTTTGCTTCATGTCCGAACTACGCAAGGCCTGATTCGTGCAGGGGCATGATACGTAGGCAATCTCTATAAGATTCGACCACCACAATAAAAGATATATATAATAAATAAAATTAAAAGTGAGTAACAATAAAAATTTCAAGAAAGCTGGGACGACACAAGCAGCCGAGCAAATGCATAATAGAAAGGGATTATTTGTCTAGGAACATTGCATCTCAACGTGTAATTATATATGTGTTAAACTCTCAAAACTAACAAGTTTGTTCATTTCCAGAATTCAGGCAGTTAGTTTCTCTAAAGAGTATACTGACATATTATCATTATCACACGAGATCAAAAGGACCATTACCCGAAAGTATGTCTATCCCAGATGTTGACACAGGTATGGAGCTAGAGGAGATGGATGTCGGGAAAATGAAAGAAGAGATGTTTAAACTCAAGCAGCAAATGGCTGAGATGTACCAAGCCTGGTCTACAGGACAGTTACCCCCGTCTTACTCAACTAACCCTGCTCCATCAATGACCCAAACTCAGGATAATATTACCACTGAATTATCCCCAAATTTCCCCATTTACCAGCACTACCGAGGCACCACCTCTCAGACACCGCAGTCTCCACCTCCGAAACCAGTTCCATATTTTCCTCCACCTATGACTCCTGTTTTCGTAGCACCTCCCCCTGCTACATTCCACAAATCTCCTAGTGAGCCTACATTCCAGGCCCAGGACAACCAATATTACCCCCCGGAGCCCACCCTCAAAGCCTCCGAAATTCATTCAACTGCTCCTCATTTTGATCTCCCAACCGAAATTGACAAACCAGCCAAAAATGCTGAACAAGAAGAGATGTTCAGGAAGGTCAAGAGTCTAGAACAATCGTTCAGAGACATGCGAGGATTAGGTGGGCAAGTCTGTGTATTATACAAAGATTTGTGCTTATTCCCCAATGTACATTTACCAGTCGGCTTCAAGATGCCCAAATTTGACCTATACAACGGGCACGATGACCCAGTAGCCCACTTAAGGGGTTTCTACAGCAAGATGCGAGGAGCTGGGGGAAAGGATGAATTATTGATGGCTTACTTCAGTCAAAGTTTAAGCGGATCAGCTTTGGAGTGGTATACACGCCAGGACCATGGGAGATGGTACACCTGGGATGACCTGGCACAAGCATTCGCATACCATTTCCAATACAATCTGGAAATCATCCCAGATCGATTATCTTTGACAAAGTTTGAGAAGAAACACAATGAAAGTTTCAGAGAGTATGGCTTCCGATGGAGAGAACAAGCAGCAAGAGTGGATCCTCCTATGAAGGAGAGTGAAATGGTAGACTACTTCCTCCAAGCCTTGGAACCAACTTACTATGCCCATCTGGTTTCAGCGGTTGGGAAATCATTCAACGAAGTGGTGAAGATGGGAGGTATGGTGGAAGAAAGCCTCAAGACAAATAAAATCATGAGCTATTCAGCGATTAAGGCGACTACTCAAGCTATTCAAGGCGGGGTAGGAGGAATCGGAAGAAAGAAGAGGGAGGAAGCAGCGGTAGTTGATTCAGGAATTTGGTCAGGACCCAGAGGTTCACCGCCTTACTATAATCAACAACGACCTCGCCAATCAACTTACCACCACGATTCATCCCAACACTACTATCACCCTTCGGAGCCTCATTTTTCCATTAACCATGCTCAAGCATACAATCAGCCACCTGTTCACGCCAATTGGCGTGCTCCTGCCATACCAAGTACTTACCCACGAGCCTATCCCGGACCAGGTTTCAGGCCTAGGCCAGCATTCAGGGGAGAAAGGGAACAGAAAAAGAAAACTTACACTCCATTGGGAGAGTCTTACACTAGTCTGTTCCACAGGCTGAGACAGCTAGACATGCTAAGACCAATACAATCCAAGCTACCCAATCCTCCTCCAAAGAATCTGGATTACACCATTAGCTGTGAGTATTGCTCCGGTACACCAGGTCATGATACGGAGAAATGCTGGCATCTGAAAAATGCAATACAAGAGCTGATTGATACTAATAAAATCGAGGTTCAAACCCCCGAAGCTCCCAATATCAATAGAAATCCAATGCCAGCCCATCAAGAGGCCAATATGATAGAAATCATACAAGCTGATGGGGAGACAAAAAAGCCGTCACAAACTGTCATGATGATCAAGTCTCATGAAGCCAAGCCAGATAAGTAGTTAACAGAGGAGAAGCCGGTACCTAAGCAGAACAGAAATGGTGATGAACCATCTATGATAGTCGAGGAGGGAACATCAAGCAAAGTTGCCACAAAACAAGAAAGGCCGAAAGTGATAGTACCAGGGGTTGCTAACAAACCCATTGTATTCGTGGAAGGAGCCCGTACAGATCGGGTTATTATCACACCTGTAACCCAGCTGCCAGTCATCAACAACAAAGCCATCCCATGGAACTATGAACGGGTGACTGTAATGTACAAGGGAAAAGAAGTCAAGGAAGAAGTGTGTGAGGTGCAAGGCTTGACTCGTTCGGGAAGATGTTTTACGCCCGAAGAGTTAAGAAAAACTAAAAATAATCCAACACCAATAAAGAGAGCTGTGACGGAAGAAGAGGCGGAAGAATTTTTAAGAAAAATGAAACTCCATGATTATTCTGTTGTGGATCAATTGAAGAAGACGCCCGCTCAAATTTCATTGTTGTCATTACTGATCCATTCAGAGGAGCACCGTCTGGCTTTGATGAAAATCCTGAATGAGGCTCATGTTCCTGAAAAAATCTCTGTAAATCATTTGGGAAGAATAGCCAACAGAATCTTTGAGACAAACAGAATTACATTTGCTGATGATGAATTGCCTGTGGAAGGTACCGAGCACAACAGAGCTCTTTACCTCACCGTGAAATGTGAAAACTCCATAGTAACCCGGGTATTAGTTGACAATGGGTCAAGTGCAAACATCTGCCCTCTCTCCACTTTAAGCAAATTAAAAATTAAAGAGGAGAGGATCCAGAAGAATAGTATCTGCGTACGGGGGTTTGACGGTGGAAGCAGAGATTCATTTGGCGACATAGTGTTGGAACTAACAATAGGGCCAGTTGAATTCACAATGGAATTTCAAGTGTTGGACATAACTGTTTTTTACAACTTGTTGTTGGGTCGACCATGGATCCATGCTGCTAAAGCAGTCCCGTCAACATTACATCAGGCTGTCAAGTTTGAATGGGATCTTCAAGAAATAGTTGTGCATGGGGAAGAAAGTTTAAATGCTCACAGCAGTACCATCGTACCGGTCGAGGGAATAGAAAATGACCAGGGACCATGGGTATACCAAGTGTCCGACACAGTGTCGGTAGAGAAAATTCCAGAGGGGAAATACCTTCCGAATCCAAAGATATCCTCTGCATCAGTCATGATAGCCTATGAAATGTTAAAAAATGGTTTTATACCCGGCAAAGGTCTGGGCTCATCTTTGCAAGGAATTATACAACCAGTATCTCTCCCCGAGAACTGGGGAACATTTGGTTTGGGATTTATACCCACTATCACCGATGTGAAAAAGGCCAGAAAGCTGAAACACAAGGCATGGGTTCTTCCAAAACCAGTCCCACATCTGTCAAAGTCTTTTGTCAAGACCGGTGCTAAAAATCGCCCGATAACAACAATTCCTAAATCCCGGGTCAATCCTGAGGAGGAATTGATTGAAAGATTCGAGAAATTGTTTGATGATGTGAATATGTTGGAAAGCGGAGAAGGGTGTAGCAACGCAGAAGTTCAATTCGTTGGGCCAGAAACAAAGCTTAATAATTGGAAAGCCACTCCTCTCCCAATTCGAAAGGAGTCTTGGTAGTTTATTTTGATTTTCTTTCAAGTTTGTTTGGGTTGCTTCAGGGTTGTAATCCCAAAGCTTATCTTACAGTTTGTTTGAAGTGTGCAAAACCTTGTTATCTTTCATCATCCAATAAAAAACAGTTTCCTTTTTATTATCATTCCTGATAGTTTTCTTTTCTTTTTCTTCTTTCCTGTACAGTTCTTTTTACGCTGGCTCTAGTGATATGGCATGCATGAGGAATCCTCATCCCAGTCTTAAAAATCAATCTGGTTCCAAAATATTAATTCAAGAAATATATTGTGATTATGAATCAGAATATGATGAAGATGAGGATTTTGAAGAGATTAGTAAAGAGTTAATTCACTTTGAAGAAAAAATCAAACCTAACTTGAGTGATACCGAGGACATCAATATAGAGGACACAAGTAATGTCCGGGAAACTAAAATAAGTGTCCATCTCGAACCAAAGATTCGAGAAGAGTTGATTAAAGCACTCATAGAATTCAAAGATGTTTTTGCATGGTCATATGACGACATGCCGGGCCTGAGCACTGATTTAGTGGTTCACAAATTGCCCACCGATCCAACAGTGCCTCCAGTCAAGTAGAGGCTGAGAAAATTCAAGCCTGATATGAGTGTGAAAATTAAGGAAGAAATCACCAGACAATTGGAAGCAAAGGTCATTCGAGTCACTCGATATCCTGTTTGGTTAGCTAATGTCGTTCCTGTACCAAAGAAAGACGGCAAAACTAGAGTATGCGTCGACTACCGCAATCTCAACAAAGCAAGTCCAAAGGATAATTTCCCATTACCCAATATCCATATTTTGATCGACAATTGTGCCAAGCATGATATAGGATCTTTCGTGGATTGTTATGCCGGGTATCATCAAATTCTAATGGATGAAGAAGATGCAGAAAAGATGGCATTCATCACACCATGGGGAACTTATTGCTATCGGGTGATGCCATTCGGTTTGAAGAACGCCGGAGCAACCTACATGAGAGCGATGACCACAGTGTTTCATGACATGATACACAAAGAGATTGAGGTATACGTGGACGATGTGATCATAAAATCAAAGCATCAATCTGACCACGTTGGGGATTTAAGGAAATTCTTCTTAAGACTTCGAAGGTACAACCTCAAGCTTAACCCTGCCAAATGCGCATTTGGAGTTCCATCTGGAAAGTTACTGGGATTCATAGTCAGTCGATGAGGTATTGAGCTAGACCCATCAAAAATCAAAGCCATCCAAGAATTGCCACCTCCAAGAAACAAAACTGAAGTAATGAGTTTGTTGGGAAGGTTAAATTACATCAGCAGGTTTATTGCTCAGCTCACAACAACCTATGAGCCAATTTTCAAATTGTTGAAAAAGGATGCTGCGGTCAAATGGACCGATGAGTGTCAAGAAGCGTTCGATAAAATAAAAAGATACCGGTCAAGCCCACCCGTATTGGTCCCGCCAGAGCCAGGAAGACCTCTGATTCTTTACTTGACGGTTTTGGAAAATTCATTTGGTTGTGTATTGGGGCAACATGACCTCACTGGCAGAAAAGAACAGGCCATCTACTACCTTAGCAAGAAATTCACAGCTTATGAGGTTAAGTATACTCATCTGGAAAAGACATGTTGCGCCCTAACATGGGTGGCTCAGAAGTTGAAACACTATTTGTCGTCCTACACTACTTACCTCATTTCGCGTTTGGATCCATTGAAATATATTTTTCAAAAGCCTATGCCAACGGGAAGACTTGCAAAGTGGCAAATTTTGCTCACAGAGTTTGACATCATCTATGTGACTCGGACTGCAATGAAAGCCCAAGCACTGGCCGATCATTTAGCCGAAAACCCGGTCGATGAGGAATACGAGCCGTTGAAAACCTATTTTCCTGATGAAGAAACAATGCATATCGACGAGGTGGAGCGAATTGAAAAACCTGGCTGGAAACTTTTCTTTGATGGAGCCGCTAACATGAAAGGAGTCGGGATAGGAGCCGTAATCATTTCTGAAACAGGGCATCACTATCCTGTTACGGCTCAATTGCGATTTTATTGCACCAATAATATGGCTGAATATGAAGCTTGCATTTTGGGGTTAAGGCTAGCCGCAGACATGGGTATCCGAGAAATCTTAGTCATGGGGATTCAGATCTTTTGGTACATCAAATTCAAGGATAATGGGAAACCCGAGACTTAAAGCTCATACCATACCGACAATGTCTACATGATCTTTGTCAGCGGTTTCAATCAGTGGAATTCCGGCATATTCCAAGGATCCGTAATGAGGTTGCCGATGCATTGGCTACTTTGGCATCAATGTTGCACCATCCAGACAAAGCTTATGTGGATCCACTACATATTCGAGTCCACGACCAGCACGCTTATTGCAATATGGTTGAAGAAGAATTTGATGGTGAACCATGGTTCCACGACATCAAGGAGTATATCAGGATGGGGATATATCCCGCACAAGCCACAGGAGATCAAAAGAGGACCATTAGGCGATTGGCAAATGGATTCTTCTTAAGCGGAGGAGTTTTGTATAAAAGAACACCAGATCTTGGATTATTAAGATGCATAGATGCCAGACAAGCTACAGCTGTCATGTCTGAAGTACATTCGGGAGTTTGCGGACCCCACATGAGCGGATATGTGTTGGCAAAGAAAATCCTCCGAGCTGGTTACTATTGGCTTACCATGGAGCGAGATTGTATCAGTTTTGTGCGCAAGTGTCATCAATGCCAGATACACGGAGATTTGATTCATTCTCCACCATCCGAGTTGCACACAATGTCGGCACCATGGCCCTTCGTTGCCTGGGGCATGGATGTGATTGGACCAATTGAGCCGGCAACATCCAATGGGCACAGGTTCATTCTGGTAGCCATTGATTATTTTACCAAATGGGTTGAGGCCAAGACATTCAAATCGGTGACCAAGAAAGCTGTGGTCGATTTTGTCCACTCAAATATCATATGTCGATTCAGAATCCCAAAGGTGATCATCACAGATAACGGTGCTAATCTTAACAGCAACTTAATGAAGGAAGTATGTCAACAGTTTAAGATTACACATCGCAACTCTACCCCATATCGGCCCAAGGCGAATGGAGCAGTCGAGGCAGCCAACAAAAACATAAAGAAGATACTTCGGAAAATGGTAGAAGGTTCAAGACAATGGCATGAAAAATTACCATTTGCATTATTGGGATACCGCACTACTGTTCGCACTTCAGTAGGAGCAACTCCTTATTTGTTGGTATATGGCACTGAAGCAGTAATTCCTGCAGAAGTTGAGATTCCTTCCCTTCGGATCATCGCCGAAGCAAAGATTGATGATGATGAGTGGGTCAAAACCCGTCTAGAACAGTTAAACTTGATTGATGAAAAACGATTGGCCGCAGTATGTCATGGTCAATTATATCAAAGAAGAATAGCAAGAGCATACAACAAAAAAGTGCGTCCACGGAAGTTCGAAGTGGGTCAACATGTGCTGAAACGTATTCTTCCACATCAGGTTGAGGCAAAAGGCAAATTTGCCCCGAATTGGCAAGGACCATTCATTGTGACCAGAGTATTATCGAATGGTGCACTATGCTTAACAGATATTGAAGGCAAATGCATAGACATGGCGATCAATTTTGACGCGGTAAAGAGATATTATGCATAACTTTTTGAATGTTTGTATTTAGCATTATTTCGAAGATTGGAATGACAAAGGCAATTTATTCTGCTATCCAAACACTATACCATTTGCTTCCCTTTCGAGCCATATTTGCTTTTTTCTTACCCTCTCTTGGAATCAATGAAAATCAAATAATAATAATAATAATAAAAAAAGAAGAAGAGAAAATCACTATTATTTAGTGAACTATGTTTGACCTGATTCCTCAAAGAAGGATACGTAGGCGCCTCACGGCTCGGTCATAGGGTGCACAATATACATAATGTGCACAAAAAGAAACATCAAGAGACCCCAATCAAGAAACTGGGGCAAGAATTGTATTGGAAATAAGAAAAGATTCCAAGAGTTGTAATTTTAAACCCATACCAAAACTGTTTAGCTTTTGATACCTTTCCATTTCCAACCACATACCAAAAAGACCTTTCGATCAATCTTAGAAAAATGCTGAGTCAAACAAATGAAGATGGTTCATAACACTCTGGTACAAACAAGAAAAGAAAGTAAAAATGAGAGAGTCTTATAGGTGAAAACCCACACGGGCACCATAAGGCGATGGAAGTTGAGAGAAAGTAAAATGAGAGAGTCTTATTGGTGAAAACCTTCGTAGGCACCATAAGGCGAAAAAGAAGTAAGAAATGAACAAATGAGGAAGGTTTATCGGTGAAAACTCTTTGAGATATTGCAAGTCCAACAGGTCTGTAAAATGAAAAATAAAGTTGGATTACGGAAATTTTGGGAAAAACAAAAATGAGACAATTGAAAGGAGATTGATTAAAAGACTGGGTTGATTAATCCGAAATGCATACCCTGATCATTGGCGCCAGTAACTCCAATCAGATAAGTTTTATTCTTTCTCCAACAGTCATCCAAATTTGGATTTTTCTTTTCATTCTATAATTGTCGAAATCAGCGTGTTTCGTCACTAATAATCTTACTTTTCTAAAGCTTTGAGATAAGTTTTATTCCAAACAAATAAGAAGGAATGTCAAGGTATACTACCAAGATTCAAGGTTACATGATGCAAAATACGGCCATGAAAGGCGGGAGATAAAAATAATAAGATATGGGAGGAAGAAAAGTGAAATCAAAAGTGGATCAGCAATGTCAGGAGAGACATATGATTACGGTTAAAAGGGTTTGAAGGAAAACATACAGAGGGGAATCCTATAGTCAAGGATCAATTACAAAGACAAAACAGTCTTTTTCAACCATTCCAAGGCAATAAAACAAGACGAAGAAGAAGCCCCACCATCGGCAAGAATACCCCAGTTAACCACCCTGCTTTAAACTAACGAAGTTTTCTTTGATTTAAAACAGGGGCAAAAACAACATTTGTGTCAGGAAATACCTGGGAAAGAAAAGAAGAAGTCAGGCGTCCACCTGGAGAATGAGGATGAGAATAGAAGAAGTCAGGCGTCCACCTGGAGAATGAGGATGAGAAAAGAAGAAGTCAGGCGTCCACCTGGAGAATGAGGATGAGAATTAGAAGAAATCAGGCGTCCACCTGGAGAATGAGGATGAAGAATTAAAGAAGTCAGGCGTCCACCTGGAGAATGAGGATGAAGAATTGAAGAAGTCAGGCGTCCACCTGGAGAACGAGGATGAAGAAAAGAAGAAGTCAGACGTCCACCTGGAGAATGAGGATGA